>NC_092510.1:88780553-89112696 GCF_047511675.1 Marmota flaviventris
TTTTCTTTTTCCTCTTGTAGCACAAGGATAATTTTTCAAATGATTTTTCTCACCACCTCACCTGACCTTGCTAAAATCCCTTCAGTCGGCCCTCTTCACACTCAGAACAAAGTCTGAACTCCTCAGCATGGATTTCAGTGCCCCTCCAGATCTGTTCCCTGCCCATAGCTCTAGCTTCCTTCTAAGTCATGCCTCTGGTAGAATCTCTTCATCAGTTTCCTTCTCTCTGTAGGACACTGGTTTTCCTTCCTCCCTCCGTCTGAATAGGCGCTGTGTGCTCTATGCGAACACCTATTTCTTATGTCTCTGTTTCTTCTCTCCTCTAACCTCAGATTAAATCTCGATTCTATCAGTAATCCTCTGTCTCTCCAACAGAGTGTGTCATGGGCGCCATTTTGGTATCCATCCCATGAGATGACTTAACACAGTAATGGGAATGGGTTGCTTCATTGTCTATCTTTCCTATTAGACTTTAGCTCCCATGGGGGTGGAAAATATGCTAATCTTGTATATAGATGTATTCATTCATATATATATATATATATATATATATATATCTTATAATAAAATTTTATTTGTAATGTATATATTTTTCTAACTACTTATAGTGATATACATTTTCTGCATGTCCCTTGAGATAGCTTTCCATAAAATGGAATTTTTGAGGACATAATCTGATTAACCTGATTTATCTTTGCCTTCAGGTATGTAGATTACAATAAGGACTTTGTTTAGTAATCATGATATGTCATGCATTTCAAATTAAAATCTTTCTTGACTTTATACTCAAGACTCCCATAATTCTGAACTCTATGCCTTTACTTCCAACAGCAGGTTTACCAAATGACTGATTTCCTCAGTATTGTGTCTGCAAAACCCTTAGTAGCCATTAATCCAAGACTGTTTCCTTTTCATTTTAAAAACTCACGTTTCTCCAAGGAAAATTCAATCCATTTAATCCTCATTGATTGGCATTTAGTGCTGCAAGATGATGTTTTGTGAGAACTCTGGGTGTCTAACCAGCACTGTGATCAATTTGTTATGCTTGTTGTCATGCTAATCTTATTTTGCACCTGGAAGCCATGTTTCCCCTGGAGTCTTCTAACTTCATTTAAAACCAATGTCATCTCTAATTTGACAATGAAGAAACTGAGGCATGAGCTATTGACTGTCCTGTATTATTCCGTGTTATTTACAACTCTGCTCTACAGGAATTCCTACACAACTACATCTCATCCTTTTCTTTGAATAGAAAGCATGTCTTATTTTTTCTTTATTACTTGCATTTTTTGTGACCTTGAAACACTCATTTTAGTTTTAAGATTTCTGAGCCTGTCCTGTAAAATGGGGAAGATAAAATTTAGCTTAAGAAATTTTTATAAAAAATGTATTAAAAAGATTTATGAGAAATGATGTAATATAATTCCAGGTATACAGTAAACACTCACTGCAGGTGAGAATAAAAAGGGGGGAAGGGTAGTGAGGATACACTCTGCCCAAGCCTACTGTAGATTCTGTCAGTATTATCTGAGTTTTATTTACTTATTTTTTTAATGTAGTTTCTTATAGCTCTTTTCAGATTAATGTATCAAGTTTCTGGGATTGGGATCCATGACTCTGCATTTTGAAATTCACTTCTGCATGATGCTTATGTACTCTTAAATTACTAGTGTTTTCATCATGTATTTTAAAATCCATAGAGGTCAACAATGTAAGTTAATTGAAAAGTCAGACCATTATAAGTGAGCTGTAACTTAGTGGTGAGGTATTCAACTAGTAACCCAGAGAATGCAACTTGGGCTCTACTAAGATAGGCTTTAAGAATCTGTCCTGAGAGATGGGGGACATCTAATGTGGCAGACACTATAAATGAGTAGGTTTTGGGACCTGCTTAGATTCCTGCACTCAGATGCACACTACCCACTTCATGGCCTCTACCTCACAAGGAGCTTAGAAAGAAACTTACATTTGATTTTTAAACCAAGAATATTCAATTTGTATTTTAAGGTAATTTACTTTCACTCTTACATTCCGTTGTGATTAAATTAGTTGTTCTTTTCTACTAGGCTACCAGGAGACTTAAGGAAAAAATCATGGCACATCATTCCCGGATTCCTGGCATCCTAGAGTCTTCTGCTCATCCCATTTTCTTGATCATCCAATTATAAGCATTGGTTTATGAGGTTTTATATATCTTTGAATGCAACTCTAGTTTTTTTTTTATAATAATAATGTTACAACAAAAAGAATGATAAAGTTAAGTCCCTACATTGTAGCTTAGTTTGTATAGTTAATACCAACTTAATACCAACTTAATATAGTTAATACCAACTTAGTCTTGGGAAAGTACAAAATCCCCAAATCTCAATTTAGATTATTATAAGGATACATGGATGACTTATGTAAGTTATGTGCAGTTCTGTTGATGGACCCTCAGGAAAGTCATGAGCAATAGACCAAATATTTCTGTACATAAAAATCACTCAGAAAGACTTAAAATTCCTGATGCCAGTGTCCCATCCTCAGATGCTGGGATTTTGTTGGTCTAGAGTATAGTTCATGATTTAGAAATTTTAAAACATCCTAAGTTGACTTTAATGGACAGACTGATTCAGAGACCAGTGAATTAGAAGCAGAAATTGGAAGGGCAGCAGGATTATTTTTTTATTTAATCACTGATATTTCTGATCAAATTTTTCTCTTTTTAGCTCCTGATTGATATGTTGGAAACTATGGTCACACTCAGATCTCAGCATTTTATGTTAGAGGATCAATCACAAAGAGATCCCCAGTTCAAATTCCACATTCCAATGACAAAGATTGAATAACCTATCATGGATCTAATCATTATGCCACTATGTCATTAACAAACAACTGCTGAGGTGTGAGCAAGGTGACTTCAAACTTGGATTCTGGTTATCTAGTCTTATGAATAGGAGAAGGGGACAGTTTCCAGAGATGGTAGGATTACTATTAACCGGGAATAGGAAAATGAAATGTGCTTATTTTAATATAAGCTGAGACTTATGAAATCATCCAATGGTTGACAACATGACTTTTTCTCTAAATGTGGACACTCCTGGGCTCCATCTCTCTCTTCTAGGTTATTTCCAAAGTCACTATCAATGATAAGTGAAATGCTCATAGCAAGCATTTACTAAGTCTTGTTAAGCACTAGGCAATGCATTAGACATTTGAAGCAGTCATTACTTTAAATCCTTATGAGACTCTTATGAAATAGCATTGGTTTCTCCATTTTAAAACAAGGAAACTGAGTCATTAAGAGATTAATACCTACTGAAAATGCTCATATCAAAAAATGGGGGTGCCAATTTTCCAACCAGACTGACTGATACTAGAGCTACAGACACTAACTGTTACAAGGTGACAGAAACAAACATCCCCTTCTCAGAGATCCCAGCAGGAAAACTCAACCACTTATCACTGATAACTGAGTTTCCCTATCCTCACTGTCTGAAATGACCCTGCAAGCTTCCACAGCAGCAGCATATTGGAACAGCTCTTTAGACCTGTCTCTAAGATCCAATTAACTTATTCAGTTTGCAACAATCAAGAGTAAAGAGATTATGGGCTCAAAATATTGGAGGCTTGACATATTTGAAGAATATGAGTCAATTCCCACTTCTATTCCTTATACTACCTCCTCCATATTCATTTTTCAGAAGGAAGGCCCAGAGACTCAGTGAGAACAAGTCACCTATCTACAGTCTTGGAATAAGTGAGTGAAAGGTTCGTAAACTTTGGCAGAAAGTCACCGTGAGATAAAGCAGTTCTGGGAGGTAAATTACTTTAAGTACGTTGACACTGAGCTGTAAAGATAGAATATTATTTGCCTGAAAATTAATGCAGATAGAACTTGCCCTCCAGCTATTTGTGCAACAAATTCCAAAACAGCCCCCACGTGGCTAATGCCCATCCTTGAAAGAGTTGACTCTCGGATCCCAGGACTCTGTCTCCATCCACTCATCCATCTGAAGCACTGTGTTTATCTGCCTCTTGCAATGTTCAGTAATTAAATGCTAATTCACTTGGTGTCTGCCTTCATTTGCTTTAGAGTTGTTTCCTTATAAATATTTTTATTACTTTGTTAATAATTGAAATTGAAGCAGTTTCCAAAAATATTTCTTCACTGGAAATGAACAAGAAATAGTGGTAATCAGAGTAACTCTTGTCTCTCTGTGTTGATCTCCTCATGTCTCTAAGACTCATTGAAAAAATACATGTCTCCATCATAGCAACCGCACATTCCTGCTTGTTTAGAATCTGTTATGGATGAGGCCATAGTGAGAAGGCCTCCTAAATGCTCCTGCCTCTGACTAGAAAAGGGATGGTGTGCCTTCCAATGGAGAGATGCTACAACTGCCCATCACCCCTTGACCAGAGAGGTTTTCTTGGTGCTTAGCTGATCTGTTCCTTAAATGCTCTTGAGTGATAAATGCATACTGATTACCTAAGGATGGAATCAGGCAACATATGAAGACTAAATGGTTAGAAAAACAAAACCAACAAAAAAATCTTGACTACTGCTGATGACTAAAACATTTTTAAGTGGTTATTGAAAACTGAGTGGTATCATTTGTATTGATTGTGTTAGTACACATTATAGCTGTACTGATCCTTGGAAGTTTAAATAAGATCAGTTCATGGCTACCTATAATTAGTGTACATTAATAACCCTATCTCTCTAAACCATTTAACCTCATTATACATATTGAACTGTAGTGATAAAGGTCTCCTACATCCTTCTGGCTACATAAAATCTATCTGTCTGGCCTATGTTGAGTCTCTCTATGCCTCAATGATTAGTGGTACTTAGAAAACCACCTCATTTTGTCTTTACTTCTTATGGTAGAAATACTAGGTTTTCACCAATATACACTCCCTTTCAGTTAAAATAGTGGAGTTCAAGCTGGGACCCCTGGCCACCAAGCCAGAAATGACATTTTTTAGGGCCTGGCAGCTGGGTATGACCATGGAAGAAACTAAGCTATTTCCAATGGAACAGGCAGAGTCAGGCACGTGATGTCTGCCTTGCTTCACTTATGTGGAAACAGTTGGTCTTGATTACACATCTTCCCTGTGGTGCCATCTGGAATGTGGATGAACCTGTGACCAGCTCCAAATGTGTAGACGAGGACAGCGATGGGGAGAGAGCAAAAAACGGCAAGGACCCTGGATCCTTATATGATTTCATGGAATAGGGCCACTGCCAGCAGAAAGTGCTTGCTTGATGATTTACCTAGGAGAGAAATCAATTCCCATGTTTCTGAAAGCATTTATATTACTAAAGTACTCTACACTTGGTAAAAATAATATCTCTGCTTGGGGATATAGTTCAGTAGTAGAATGCTTGTCTAGCATGCATGAAGCCTGGGTTCAATCCCCATTACCAGAAAAAACAAAATAATAAAAAAAAAAAACAACATATCTTACTTATTGAACTAACCTGATACTCTCAGATGATAAGAGAAAGAAATTTGTTATGTTTCTGTTTTATAAGGATCAGGAAAATTAAGCTCATACATGTAACTGATTTGCCTGCTGCTAGGTAAACTGGCCCTATCTCTGGAAAATAACCAAAGATCTTATTATAGAGTATATAATCTCTGCTTTGTATAAGTTATAGTCCATAGTGAAATTTGCAAAACAATGTATTTTCAGTCTCAGAAGAGACCTTAAAATTATATTAATTGTGGAATAGTTATATTATTATGCATGGTAATGTGAGACAATTATAAAAAATGCAGATCAAGATTTCTTGATAAAGGATTAAAAGTAGAACAAACTATTCCCATTGGGAACATTCCAGTAAAGCTCCATAGACAAGATGGACTTAGAATCAAGTCTCAAAGGATTGGAGATACTAGGGTATTTACAAATGGGTGTGGGGCGTGGAAATGTGTTTTAGACACAGAGCCAATTACAAAGTTAAAAGGTATCTCAATAAACATAAATGTTTTCGTGTTGGGGGGGGGGGGCTATGCATTATGAATGTACACATGCTGTGTTGAAAATTTGCTGAAAGATATTAGTTATGTGAGTGGACAAGTTGCTTAATATCCCTCATGGTCTCCACACTTCCTTCTGCAAAATGGGATCAAGAAAATCTACCTAGGGAGAAACATATGATAATATGCCTTTTGCCCTTTGTTGTTCAGTTAGCATGGCTGAGTTATTCTCAGATCTGTCTTCAAAATCTGGAATGAATGTATGCTCATCTGCGGCTGATTTATGATGTGCATAGGATAACATATGCATAGGATTCACTTAATACAAGGTAAGAATTCTAGATTTCTTTTTCTTGAAGAAAGGAACAAATTAACACAAACAAATAAATGCATCAGATTGTAACTTGAGCTCAGCTTCCTGTATCATAATTCTAATCTTAGCATTTTGATATGTAAATCCACAAATAAATTCTTAAAAATATATATGGAGTATGACTTCTCATTCTTCTGTACATGATGTAGAATTACATTGGTCGTATAATCATATATGCATAAAGGACAGTAATGTCCAATTAATTCTATTATCATTTCTAATCCCATCCCTCTTCCATTTTCTTCATTCCCCTTTTTGTAATCCAAATTACTTCAATTCTTCCCTTATTGTAAAATTAGCATCTGCATATCTGAGACAACATCCAGCCTTTGGTTTTATGGGAGTGGCATGATATTCTTCAGTTCCATCCACTTACAGACAAATGTCATAATTTCCTTTTTTATTATGGCTGAGTAATATTCCATTGTGTGTATATACAACAGTTTCTTTATCCACTCATCTTTTGAAGGGCATCTAGTTTGATTCCATAATTTAGCTATGGTGAATTAAACTGCTATAAACATTGATGTGGCTGTGTCACTACAGTATGGTGATTTTAAATCCTTTGAGTATAAACTGACACAATTAATTGTTGCTTCACCTCTTTATATCTTCTCAGGGTCTTTGTTTGCATATATTAATGATATTGCTCTTGGTGTTATTATTGTTACATCTTTTCTCTGACAAAATCCCAGAAAATTCTTTTCCCATCCCTATACTTTTGTAACACCACCAAGGGGATTTTTTTTTCCTCTCTGAGTTGGTTTTAAAGAGGATTCAGCTTTCCTCTTCATTTATACAGTCAATGTTATGACCACTGATGCTCTCCAACTGCACTTAAAAAAAAATTGTGGCCCAGTCGAATCTCTTGTAGAAGGAAGAAAACATGGCAAAGCCTAGGTTCCCTTTGACACTAAAGTCAGGAGTGGTGTCTTGAAGTGGTGAATTTGTGTTGGGTCTGGAACCAGATGTTCCAGGTGCTTAAGCAGGAGAGATATGGGATCATTTGCAATTAATTACATCAGCAGCAATCCTTCTTGTTGTCCATGTTTATCTAGTCTTACTGCACTAGTTAGGAAGTAAACCCTTCCCACTCAGTGGACTAAAGGAATTTGAGGAGGGTTATTAATTTTATTTTATATTAGTTTGTTTGCTTCCCTGATTTCTGCTCGCATTATGTTTTTTTTAAATGAGTCAAAACAATGATTTCAAAATGGAATTCTAGTATATCTCTTGAGTGTCTCTTGATAAAAACCTTTAATTGTAGTTCTTAAAATTTTTGATTCATGATTTCAATGAGAAAAATAAAGTACTTTCTTAAAGCACACAATTTAAGGAGGACTCTTGATTCCCTTTCCTCAACCTAACCCTATTTATAGACTTGGTAAGTTGCTAGTCAACTGTGTGAACTTGGTAAACTTCTTTATTTTCATCTTTAAATCACATTGTGTTTACTAGTAAAACGAAGAAATTGAACTAGATGATTTCTAAGACCCACTTTAGCACTGCTATTCTATCAAAGAAGATGAGATAAACTGTACAGGTATAGAACTGTGCAGGTGGCTATTAAATGCTCTGTGGATTGAAGCGTTTAGGGACTTTCAATGACATGCAAGCTGCCCTATTAACTGGGTATATTATAGCAGCTTTTCCCTCTTTTTGATAGTTTTGTATCTTATGTAGGGATGGGGAAATAATGTTTGTATCTGTCCCTTTCATGGGCCTGGTGTTCAAATAATTCTACAAGGCTTATCTCTTGTGTTCTACTTCTTGCCTGTCCTTCACCTCTACTGCCCTGAAGGCTTGCATTCATGTCCTGTCAGAAGATCATTGCCATGCCTCCATTCTGTTCCGTACTTTCTCCTCCTCAAGCTCCTAGTCCATGCCATTCCTTCTGCCTGCAACACCTTACCCGTCAAGCATCCAAGGTGAACATTTTATTCATTTCCTATTTTCTCTGATTTTTGCAGGTTCTCACTCTCAGTATTATTAATCTGCATGGTTTGATCAGCAGAGAAGGCATGGATCTCTGGAATCATGAACCAGAGAGCTGAGGTTGAGCTTGTGACAATAAAATGTCTTAATAAGATCTAGGGTTTTGGTGGGGTTGTTATATAGAAAAAAAAAATAGAAGAGTTAACATGACCCTTAGAGGTGGAAGATAGAGTTTGGTGTGGAATGTTACCATTGATAAAGTCTTAGTTGAGATTTATTTTTTGAAATGATAATGGTTATGGATCCGGTTGAAAATGTCCGCCAATGTTTCATGTGCTCAGAAGTGAACTTTTGGGAAGTGACTACTAGATCACAAGGTCTTAGACCACATCAGTGGATTAATCCATTGTTAATTGAATGACCTTCAGAGAAATGAGACCTGGTTGGAGGAAGTTGGTCATTGGGGGCATGCTATGGAAGGGTCTGTCTCCTTCCAGGTGAGCACACTCATTTCTCTCTCTCTCTAGATTTCCAGGCTAAGTAGTTTCCTTCACTACACCATTCTGCCATGATATTCTGCCACATCTAAGGCCCAGAGATACAAAAGCAACTGACCATGAAATGGAGACCTCTGAAACCATTAGCCAAAATAAATCTCTCCTCCTCTTTATTGTTCTTGCTTTTGTCGCAGTGATGAAAAGCTGATTAGCACAAAATACTATATTAGAATTTCATGTGTCTCATAGACAAAATCGCTAATTTATGGGTTTTACATAAAATACTAACTGTCTGGAGTTCATGTGTCTATTTGTAGGATGGTTGAAGACCTTCCTGGCCATCCTTCCTGGAGTGAGCATGTGTGACTCGCTCCCCACAGGCTTCAAGCTGAACCTAGATTCCCAGGTCAGAAGCTTGGAACTCAACCCAGCTACTTAGCACAGAGGTTTCTTTTCCTGCAGATCAATTCTGACCTTCTGTTTTGAAGTTTAAAAGCCTCCAAAGCCTCTTTGGACATCAAATAGCTCTTACCAAATGCCATTTGGGCTATTTAAATGCAAATGAATTGGCAATATTTGGGCTGCTTCCAGTTAGCTTGCATGTGCTTTCCCAAATGAAAGGGGAAGCTGGGCTGAGCAACACTTTGTCCTGGATTGTATGGGGTCAAATTGCATGGGACACTTGTTAAAAATTGGCAATACAGATTTTATGCAGATTATTGCAATAGGAGATACAGAATTTCTTCAGAAGTCTGAGATCAACTGCACTGAAACAAAAGCTGTGACCATTTATTTTAGCATTGGAATTAGCTAGTGGAAAATTACTGTAAGACACTGGTAGGGAAATCTGTGTTTGCTGATTGTCTCTTATTGAAGTGAGGCTTCTACTCTCTCACCAAGACCTGCAGATAGATGTAATGGTTTGGATGTGAAGTGTCCCCCGAAAGCTCACATAGGAGACAATGCAAGTAGGTTTGGAGGAGAAGTAACTAAACCATAGACTTAACCTAATCAGAGATTAATCCAGTGGTAACTAGAGGCAAGTAGAGATTGGCTGGAGAAAGCGGTTCATTGAGGGTGCGGCTATGGGCTATATATTTTGTATCTGGAAATCTTTCTCTCTCTCTGTTTTCTGATCATTATATGAGTTGCTTCCCTCTGCCACATTCTCCTGCCATGATCTTCTCTCTCACATAGATCTCCAAGGAATGGAGCTGGCCTTCTGTGGACTAAGACCTCTGAAACTGTGACCTCTTCAATAAACTTTTCTTCCCCTAAAATTGTTCTGGTCAGATATTTTAGTCAGAACAGCGAAAAAGCTGACTCAAACAGGTACTCTCTTCCTTGATGATCACATGTTGCCAAGTCCTGGAGAAAGACTTGGTCTGTGAACTGGCAAGAGGTTACGATAAGTTTACATATCAAAGGGACAGAGAACTCATTTATAATTATATGGTTTCTAAATCAAGTGCTCTAAGAGATCTGAAGCTTATAATCAGAAAGAAACTTGTCTAAATTTAGTTATGTTAAGGGAAACAATAAGGCAAACTTTGTCATTGCTCTGCAAAGACATTAAAAAATAATAATTCAAGAGCTTTGAATACTCATGCTTTGAACATAGCCTGCTTTGGTTTCAAAAGAAGTAGAGGTGAATATTCTTATCCAAATAAAGACTATAGCAGAATGAGATACATATCTGAAAGAAGGTCAAAGCATCAAAGATTTAGTTTTGTCTTGCTAACAATTATGTGAGTGGCCTTGGGAAGTGCCCCTCATCTTTATGGGGTCTCAGTTTCCTCATCTAGAAATAGTTGATCTCTATAGGTTTCTTAGTGAGACATTCAAGGATCCCCCAGGGACAAAGGGCAGATGCACTCTTTAAGCCTTAACAAATACGTGATGAGTCCAATTCTCCATTAATAACAAGGATTTAGGCTGCTTTTGCTAAAAAGTGCTGACTTCTCACTTGGGCCTGCTGAGTACCCAAGATAACTAAAAAGAATAAAGTCTTGGCATCTCTGCCTTCACTTTGTATCTGTTCACTTTGCCTTAAACTTTGGGTCAGATTCTTGTTCAACTCTAACATAGTCCTGTTAATCATTTAGAGTGTTAATCTAAAACTGGTAACATGCCCCCTTCTAGGCTAAATACGCCAAAATAAGAGGAACTGAAATATTTTCAGCAGATTAGCAACTTCCAGCTTTTAAATCACCCTATTCCACACCTTCCAGGATCTAGAAGTCTCCAGCCATTGCTCTATACCATCCAGGAACAGTGGAGCCTTGCAGGCAGATCCTCCCATGATGAGCTCCCCCCCACCCCTACACGAGGAACAATGGTCTCATGGAAACCAAACTGTTTCCATGCTAGGATCACAGGTCTAATAGATAAAAATCCTGGGACACAAATATAAATGTCCCCCTTCGCCAATAAGGACTTCTTTGGAGCCACATGACACAACCAGAAGTGAGATAATGATCAACCAGACTTAGTCCACCCCAGCAACCACATAGAGTCTTGTCTTTTCTCTTGAGAGACACAAGGAAGGCCAGCTTTATGTGTGGACTGAAAGTAATCAAGAGGATTGAAGAATGAAGTCAGGGAGGGAAGTGAGGGGCCACCAAAATAACAGAAGGAGAAGAGAGAGCCTACGGGAAGAAATGTAGGCCACAAGGCATCCATGGAGAAAGCCAAGGTGGAGAAAGGGAGTTTATGTGGGGAAGATGACAAGAAGCCCACAGGATCTTTAAATTCCACCTCTGTTCAGGATGTCCTTAAAATCATGAGGTGAATCATGGGCTCTGAAATTGTATGGTGTGAAATCTGACTTAATCTGCCATTGTAGAGAATGGGTGGCCACTGGCTGCTCTTGAATTTAGGAATATTTGTCTTATAGGTGGCATCTCCATCCTTGGAACTGAATTCCAAAACCACCTTTCATAACCCTCTCTAATTTTCAAACATAGGTTCACATCTATGGCCCTCATGAGGATTTTCTAACCTCCCAATCTACATTGATCTCCACCATCTTTAAACCCCAAGAAGCACTGAGAGATCAGAGTCTCTTGTCTAGCACTTGATCTAATTTTGCATTGGAAATTAACTGCTTCACACAAGGCAGCTATTTTTCTAGGCTGAAACAGAACTTGTCTTGATCACATTGTCTGTTTTCAAAATACCTAGTGTCACACTAGGTACATAATATTTGTATCAAAACCTACATGATCATACATTTATCTGCTTAGCACTTGAACACCCAGAATTCTTATCTCCATAGAACATCACAAAAGGTTTTCATAAACGGTCCTCTTGGGTGAGATGCTTCCTCCAGTTCTGTCCTTAAATCAAGTAAAGGATTGGAGGTACAATTTTGCCCACGTGTGCCAAACTCAAACTCTTTCTTTCTCTCATTCTCTTTCTAAATATTTATTATATGTATGTAAAATCTTGAATATGTGAGTCACTTAGGGTGATTTTAATATCAAGAGCAGTGATACAGGAATGGCCCTGATGGCAGATCTGCTGGCGTTTTGAAGTGGAGCACAAGGGAAACATTGA
Organism: Marmota flaviventris; assembly: GCF_047511675.1. Lineage (NCBI taxonomy): Eukaryota > Metazoa > Chordata > Mammalia > Rodentia > Sciuridae > Marmota > Marmota flaviventris. Next base: position 88,792,886 of record NC_092510.1, read on the forward strand.
AACGCAACCCTTTCTCTATGCAAAGTGTGCTTTGGTTTTGCATAATGCATTGTGCTTCAGGTGCCAAGTTCCAGACACAAGGAGAATTAATGGAATAGCATCGGTAAAGGGCTTTAGACTCCTCAGAGGAAGTTCCCCAGCCTCATTAAAGGTAATATTATTCCAGTTATAGAGTTTAGTTAAAAACAACAAAATAATGTCTTCCTGTCTTTATTGCTAATTTCTTCAGGCTTGGCAAAGGGAGCTGTGCTCTGCATTCATAGGCTCTGTCTTGCAGGTCACAAGATTGCCTTGCAGAATGGCCTGCACCAGGTACTATGAGTATGGATTGTAAGACACACAAATCATGTATTTTCTGACTATTTCTGCACATATAGCTCCTGCCACTCTCCACTTTATGATCTGTAATTATGTTTGCTACCTATTGATTGGTCTCCAGGGCAAGTGTCCTTATTGTCTGGATCATTTATTTCTTCCTGGAAGTGTGACAATGCCTGACACATAGTGGGAGTGTTATTAAAATTGAATGAATTAGGGCTGGGGATGTGGCTCAAGCAGCAGCGCGCTCGCCTGGCATGTGTGCGGCCCGAGTTCGAGCCTCAGCACCACATACAAAACAAAGATGTTGTGTCTGCTGATAACTAAAAAATAAATATTAAAAAAAAGTTTCTCTCTCTCTCTCTCTCTCTCTCTGTGTGTGTGTGTGTGTGTCTCTCTCTCTCTTTAAAAAAATTCATGAAAGAATGCTACTCAATATAAATTAGAACCAAGAGACTGGAGAAATCCAGAGAGACCACCCAAGTTCTGTATTATGATGAGAAGATTCCATGAGCTTACCAGGAAATGTGTGCAAGTGGTGGCTGAGGTTTCTGCCTTCCACTCTAAGCAATCTGCAGATACTATCATGCACATATTGCAATGAATGGCACCTCACCTTCACCTAAGGAAGCCTCTGTGATCTGGCTTCTGACTATATTTTTGGTTTTATCTACTACCACCTTCTCCACCTAGGCTTTCTCTGTTGAAGCTACTATGATAAATTTGCATTTCTTAAACTTACCAAGCACTCTCCCACACAGGAATTTTGTACATGCTATGCCTTCTTTTTGGTATGTTCTTCCTAAGATGCTCTATCTCTTCATTAAGTTACTGGAGTAGTTCAGATGGCACCTCCACAGAGTTACCTAACATACATCCCTTTTCACTCTTCCTTTTACAAAGGTAATTTATCCTTCACAACACTTATCATCACCTGATATCTATTCTATATTTAGCTAATTATATTTGACATAATAATTTTGTCATTCATTGCTCCAAAGTTTGCTCCATGAGAAAAAAGATTTGTTTTGTTTTTACGTCTGAATACTAGCACTTGTGCATATCAGGTATCCTATACATCTTGCTGTGTGGATAGATGCATTAATAAATAAAAATAAATAATTATGCACTATACACCTAACACTAGACCAGAATCAAAAGATCTTCAATTTTTAAGTTACTGTCATATCTTGGCTTCAAGTCTTTGAATCTTGACTCCATCATTATTTCAAGTCTTTGACTCTTGACTCCATCATTAATTAAATATGTGCCATGACTAAGTTGCAAGACAGGAGATGCCAAAATTGTTTTGAATAAAAATGAGAGCTAAAATTTATTGAGCACTTATTGTGTGCCCAGCATTTGTTTAATAGTTTTCATTAGCATGTCACTAAATTATCTCAAAATTTATCAGCTCTGTTAAGATTGTAAAATAAGGATAATCATGGTCTTTATTTTACAAAAAAATGTTAATAGAAGATCAATATAAAAATACTTTACAAATGTGAGGATCAGTATTATCCAAAGTACAGATATGAAGACTCATGTGAATATATTTTGTATACCATCGGAGATATAAAAAATTGTGTTCTATATGTGTAATAAGAATTGTAATGTATTCCACTGTTATATATAAATTTTAAAAATTTAAAATTTTAAAAATAAATGCTATTATGAATAATAACTTTTCTTATTACTGAAACTCTTTCCCTACAAATTAAACCATCCTCATGAATTAGTCCTTTAAACTGTCCTATTATATTGGTACTTTCATTTATACCAGATGAAGGCACAAATTATGTTTGCCAAGAATTAAGTGTGAAGGTACAAATTTGCAACAAGTCCTGTGAAGCTGAAAGACTCTGCTATAGCCCTTGCCAATTTCCATGGTGTAAATACTCCCACTACACCACTTTTACCCTACCCACTTGACGTCGCTGAATTCAAGATCTGATGGAAACCATGACAATCTTAAGCCCGAAGGACAGTTCCCCTGCACCTCTGCAGCACAGTCTTCTTCGAGGAATTTTTATCTCTGGTCCTGGCTGTTCTTCTTTCCCTAGAAACTAGCCCAAGTGTGTTTTCTGAAATTCAAAATACACAATTTGGTTTGAAACCTCTCAAGACTCGCCACTCCTCCTGCCCCCAAGTTAAAGGACAGAATCCTTAATACATTTCGTCTTACAAGACTCTGCATGTTCTCCTCTGCTTCCTCCCCAGCTTTACTTCTTACTTCCAAAAGTAGTACTCTGTGCCTCCATATTGTCCTTGAAAGACAAAAGGGCTGGGACCGGGGGTCCTTGTGCTCACCATTGCACCCTAACTTTTGAATCTTGTTGAATGCGTTTCTGAATTTAAGGTGTCATATTCTGAGGACAGCTTCTTTGGCCAGCTTATAGTGTGCGTTTGCCCAGTATGTGCACATGTTTCCAACTTCAGGGAATTTCTCTTGGCAGAGAGTGTTATTGAAGTTGCTTTATGTATGGTGCATTATCATTCGATTGCATTTCCCCTGGTGAAAAGCTGGCAGGCTGTTCCGCTGTGACAGATGTGCTCGCTCTGGTTGAGTCACCACCACAAGGCGTATTATCAGTTTTACTAATGTTTGCTCCTTTATACTCTAACAGGTAGCATGATTCATCCAGTCCACGTAAGTCAGGAGTCTGATGCATACATAAATCTGCATTGCAGGGTGATGTGCACAAGAAAATTCATCTGTGGGGGAAACATGAGTATTATATGCATGAATGACACGTGCAAACATTAACAAAGGTAAAATAGTAAAATAACCATGCTCTCAAGGGCACACAGACACATTTATTCTTTTTTTTCTTTTCTTTTCTTTCTTTTTTTTTTTTTAGTAACAAGGTAGAAGCCAGTGGTGCTTAACCATTGAGCAACATCCCTACCCTTTTTAGATTGTATTTAGAGACAGGGTCTAAGTTGCTAAGTAGCTGAGCCTGGCTTTGAACTTGCTATCCTCCTGCCTCAGCCCATCAAGCCCCTGGGATTATAGGTGTGCATCACCACGTCCAGACCCACACATTTATTCTTGATCATTTGACTTCAGAGTCGGGAAAACAGTTGCAATGGGTCTTTTGTTAGTGAATGAAAAACACCAGTTCATCAGTCCGCTAGAGGTGGCATGGCTAAGCCATCTGAGTGTCATTGTCATATACAGATTCCTGGGTTAGGAACATAGATGTGCTTTTTAAAAGAGTTACCTTTGCTGGAGCCTAAGAAGCTATCATTGTTTTAAAAAGTTCCAAAAGCTACACAGCAGATTCTGATGGGTATCCAGGGCTTAAAACCAGTTTAATACCCAATATCACTACAATGAGCCTGGTAAAGGTGTTTCCACGTCACCTGTGGACTCTCATCCATTGGAGGGGGATTCACCCTCTGGAATGGTGCTCATTTTCCTCTAGCATGCTCTAGTTGGACAACTATATTTTAAGTACGTTACCCTAGACTAGGTGTGATTGTCCAGCTCTGGTCTAAACATCTTTTAAAAGAATTATCCCACTCCTCAGTATATTACCAAAGGCATTAAAATCAGTATACTACAGTGACATAGCCATGCCAATGTTTATAGCAGCCCTATTCACAATGGATAAGCCATGGAATTAACCTATCCAAACATCAGCAGATGTTTGGATGAAGAAAATGTGGCATATATACACAACGGAGTATTACTCAGCCATAAATAAGAATGGCTTTATGACTTTTACTGGTAAATGGATGGATCTGTAGCGTATCATGCTAAGTATATAAGCCAGTCCCCCAAAACCAAAGGTCACATATTTTCTCTGATATGTGATTGCTGACACACACAAGAGAAGGGAGGGGAAAAATAGAAATTCAGTGGATTAGATGAAGAGGGATAAAGAGAAGGGGGTGATGATAGGAATAGGAAAGACAGTGGAATAAAAATGACATAACTTCCCCCTGTACGTATATGAATATACCACAGTGAATCAAGCCATCTTGTACATCCATCAACAAAACTGGGATTCTAATTAGAGTAAGATATATTCCATGCTTCTAAAATATATCAAAATAGATTCCACTGTCATATATAACTAAAAATAACCAATGAAAGTATAGGGTTACCATTGCCCTCAGTTTATTAATTACTTCGCTCAAGATTTAATTACTATACCCTTTTGGGCAGGTATACTGAACTGCTGACTCAACTTCAGCTTACTTTTGATAGAATTTATTTTATGTAAGATTTTCTGTCAACTTTTATTCTTTTATATTTGACTATTAGTAAATATAAGCCCTATAGATTTTTTCCCTTTAAATTTCATCTCATTGTAGTAGGTCATTCTACACAGCTCAAGGATATCCTGCATTAAGAATTTGAAGTTAAGCAGACCTAAGCCTGAATCTTGACTTTACTTATAAGTAGTTATTTGATTGGGGAATATTTCTTGAGATCTTGATTTTTTATTTTATATGCAATATGTGAAAATAAAATCTGCCCTCTAGTATTATTGGGATATAATATTCCCAAAGTGCCTTCCTGGGGGCAGTGTAAGGATTCAAAAACTGATGATGATCATTATTTGTTTTTTTTGTTTTTTTTTTTTTGGTCATCCAATCCCTTTATTGCTTCTGAAAGCTTTATATAAAATGAAATATCAAGACAATGCCTTCATTTATGCTTTGATTAACTCATCAGTATAATCAAAATTTACCAATTTTTAATTTTGTATCAAACCCTATACCAGGGATTTTTTGGTGAAGGGTACTAGACAAAATTCTTATAATCACAGAACTTACAGTACCAGAAAAAATGACATAAATAATTATAATTGTGCATTTTCACGGCTAATATTACAAACAAAACAAAACAAAATTGGAATGGAACCACCATTTGACCCAGATGTCTCACTTTTCATACTGCAATGACACAGCCACATCATGTTTATAGCAGCTCAAGTCACAATAGTAAAACTGTGGAACCAACTTAGATGCCCTTCAACTGATGAATGGATAAAGAAAATGTGGCATTTATACACAGAATTTTTTTATGCTTACAGAAGAATGAAGTTATGGCATTTGCAGGTAAATGGATGGGGCTGGAGAATATCATGCTAAGCCTAATAAGCCAATCCCAAAGAACCAAAGGCTGAATGTTTTCTCTGATATGCAGGTGCTAATTCACAATAAAGAGGGTGAGGCTAGGGGATAATAGAAGTCCTTTGGATTAAGTAGAGGGGAGTGACGGGAGCAGAGGAGTTATCAGGATAGGAAGGATAGTAGAATGAATTGCACATTATTACCCTATGTGCATACATGATTACAACCTATGTGATTCTACATCATGTACAAACAGAAGAATGAGAAGTTATACTCCATTTATGTATGATGTATCAAAATGCATTCTAATGTCATGTATTACTAATTAGAACAAATAAAAATATCTAAAATAAAAAGGGTCTTCTAAGAGACTTGCACATTTCTACCCACATTATTTGTTAAAATAAAACATACATTGGAGTAGGGTGGACAATATCTCCTGTCTTTACTTGCATACTGTTTAGTGTTTTAGCTGGCCTCGAAGGCTAATGTCTACACCTGTGACTGAAAGACCAACACAAGCGGGTGTATGTAGGAGAACTTATGGACATCACTGAAAGCCTTCCAGAGATGGGATACTCCTTTCTCTTCACAGTATTTTCAGGGTAGAGAAGAGGAACTAGCATGTAACAGGTCCTCAATAAACACTTGTTAATGAATAAATACATCTGGCCATGGATTTTGAGCTCACAACGCCATGCAAACAGTCATTCACTGAACTAAAGGTTTTTCTGGAAGGTCCACTATCAGTAAGAGAGAGAAGGAGTGTTGGTAGCCTTGTTCCCCATGCCTGCCCCATTCAGTTCTAATTCAGTATCTTTTGTTTCCCTGTGAATAATAAGGAGAGAGTGAACAGCTGAGACGTAGCTCTTTGATAGTTTACAGCAGTCTCCACTTAGGATTCTTAACGGGAAATGAGGAAAATGTGCGAGTGTGGGGGCGTGTTTGTGTGTGTGTATGTTTCATTAGGCTCTTTATGTGGGCAGTGGTGACAGATGCCTTCTGCAGATCTCAGGGGCCTTAACGCCTTCCCAGTCAATGAGGCCATCGCAGACCAGAAGCACAGCATGAGCTCTGGGCAGCCACCTGAGCTGCAGAGAGTCAGTGAAAAGTGGCGCTGTCCATTACAGCAGGATTCTCCATCCGTCTTGGCTGGTTCATCTAGAACTCCTCATCGCTGCACTCACTTTGTTGGCCATAATGAAGAGGTGAGTGGATTAAATTCCTGGATAGAGATAAAACACACAGTCTACCAAATGTTTGTTTTCTTTGTTCCTGAATTTACCTAGGATACTCCAGAAACAACAACAAAAAATTTTTAAAAAGCTGAAGGGGGGGAGGGGATTCAGTATTGAAGTCCTATGAACGTACTGAGGGAACTCACTAATAATTATTAAATATTCAAAACCTTGGGGCTAAGTATGAAATGAGCATTAGCTTTAACCTGTAAAGGGCAATGAGGACAAGTTCTCAGGGTATGGCCACTGCCCTTACAAGTTTTGGGTATCTCAGGTATCACTTGGTCCAGTGATAGTCTAGCCATGAGAGATGTGAATATCAGCAGGGAAATGTTTTGATCCTGGAAAGTGGAGGGAGTCTGTGAAAGAACTATTCCAACTTCATGGAACCAACATATCTGGCTAACAAATTGTGTAGGGAGGCCAGTGTATGAAGAATTTTACTTGGTTGCTACTGGGAGCCATTAGCCAAGTAGGTATGACAATTTCCTTGCCAGCGTACCCCATGTTGCAGTGACATTGAATGTAGGAAGGACCAAGGCGGATTAGGGCGTTCCCGGTTTAGGTTCCAGGTTTAAGGTTTAAGATTATTCCTGCTGGGAATAGGGCGTATCTTGCTGCCTGAGTTCCCCTTGAGTTCTCACGGGATTCAGACAGTATATTTTGGAGATAGAAGCCCAGTGGAGGTGGATTTGGGCAGAGAACGTGGATTTCCCCAGAACGTGTTTGTAGTCGGCTGGTGTGAGTTCGGGAATAAAGAGTTGCTGTTTGAATCTACAAGCTGTGTGGTGGCTCGTGATTGTGTGCCCAGCCAGACTATGGCAGGTTGCCAAACAATTCTGTAGTACCTCTACTACAGGAGGTATCATGTGCTGATAGTACACAAAGAAGGACTTCCTCAGAGAAGTAATGTCCATATAACTGTTGCGATAGCTATATGGTTCAGTGACATAAATGCACTAATTATAAGACCCATGGAGACCTTTAGTCTGTCTTGGCACAGGAAGAATGAAAATTGACAGGAGTCAGGCAAGGTGCTAACCCAAGAAGATTATTAGAAAGTTGAATAAGACAGACATAGAAAGAAAAATATTCCTGTATCCAAAGATAACAAAGTCTTAAGTTGAGAACTTTTTTTCTTTTATAAAAATTTCAGACTTATTTTTATTTATTATTATTCTCATTTTAAAATAAATTTATTTTAACGGATATAGAAAACCTAAAGATTACAATACTAACAGGGTACCATGCCATGCTTTGACAGGCACGGACGTTCTTTACTGGTTCAGTAAAATCAAATATATTTATCTTCTCAAACATTTATCATTTTTCATGGTGAAAACATTCAAAATCCTTTTTACCAACTGTTTAAAATGTATAGTACATTATTGTTAGCTATAATCTCCCTGTTGTTCAACAGCACACCAGAACTTACTACATCATTTTATTTTTAACATAAAAAAGTAATATTTTTGTGGGGTGTGGTGGTGCAGAACTGTAATCTGAGCAACTCCAGAGGCTGAGGCAGGAAGATCGTGAGTTCAAAGTGAGCCTCAGCAAAAGCAAGGCACTAAGCAACTCAGTGAGACCTTGTCTCTAAATAAAATTTAAAAAAACTAGTGCAGGGAATGTGGGTCAGTGATTGAGTGCTCCTGGGTTCAATCCCTGCTTATTCCCACCCCCAACAAATATTCTATATAAAATTTCTATATAATTTTTATATATTTTTCTATATATATTTTATATAATATTTCTATAAACCTGGAAAGTAGTTGATTATTAAGGATGCTTCTAACTCCTGATAAACACCACTATTTTTAACATATAAAATCAATATTTAAGACACATTTGGGCATGATGGAGTTAACCTTTTCTTTTTATTTTATTTATTTATTTTTATTTTTCAGTTCTTTTTTGGCCTGAGACTTGTCTTTTTCCATTTAGAACATCTGCTTCCCCTGTCTTCCTGATTTTTCTAGAATGGTCCTTGGAAGTTTCTATAAAAGATTTCAAAAGGTTGTGCTCAAGACACAGAGGTGAAATTAATTAGAACAAAACTCCCTGTCTTTATGTCTACTTAAAGAAGTATGGTTCATTGTTTTTGTGTTTAACTGTTGATTTCAATATAATATCTTATTAAATTTTTTGAAACTTGGAATTTTGAAAAATATTGAACTAGAAAATTCAGTGATTCCCTCTTGCTCTAAGATTCCCACTTTTAAAGATAGGAATAGATGAATTCAAGTTTTCCAGGCATAATTGGAGTTGTCACTTACTGAGTATCTTCAGTACAGTTACAAGATAGGAAGTAGGAAACAAAATTGAAAAACAGATCAAGGCTCCAGTGGTTATAGAATTTCTGTATAGTGATAACTAATGTTTGCACAAAGCTTACTATGTGTCAAATGACATTCAAAGCACTTAATATATATTACCTTATATGATTGTCAAAAGTCACAGAGCAGATGTTTCTGATATTTCCTATTTTAAAAATAAGAGAAGCATAGGTTACATATCTTGTCTAAATTAACGTGGTTAATATTCAGCAGAGCTGGTGATTTCTTCCTTCAGAAGCTGAACTCTCCTGCTACGAGCCTTGTTTGAGAAACAGGAAATTTGAACAAATTTATATGAGCAGCCATATAAGTCCTCTCTCACACTTTACTATTGTTCATGCCCATACTTATTCATCCATTCATTTAATTCATTTGTCAATTGTTCACTAAATGATTAATATGTATGACAACATCCCTGGATCTCATTCTTCACTTTTTGATATTTATTTAAATTAATTTCATAAAAGAAGTTTAATTTTGATATAACTCATTGCATCTTACACTTTTAATTCCCTAAAAAGAGAGATACTAAGCATTACGAAGTTTAAGTGACCATAGACACATATCTTCAATGGATTTATTTACTGATGAAGCAATAGAAATCAGCTTTCATGAAACTCAAATATTTAGAGCAATCCAAGGCTAGTTTTTAGAGTCTTCTATTCATACTTCTTACAACCCCAGCTACTAATGTGAGTCACCTTGGAAATAAGTTCAATAAAAGCAAATATAGCCTTTTCTGTTTCCTGGGGGGAAAAAAAAAGAAGTAGCTTTTATTTGTATCAGTGAAACTATATTTGGAGAATGGACAACTTGAAATGTGATTACTCAAATAGTCCTCATTCTAAAAGTTAAATTCACAAAAGAGTAGTTTATGTCCTCAGAGAAATCAATTAATCTACCTTATTCAATATGGGTGTCCTTCTGGCTTTCATATGGGGTACAATCTCATTTTATTATTATATTAAGCCAATAATAGCATTCCAAGCATTCTGTTGGCAGGGAGCAATAAAAAAAGGCAGTATCCTGTGTTAGATAAAATCTTTCATTTTATACGACCAAAATGCCATGTATTTTTCAGTGGTGAAATGTATTTGTGCATTTTACACATGTGATGTGAATCATTTTAAAAGCCATAATCACAACACAGCAGATGCTAATAAATTTTCAATCTGTTAGGCTTTGTTTTCTGGAGAATGAATTTGATCTGTGATACAAATGTTGCATGGGTGATTGTGTTTAGCCATGGATATTATGGGAGGACCAGGACGCTAACCTCTGGGGTATTTTTTATGATGTGATAACAGTTTGTAGAGAATCCACTTCCTGAGGGTGCTATGCTTCCCTGCAGTGGGCTCATTCACAGGCTTTAAGTTCTTTTAGCACCTCTCCCACCTTAGATATTGGTCAGGACCTATGTATCAGAAGTGCCAGTCCTCTGTAGAGCACCAGATAACAGTGTATTAGTCCCGAGTTATCTATTTTTCTTTCTGAAGAACATCAAAGGAGCAGGTTTTTTTTTAAATTTTTATTGTTGGTTGTTCAAAACATTACATAGTTCTTGATATATCATATTTCACACTTTGATTCAAGTGGGTTATGAACTCCCGTTTTTACCCCGTATAGAGATTGCAGAATCACATCAGTTACACATCCATTGATTTACATATTGCCATACTAGTGTCTGTTGTATTCTGCTGCCTTTCCTATCCTCTACTATCCCCCTCCCCGCTCCTCCCCTCCCCTCTTCTCTCTCTACCCCCTCTACTGTAATTCATTTCTCCCCCTTGTATTATTTTCCCCTTTCCCCTCACTTCCTCTTGTATGTAATTTTGTATAACCCTGAGGGTCTCCTTCCATTTCCATGCAATTTCCCTCTCTCTCCCTTTCCCTCCCACCTCTCATCCCTGTTTAATGTTAATCTTCTCATGCTCTTCATCCCTACTCTGTTCTTAGTTACTCTCCTTATATCAAAGAAGACATTTGGCATTTGTTTTTTAGGGATTGGCTAGCTTCACTTAGCATAATCTGCTCTAATGCCATCCATTTCCCTGTAAATTCTATGATTTTGTCATTTTTTAATGCAGAGTAATACTCCATTGTGTATAAATGCCACATTTTTTTTTATCCATTCGTCTATTGAAGGGCATCTAGGTTGGTTCCACAGTCTTGCTATTGTGAATTGTGCTGCTATGAACATTGATGTAGCAGCGTCCCTGTAGCATGCTCTTTTTAGGTCTTTAGGGAATAGACCAAGAAGGGGAATAGCTGGGTCAAATGGTGGTTCCATTCCCAGCTTTCCAAGAAATCTCCATACTGCTTTCCAAATTGGCTGCACCAATTTGCAGTCCCACCAGCAATGTACAAGTGTACCCTTTTCCCCACATCCTCGCCAGCACTTGTCATTGTTTGACTTCATAATGGCTGCCAATCTTACTGGAGTGAGATGGTATCTTAGGGTGGTTTTGATTTGCATTTCTCTGACAGCTAGAGATGGTGAGCATTTTTTCATGTACTTGTTGATTGATTGTATGTCATCCTCTGAGAAGTGTCTGTTCAGGGCCTTGGCCCATTTGTTGATTGGGTTATTTGTTATCTTATTGTCTAATTTTTTGAGTTCTTTGTATACTCTGGATATTAGGGCTCTATCTGAAGTGTGAGGAGTAAAGATTTGTTCCCAGGATGTAGGCTTCCTATTTACCTTCTTATTGTTTCTTTTGCTGAGAAAAAACTTTTTAGTTTGAGTAAGTCCCATTTGTTGATTCTAGTTATTAACTCTTGTGCTATGGGTGTCCTATTGAGGAATTTGGAGCCCGACCCCACAGTATGTAGATTGTAACCAACTTTTTCTTCTGTCAGACGCCGTGTCTCTGATTTGATATCAAGCTCCTTGATCCATTTTGAGTTAACTTTTGTGCATGGCGAGAGAAAGGGATTCAGTTTCATTTTGTTGCATATGGATTTCCAGTTTTCCCAGCACCATTTGTTGAAGATGCTATCCTTCCTCCATTGCATGCTTTTAGCCCCTTTATCAAATATAAGATAGTTGTAGTTTTGTGGATTGGTTTCTGTGTCCTCTATTCTGTACCATTGGTCCACCCGCCTGTTTTGGTACCAGTACCATGCTGTTTTTGTTACTATTGCAAAGGAGCAGGTTTTAATCCTGAGTTTCCACCTTTCTTTCCATTGCTTCTTTCTCAGCAGGGGACCCTTGACTAATCCCTTCTTTACTTCCTCTTTTAGCTCAGTGAATCTTGGTAGCTAATCAGTTAATTCCTTCTTCAGACTTTTAGCTCTTACTTTGGGAAGCATGACTGGGCTCACAGATAAATTACAATCTGGCAAAACCCAACACAGTCCTCTTCATATACTCAGAACACAGCCTCTTTTTGAAAAAAGGGTGCATGGATACAGGCCTTCAGGACTAAGGGCTACAACAGAAAGAGGTGACTGATGGATGTTTCCTTCTGGGAAGAGCAAATCAACCACAGAAACTCAGGGAGAGTGTGGATAAATGCAGTCCAGAATCTAGGAGTCAACTGCAGTTTAGAGGAGGATTCGGAGGCCAAGGTTAAATAACATGAATCAAACTGGAGCAGAATGTACTAAGCAGAAATCATAAAACTGGAAAAGTAAAATGATACAGTATCACCATAGGATCTTAAATTGATATCAGTAGAACTTGCTTGAAGATTTCATGGAGCATCAATAAACTTGTGTCTTCGTTTCTCCATAGTTTTGGTTAACATCCTATGAAAGTCTTAATTTCACTAACTGATGACATTGGATTCTATCCAAAGTGAGAAAACAATTTTGAAAACAAAGGCATAGAGATTCTTTTTTAAGTGAAGTTCACTTACTAAGGGCCATTAAGTTATTTCATGGGTGAATACACATTCTTAGAAACTTTGGGACAATTTATGAGGAAAAACAAAAGCAACCACCCTAATTTTTCTAATCATTTTAAAGTTATCTTTCTTAATATATACCCATAAATATTTCAATCGGTTACAATTTATATACTTTAGCATTATGCTCTAAACATATTCTGTATTGTGATGAAGATTTTATGATATGATTCTTCAAGTATGCTTCACATTTTGTTAAGGTTTTATAAGTTAATTGTCAGCTCTCCATTTAGAAAACATTAATATCTTATTCATACTTTCTTTATTGTAACAATGACACAACGAACATCTTTCAGCAAATGCAGTGAAGTACTTGACTTTTTAAAATATGGAATCCATAGTATATTTCTGACTATCCATATCGGTGGTTTTTATAGTTTGTATAGTTTGTTTTTCTTTGTAAAAATTTGCTTCCCAAAGGAATATGAAAATCATACTGGTACCAGAATTGACCAGAATTGTACATGTACCCTACAACTTTTCTAGAATTTACACACACACACACACACACACACACACACACACACACACATATATATATATATATATATATATATATATATAATTTATATATACATATGATTCAATTTATATATATTTAATTTCAGAAATAAACTCAAGCTTTAAAGCATAAAAGCTTTACAGTACATCATGGTGTTATAGTTGTAAAGATTCTTAGAGATAGTTTTACTCAATTCTTATTTTACAGCTAGAGAAATGGAGTTCCAAAAAAAGTCTGTGATTTATTCAAGGTTATAAAGTGCACTATTGTTAGAGGAAAGAACTGAGTCCAGGTCATCTGACTTCTTGTTCAGTAGCCCATTACATCACCAAAGTCCCCTGGGCTTCTCATGGTTGGCATCATATGCATACCAGTCCAAGAGCAGTATTTATTTATATTTTAGTTATTATTTTTTGTAAAGCATATCTGCATGCTTACATTTATGCACATCTGACACACATTGTCCTTCTTAAAATAAGATTTAGATATTGTCAGGGGTATTAATGTCTGTAATTGCTTGCTTGTTTGGTTGCTCAGAAAATATTTCCTGATAGTACTTCAGTGTTCTTTGGCAGTCTTTTTTTCTTCATCATTGTATTTATTTTTGGTAAGAAGATGTAGTAGGCGGCATTCTAAATGACTCCCTATGCTGTGTTATTATTATATTATATTACATAGAAATAGGGATTTTGCAGTTATAATTAGGATACCAATTCACTGATTTAAAACAGGGAGATTATCTAGTTGGTCTTAATCCAACCACATGAACCCTTACAAGTCTGTCTTCTGCTACATTTTCCTACTAATAGCCTAAGAGGAAGTTAAAGAGATTTCAAATTGAATATGACCTGAAAAATTTGTGCCTGAAAATGGTGGAGATAACACTTGAAGACTGCAGGTAATTTCTAAGACCAGAAAAGGAACCCTAACTGAAGGCCAGCATGTATGTGGTAACCTCAGAACTCTGAACACAAGGAGGAGAATTCTTTGCACAACTTGATGGACTTAGAAGCAGGTTCTTCCCCAGGGACCCCAGGAACTAAATTTGGCAATTGATTTTGGCCTTGAGAGACCTGCTCTGAAAGTCAAGGAATAAACCCAAGAATCAATAGATGGGATAGCATTAAATTAAAAACCTTCAGCACAGCAAAATGATTAAGAGCATGAAAAGAGAGGCTACACAATAGAAGAAAACTATTACCAGTTACTCTTCCAACAGATTAATATCTAGAATATGTAAGAACTCAGAAAGTTTAACACCAAAAGAACTAAGAACACTCTCAAAAAAAGAGGTGAAAGATCTAAAGAGACATTTCTCAATAGAGAAATACAAATGGTTAATAAATGTATGAAAAAATATTCAACATCCTCATTAACCAGGAAGATGCAAATCAAAACTACACCAATATTTCATCTCACCCCAGTTATTGTGGCAATCATCAAAAATACAAATAATGACAATTGCTGGCAAGATTGTAAGGAAAATGATGTCTTTATACACTGTTGCTGGGACCATAAATTAGTACAATAACTCTGCAAAGCAATATGGAGATTCTTCAAAAGACTAGGAATGGAACTGCCATATAACTAAGGACTCCCATTCTTTGTATCTGTCCAAAAGAACTGAAATCAGCATACTGTGTGATACATGCACACCTATGTTTATAGCAACACAAACCACAATAAACAAGTTATAGAACCATCTTAGGTGCCCATCAATAGACAAATGGATAAAGAAAATGTAATATACATATATTACACACACAATGGAGTTCTACTCAGCCATAGAGAAGAATGAAATTATGTCATTTGGTGGTAAATGCATGAAACTGAGGAATGTCATGCAAAGTGAAATAAGCCAAACTCAGAGAGTCAGGAACTGAATGTTTTCTCTCATTTTCTGAAGCAAAAGAGAAAAAAAAAAGAAAGAAAAAACAATGTTTCTAAAATAGAATGGAAATCAGTTGAGTAGCTTTAGGGGACGAAGGGGGAGAAAAGGGAAGAAAAAGGGCAAAAACTGGGAAATGAAGTTGACCACATTATAAAAGGTGCATAAATGAATGTATTACAATGCATTCTGATTTAATATATAACTAAAATGCATAAATTACAAATTAAATAAATAGAATGAAGACCAATATAGTAAAGGAAGAGAATTGGTGGAAGGAGGAGAAAGCAGAAGGAATTAGTAATGGGGATTGAAATGACAAAAACATTATATGTATTTATGTCAACATGAATCCCACTATTATGTATAAATATAATGCATTAAAAACAAAAGATGGGGGACTGCAAGAAGCTCCTGGCTGACCAGGCTGAGGCCCGCAGGTCTAAGACCAAGGAGGAACGCAAGCACCCGAGGAACGCGTCCAGGCTCAGAAGGAGGAGATCATCAAGACTCTGTCCAAGGAGGATGAGACCAAAAAATAAAGCTCCCCTATTGTGTCTGTACATCGTGGCCTTGGTGAATAGTTCTTGAAATGAAAACAAATAAATAAAAGAGAAATATATATGTATATATTTTTATAAATATATAAATATATTTTTATAAACTTAAAGGATTTAGTAAGAAAAAAGAAAGGAAAAGAAATCCTAGGTAAGCTTACTAAGTCTTCTGACCTACAGAATTAGGAGCGGATCATCGGTCGTCTAAATTTGTTGAATTTATAATTTTTGTGAAGGTATAGGAAATTAAAACAAAGGAAAATTTAGGATGACTGTCTGTTTCTACAGAAAATAGAAATGACTCCATAACTTCTTCTTCTACTTTATGGACACAGGAGTGAACACGTGACCCAAATTCCATCAAGGAGACCTTCCCTCTTAGTGTTTTGTGTGTGAACACATGATTACAGGATATTAGGAAGAGTTGGAAGCCAGGAATTATGGATGCTTTGCTCTCACTATAACTATTCCTGACACCAAACCCCTGCCATACACCTGCTTGCTAGCCACCCGCCCCAGGATTTGTTCCAAAATTCTAACTCCGGCATGTATCCAAGAAAATGGTAAATTTCCCGAAATACTTCCCAGAAATTCTTTTTCTTTCGTTCTTTTTTTTTTTTTTTTTTCACTTTGCTTGCTTTCATTATTGAGATTTCCTTATTGATGCCTATAAGAAACGACCAAACTGAAAAGTACTAAATAAGATACAAACCAATTATTTCAACCACATTCAGTAACCAAACCAGTTTGTTCCCAATTTCATTTGCTTAATGGAATATTCCGTAGCTTCACGGTGTCAGTGCAAATCTTTGTCAGCTCCATTTGCTCATTTTCTCTCCCCTTTCCTTTTACCTCGTTTCCCACCTCCTCCTGCCTCTCCCCTCTGCCTCCTTCTGCATTTCTTCTTTGTTCTTTGAAAGCCCAATTATCTCAAAACCATTTGTTGAAATGGCTACTTTTGCTCCTTTCAATATCCTTCATGCCTTTTCAAAAAATCAGCTGAGCCTATTGTATGGCTCTATTTCTGGATTCTCTATTTTTTTGTTCCATTGATCTGTGTATTCATCCTATTACCAACATGGTACTGTCTTGATTACTCTAGCTGTTGTCAGTCCTTGACAACAGGGAGAGTGGTTCCCTGCAATTTATCTTTTGCAATATTTTTGAACTATTCTGGGTCTTTTTCATATGCATTTTAGAATAAGTTTGTCAATGTCTACAAAAATCCTTGTTGAAATTTTGGCAGTAATTGCACTAAGCCAATAGATCATTTTGTTGATTGTCGACTTGTACTTTGACATCATTACTATTTTGAGTTTTCTAATTTATAAACATGGTATGCCTTTATGTTCCTTCAAGTTTTCATTAATTTCTTTCATCTATAATTTATATTTTTTGTCATATGAATCTTAAACACATTTTAACAGTTAAGTTTAAACTTTTAATGTTTGGAATAATTGCAAATGGTATTATGTTTTTTAATTTTAGTGTCCATGTGTTCATTGATAGTGTATATAAATGTGGTTTATTTATTTATTTATTTATTTTTGGTACTGGGGATTGAACTCAGGGGCACTCAACCACTAAGCCACATCCCCAGCCCCATTTTGTATTTTATTTAGAGACAGGGTCTTGCTGAATTGCTTAGTGCCTCGCTTTTGCTGAGTTTGGCTTCAAACTCTCAATCCTCCTGCCTCAGCTTCCCTAACCGCTGAGATTACAGGTTTGTGCCACCATGCCCAGCAGTCTTTGTACGTTATTCTAATCTGTGACAATGCTGAGCTAAATTATTAGTTCTGGGAGTTGTGTATAGATTCCATGCCCTTTCAACATAGACAAGTAAGGATGGTTTTTATTTTCTTCCTCTCAAATGTGGACATTTTGTCTAACCAGATTTATTGCAGTGGTGATTATTTCTTATACCAGGTTGAGAGAAGTGGTGAGAGTGGACGTCCTCACCTTGTTCCCATTCTCAGAAGGAAAAGACCAATTGTTTACCATTATATATATTATTATCTCTAGGATTTTCACAGATATTCTTTATCATATTGAAGCAGTTTTATTTTTACCTTATTCAAAAGTTTATTTTTTGTTTGCTTTGGTCTACATCTTAAATGTCTACTGAGATAATTGACTTTAAACTTGTTTTAAGATTCTGCTGAAAATAGACAGTTTCCCCAAATTTTTAGGATACTAATTTCTTCTCTTAGTCTCTACTAGCATCCCCCCTTTTTTTCTAGACTAATTGCTGGTCTGTACTTTTAATATCCATCACACCTTCAATAATTAAGTATTTGGCTATCTCCCAGGCCCTGAAGAATAAAGATGGATAAGACATGAAATTGTTTTATATTAGAGTTTTGATGCCAATTAAATATGGGAAATAACTATGTATGTTAGAAGGTATCATGTTCAAAGATGTTTGAGAAAGAAGGCATTGGTGGATGCAATGTGGCTGTATGGCTTTGAAGGATTACAATGTGGCTGTATGGCTTCCTGGGGCATTGACACATATTCCAGATTTAAAAAATAAGTGTAATTTAGCCAAGTAAAAATGATGAGATGAAAGATAGTAGGAAGGAAGGGAGTGAACCTGACATACACAAAACTAGAGTCAAGCCTTGCAGAACTAAGACACACTAATGAGAGGGGGTGTGCTGATGTCTAGGTCACAACAAGGACAGGTTTAAGTAAAAGCAAAGAATCACCCGATGGCAAATGTATTATAAGGTTGAATTTTGTAACCCGAGGATCTTACCGCTACTGAAGGTAGAATTAAATAGATCCTGGAAACTTTTTTAAAAGAAAAGGAATAATTTTTGACTGCCTTAACTCTAGGCTTATACTGAAAGCAGTGATGGAACTATAATGATCTTTTTAATATTTTAAGTAGCTCAAAGCATTTTTATGGGCATTATTAGATTGTATGCACCCCAAATCACTGAGTCTTTACACTTTTCCTTTACAAATTATCTCCTTTTCATAATAATGAACTCATTCTCAAGAGAAACAAAAAGTGTTTTCAGGCATAAAGCAAAAACCTGAAAAGTTGAATTCAACTAAGGTAATTGAGAAGAGACCATGTTCTCCACCAAATGTTGAAGCTCAAGCTACTGGGAGCTATTTTCTCCTTTGATTATTGGAATTTATTTCCTCAACCTGAATACAGGCAGATTAGAAATGATTATTTGGCTCAGGAATTACTGACAATAAAGAATGAAAAAAAAAATTAAAATCCCACTTTGCCAAACTTAATTTGGATCAGTCTATGAAAGAAAATCTTCAAAATAGAAAGTAGACATGACACCAATGAAAGGGATTTATTACTTGACTGATACAAATTGATTGTCTGCTGTGTGGCTGTGCTCATGCTGAGAACCAGCACAGAACAATGCTGGGGCTATAGATAACACTGGCTCTATGTACTACCCAGTACTACCCACCAATGTGGGTGAGAAGCTGGTACTATGTACAAGATTCCCCTGTAAAATACACTGCTAGAATTAGGAAGCATTTCTTTCAAAGAGAAAGATAATGTGAGGCTACTACATTGCAGAAGAAAGAAGCTTACTCAAAAGAACGGGAGGTGCAAACAAAATCCAATTGAATAACTTAGTTTGCTTAGTGTAAATTATTAAAGAAATGAGTCAGAAAAGAAATATTTTTAATTCTGTAATGGAAATATATGTACGGTATAAAAGACCTTATTGCCGTTTCATCAATCAAACTTCGGTATATTAGGTCATTCCCCTGAGCTACTCATCAAGGATTCATGTCTTCAACTTCTTATTTTTGTTGTTCATTGTGTTAGCCTGCTTTCCATTAGTATAACAAATATCTGAGATTGACAATTGACAAAGAGAAAAACTGTATTTCATCTCACAATTTGGAGGTCTTAGTCCATGGTAGGGTGGACTCGTTGCTTTTAGGCTCTCTGTTGGATGATACAGCATATCTTGGAAGAAGTACTTGACAAAGCAAAGCCCTTCACCTAATGACTATGATGAGAAAGAGTGAAGGAAGAAGAGGACCGGAAGGAGTACATGGCTGGGGTTTCACTGCCCCCCTCAAGGGCATGAGTCCAGTGTTCAGAAAACCCCAACTCTTCAGTTTCCACCACAACTAAAGAAGCCCCAGCATGATTTGGAGTCTAAGCCTTTAACATAAATGATCCAAACTACTGCATTCCACCGCAGATCAATTTCAATGTCCTTCTCACAGTGCAAAATGCATTTAGCCCATCCCTAAAACTCCTGAAGTCTTAACTGTGCCAGCATTTTGCTCAAAAGCCCAAGTACAAAGTCTCCTTTGGGATTCTGGAGGCAAACCAGCTTTGGATCAAAAAGAATGTTAAGAATCAAAAAGAATGTCACACTTCCAAGATACAATGGCACAGTGTAAACGTGCCCTTTCTGAAGGAGAGAAACAGGGAAATTGCATGGAGGGGTCAGACCAAAGCAAACCAGAAACCCAGCAGTGCAAACATTAAATTCTATGCCTGCCAGTCCAGCATCCATGGCACATGTGGACCCCCAAGGGCTTAGTCAGCCTCATTCATATGGCTTTGCACATACCAGCCCAGTTGCTTACTCTATTGGCCTGAATTTACATGCTACCTCCTGCTTCCCTTGGCAGGCATTCCATGTTACAGGTATCTTTGCCTTTCTGGGGTCTCCATAGCATTTTCAGCTTTATTCTTGCTGCTCCACATATCATCACCCTGTCAGGGATGCCAATTCTTCCACACACTGCCTAGCCTCCACGGCCTTCTTTTGAGATCTTGGTGGAAGCTTTCATATTACTCCAACTCTTGAATTCTGCATTCCTGTAAACCCAGCATCACTTGTATGACAGCAAGTTCTGCTGCAGTGTGACTGTACCAGGCCCTGACTGAACCATTACTGTAGCTGCCTGAGTGTACCCCTGACTGAACATGGGGAAATGGATTCATAGGGGCACCACAGGGCTCTCTTTTTGAAAAAAAAAAAAATCTGCTTGGAAAGTCTTTAAAGCATATTTGAGCCTTTGTACCTCTGAGTCTGCTATGGGTGGAATTTTTCCAATTCCTGAGATGCCCTCAAAGTCTCTATTGTACCAGTGCAAAGGGCTTGGCTTCTTTTTAATAGTGCCAATCTCTTTAGCAATAGTGCCCTTCTTGGCTGCACTTTAAAAGTGCTCCTTTTCTGGCCAGGCTTCAAACCTTTCAAATCTTTCTGTTCTGCTCTTCTTTGCTCTTGATTCTCACTGTAAATTTTATTAAAAGTAGTTAATAATATCTATGCAGCAGCTCGAATGCTGTTTCACCTTGAAATTTCACCACCACATAACTGATCTCTTCCCCTTAGACTTAGCCTCCCACAAGATAGCAGAGCAAGGATAAATTTTCCACACAGATTTATCCCCCTAGTGTAATAAGTTTACTTTTTTACTGCAATTCCAAATAGAATCCTCTTTCCATCTGAAACCTATCAACATTTTCTTTATACATTTCTATTGCATTATGGTTATCTGAACCATGATTAGAATGACCTGGTACGCTGCACTATAAGCCAGTTGGGCTTTTTATAGCTCCCTCCTCCAAACTTTTCCAAGCTCCTCCTTCAAACCAATCCCAAAGGGTTTTCTGCATCATCAGGTATAATCCCAATTTTCTATGCTAGGTCAGCTTTCTGTAACTGTAACAAATATATGAGGTTATCAACTTATAAAGAAAAATGTTTTGTTTGGCTCACAGTTTTGGAGGTTTCAGTCCATGTTCAGTGGAACCACTGCTTGTAGGACTTTGGTGTAGTGAGTTGGTAGCATACTATGGAAGGAGCATGTGGCAGAGAAAACCATTTCAGTTTATCACTGGGACACAAAGGAGCAAAAAAGATAGAGATGCCATTCTTCCATACGAGGGAATGGTCCCAAGACTAGAAGACCTATTAGGTGCACATCTTAAGGTTTTAAACATTTCTTAATAGTACAAGTTGAAGACTAAGCCTTTATCATGAGCTTATGGGGGACAATTAAAATCCACACTAAAGGATTCCTTATATTCTTGCCCAATCAAGTATTG
This sequence comes from Marmota flaviventris, assembly GCF_047511675.1. Classification (NCBI taxonomy): domain Eukaryota; kingdom Metazoa; phylum Chordata; class Mammalia; order Rodentia; family Sciuridae; genus Marmota; species Marmota flaviventris. Next base: position 88,814,782 of record NC_092510.1, read on the forward strand.
ACCAACATTCATTCTTTTTTTTTTTTACAAAACAAATATTTTTATGCAAATCTTTTCAAACACAAGTGGCTTATAAATTCAGTATTAATTTGCAGTGCTAATAACCTAGCTTATCTTCAGAGTCTCTGATTCATGGAAGTCAATGTATCCCAAACTGGAAATATCTGGGCTACCTGTCAGATTATTCTCTTTTTTTAATTATTATTTTTTAATTTATATATGACAGCAGAATGCATTAAAATTCTTATTGCACATATAGAACACAATTTTTCATATCTCTGGTTGTATACAAAGTATATTCACACCAATTTGTGTCTTCATACATGTATTTTGGATAATAATGTCCATCACATTCCATCATCATTTCTAACCCCATGCCCCCTTCCTTCCCCTCCCAACCCTCTGCCCTATCTAGAGTTCACCTAGTACTCCCATGCTCCCCCTCCCTACCCCACTATGAATCAGCCTCCTTATATCAAAGAAAATATTTGGTATTGTGAGATTGGCTAACTTCACTTAGCATTATCTTCTCTAACCTATCCATTTACCCACAAATTCTATGATTTTATTCTCTTTTATAGCTGAGTAATATTCCATTGTGTATATATGCCACATTTTTTTTTGTCCATTCATCTTCTGAAGGCCATCTAGGTTGGTTCCACAGTTTAGCTTTTGTAAATTGTGCTGCTATAAACATTGATGTGGCTGTGTCCCCGTATTATGCTGTTTTTAAGTTCTTTGAGTATAGACTTAGGAGAAGGATAGCTGGGTCAAATGGTGGTTCCATTCCCCAATTTTCCAAGAAATCTTCATACTGCTTTCCATATTGGTTACACCAATTAGCAGTCCCACCTCAGCATATGAGTGTACCTTTTTCCCCACATCCTCGCCAACACTTATTGTTGTTTGTCTTCATAATAGCTGCCACGATGACTGGAGTAAGATGGTATCATAGAGTAGTTTTGATTTGCATTTCTCTATTTGCTAGTGGTAATGAACATTTTTTCATATATTTATTAATTGATTGTACATCATCTTCTGAGAAGTGTCTGTTCAGGTCCTTGGCCCATTTATTGACTGGGTTATTTGTTTTTTTTTTTTTTTTAGGTGCTTAACTTTTTGAGTTCTTTATATACCCTAGAAATGAGTGCTCTATCTGATATGTGAGGGGTAAAGATTTGCTCCCAAGATGAAGGCTCTCTGTCACCTCACAGATTGTTTCTTTTGCTGATAAGAAGCTTTTTAGTTTGAATCCATCCCATGTATTGATTCTTGATTTTAATTCTTGCACCAAAGGAATCTTATTAAGGAAGTTGGGGCCTAATCTCACATGATGGAGATTAGGGCCTACTTTTTTCTTCTATTTAGACTCAGGGTCTCTGGCTTTATTTCTAGGTCTTTGATCCATTTTGAGTTGAGTTTTGGGCATGGTGAGAAATAGGGGTTTAATTTCATTTTGTTGCATATGGATTGTTCTCTATGGTAGGATCTCTGTGGTAGGATCCCCTCTGACATCTACCATATTTCATAACATTTTTCATACACACACCAATGATTCACCCTTTCCATACTTTTCCCTCTGTTTATGATTAATATGGATACTAGGTTTAAGTAATAAGCCAATGAAATCCTTGTTTAAATAATAAATGTCTTTTTTTAGGCTTTTTCACAGAAAGCAGAAAACTGAAGTTTAGGTGAAACAATTAGATTTCCTCCCTCCCAGATATTTTAAAATTTGTGACCCAGGAATAATTAGGCAAGAGAATTTGAAAGGAGACACTCTGAGGCAGCAACCACTTGAAGAAACAAAAGCCATGAGTGAATCAAAGCCACATTGTAGTCAACAGGGCTGATATCACCTGTGTCTTTTACTGCCTGAATTATTTCTTCTGGTTCCTAGGAAGTTTCAATTAATGGTGGTCCCTAGTTTTCTTAAATATGCTTCCCATAAAACCTTGTTCCTTGCAGTAAATTTAACAATGTTAAAAATTTGGGTAACACAATTGGACTTCATGGGTACGAATTGAACTTTGATTTACTTTGTGTAATAGACAAGCCATTAGAGTAGGCTGAGGTGGGGTTCACTGTGTCTTGGGAAGAGGAGTGGGTATGGAAACACACAAGGATGTGGTGTAAGAGAAAATAATTCAGGTATGTGAGAGTGGGAGAAGGGAGCACTACAGGCCACTGTCCCTGGAGCTCACAGGTCATGGAGTAGCCTGGACAGAACAGAACTTTCTTAGTGACCAAAGGAATCTAAGCAGAATCATGAGGAAAGGAAAATAAATTAGTCACAAGAATTCATACCCTATTTGAATCAAATGTATGATATGTCAAGATCATTGTATTGTCTTGAGCAACTAATAAAAAAAAAAGAAAGAAAAAAGTATCTGAAAAAAAGCAAGAGTAAGATGACTTAAGTCCCCAAAGAGACTAGAACACTTAGTTCCAATGTTTCCACTTATTTACACTTATTATTTGATGTATCTCAAAATAGCTATAGATTTCAATGTCTAATTCTTAGTTAATTCTTGCCAAAAACATTTCAAAAATTTAAGTGATATGACACATAATTGTTTTAATTTCTAACCTTTGTGCTGCTGTATGTAAATGCAATTGATATTTGGACTATTTTTTTATTCTGAAACCTTGCTAAATTCACTTACTAATTCTAATGATTGTTTTTCAACCTTGGGAACACCTATGTAAATAATTATACCATCTGTCAGTGCTAATTTGATATGATAAAGTGTAATCTTTCTGTCATAGAATGCATCACTGGAAAGAGAAGAATTGAATGAAAAGAAAGAACATGGTAAGAAATTCATCTCAATATTGTTGGTTAGGGATTCAAGTTCAGACTTTTTAATCCTTAATTTAATTCTGGATTAGATGGCAATGGAAAAAATTTAGAATTAGGTGGACACATACATCCAGTTATCTCTTCTCTCATCATAGAACAAATCCAACAGTTTGTTTTTTAACATCTTACAATTTAATAAAGGAGAAACATAGCACCTTTCAATGACCTCTTTATCTTTTGTTTCTGGTTTCCTGAAGCCAGTCATGTTCCCCGTTTTCATTTTTCAGAGCAGAATCTCTGACTATAAAATATCGGAATTTAGCTTTATTTCTAATTGAATTACTTTCTTCTGAATATAACAACAAGGAAGGTGAACTATAGCCACAAAAACTCCCCGACCATCCGGTAGGTGCCATGGAGCTTGAAAGTAAAAACATCAGAGGCTTTTAGGTCCATTGCATGGCCATGTCAGTTGGTATTGAAAGGAAAGTGGGGAATCGGGAGATGGGCAAGTTGGAAACAGAAGACAGAGACCAGGCAGAGATAATAATAAATAAAGGCATATGTCTCCATAGATGGAGAGAGACAAAACAGGCTTGGGGTTCAGGGCTTTTATGGGGCAGTCTTAGAGATTAGAGCTAGGTGGGTCCTAATGCAGGGGGTTAAGGGTGGGGTTGGTATGAAGGAGTGGTGATATGCCCTTGGGCAGGAAAATAATGCCAACAGTGAAGAGTTGGGTTGGCATGAGGAGTGGTGAGCCTTTCTGAGAAATGCCCTTGGGTGGAAAAGTGAAATTCTTCTTAAAATGGTGGCTGTCCCTTATGATGGCCATCTAGATGCTAAGCAAAGACCTTCCATCCCTCCCCTTTTTTGTTTATTATTGGGCTCCTTAAGGAACAGGGGTGTAGATCAGTCTTCTGTAGCTTCCCCCTGCTGGGAAGGGGCTGTGTCTGGACCCTTGTGAGGGGGACAGGATGTCATTAACCCAATGGTGATGTTCAGGAGGTAACGGGCCATCTGACTCTGGACTTTCCAATTTGGGTGAGGGGTTGGAAGTCCTATAACAGAAGCCAAATGAGTCTGGAGTGTGGATGAAGAAGAGCTCTAGGTGAGTGGAAGAAGGTGTGTGGCAATTGTCCTGGGCCCTCAGGCTACAATCCTGAAGCAGCTCAAACCCCCAAGGGGAGAGCAAAACTGATGGGAGAACTGATGGAGTCACTGGCGTCAGTGAAAGAAAAGTGGCACAGGACAAATCACACACACCTGGGAGAGGAAGTGGGTTTATTGTCAGGAGCCTGACAAAGCTGCTCTCCAATAAGAGAGGGACAGCAGTAGCAAGGAGGGAGAGCAGGTATTGCGAGTGTGAGGGGGTTTTGAGATGGATGTGAATGGGCTCCTGGTGTGAGGTGATAGTGTTATGCTCGAATTTGGGACACCCCCAAAACCACCAGAGACCAAGATCGATGTAAGCAGCAAAGAGGTGTTTATTGTGAGCTAGCTCAGTCCTCCTCATGTACACAACAACTGGTGACACTGAGAGGCTCCGAGCCCAGGGTTTGCAACAGTTCTATACACTCTTTGGGGAAGGCAGGGACTTCACATACACCATAGCATCGCTTAGCAAATCATCACACACCGCGGGAAAATCAAACAACTCTTAACATTGATTAGCACATTCACTGGTGGGAACAAGTTTGGTAAGGGTGATTGGATTCGTTTGAACTGATTGGTTTAAGCCATGAGGGGAGTACCTGCTAAACTACATGGTTTCCCAACACGTTATCAACCACCATAAACTACTGGGGGGTCATCTGGCATCCCAGGTATTTTCCCTGTCTCATGCTGATTGGTGGTTGTTAGGAGGTTGCTATGGGTCCTCACCTAGCCTGACTGAGTCAGGGACACCTGGCGCCATAGATCTCTCTTGTTATTTATAGATAAACAACTCAGCAGGGTGGGTATGTGCCTAGGGGTGCTCTGTGGGTCTTTCCAAGGACAAAGGTCATGCCCACTTCCTTGGACAAGCTTTGCTCTGAGGTAGAGGCTGGTTTCTCAATAGAAGGGCATGGATCATCCCAGACAGTAGGGTCCACCTTGGAAGGGGGTGATGGGAAGGCACTGGCAGACGGAATAGGGGATGGTCCTATGATAAGGGTGAGACTGGATGGAAGCAAACATGAAGGGAGAAGAAAAGCCTAGCATATGGAAAGGGACATTGTGAGGATGTCCCTTTCCATAAGGGGAACAGGGCACTGTGGAATGACCAAAAGCGAGTGGGTAAAAATTAGAGAGCCAGAAGTGTAAACAAGGCTAGGCGTCTGCAAGGGTTGGTAGTAGGCCCCCAGAACTCCTTGAGGACTGAATATGTAGTCCCTGTGTCTAGGAGGAAGGAGACAGTCCCACCTGAAATACACAGAGTTAACCTGGGTTCCCAGGGAGTGATGCTCGTGGTTAGGTGATGGGGACTTGGGCCTCATCAGTCCTCTGCAACCCATCCTAAAAGTTAGAAAAGGGGAACCAGAAGGGCTGGATGGCCAGGGGCAGCTATGGGCTTAGGGACAGTCAATGGCCCAGTGTCCCTCTGATGGCATTTAGAACAAGGGCCCAGAAGCTTGTGAGGCTTGGGATATGGATGAGCCCAGTGACCCATTTCACCACATTTAAAACAGTCCGGGCGGTCCCAAGGACCCATCCATGGGCCAGTGGAACCAGGGACAGATGCTGAGGCCAGGCGGGTGGCTTGAGTGAGCATCTGATATTTCTGCTTCCCGGCCTTCTTGTCTCTCCCGTTATACACCTTAAATGCCACTCCAAGATTCCCAGCTTGGGGACTTTAAAGCCCCCTCTCAAGGCACCTTAGTTTGGCCTTAGTATCAGGGAAACTCTGGGAGCAAAAACTAGGTCATTAGTAGTTGTCTCCCATCTGGAGTCTCAGGGTGCAGATTAGTATATTGTAATCAGGGCTTGGTCAGGCGATCTAAAAATGATGAAGGGTTTTCATTTTTATCTTGGATGACTTCCTGGAGCTTTCTATAATTGATAGCCTTATGGGCTGCCTTTCTAAGTCCTGCCATGAGGCATAATGAATTGCTTTCTACTAGTTACTCCTCAAGGCAAATTGTAATCCCAGTTGGGGTTCCGATCAGGGACCGCTTCAGTGCCAATCGGATGGGCAGGGGAGGTCTGATGTACCTCATCAGCATAATCTGTGGCTTGCTCCCAAACTTGCCTGTGCTCCTTGTGTAGGACGGTGTTAGACAAGATCATATGGACCTCATGGAAGGTCAAATCATGATTGAGTCAGATGCTGAAACTCTTTGATATATGTGGTGGGGCTTGACATAGAGGACCCCTATCTGTGAAAGATCTGACCAAGAGAAAGGCACATGAACCCAGATTACACCCTCTACCTCAGCCGTCTCCCGTAGAGGACACAGAGATGTGGGTTGAGCAGCGGCAGCCCATGAGCATGTAGCAGGAGAAGAGAAGGGCAGAGGGGCCAAGGGGACAGTTGTAGCGGCCTGTTCATCAGAGGGAGAATTGTGGTATGGCAGGGGCTCATCTACTAAGTCAAAGGAAGAGGAGTCCTAGGGAGGATTTTCTGTCCCTTCAGAAGCAGGTGTAGGGAAGGTGAGAGCTAAGAGGACTTGTGTGGGAGAACAAGAGTTCAGAGAGGGGGCATAGAACGTAGAGAGGAGAAAGCCTGAATGCATGGTATCTTTTTCCATTTTCCCAAATGCTCACAATAGTTGAAAAGATCCCTAATAATATTGGGATCTAGAGCGCCCTTAAGTGGCCATATTGAAGCCAGATCTGATTGCACCAATGGATGAGATTTTGGGGGTTTAGGGAGAGAGAGGGGGGGGGAGGGAGAGAGAGAGAGAGAGAGAGAGAGAGAGAGAGAGAGAGAGAGGGGCCCTGGGTTAGCCAGGAGGCAGCCTAGAGGACTATGGGAGGGAATGGATGAGGAGCCACCCATGGTGAGACATAGGAGGTGATTTTAGAGGTGGGACATCCTCCAGTCTCTAGTATCACCCAATTGAGAAGATGGTAACACTCAGGGGGTCATCACCACCACTGGGTAAGCGTCAGTGCCCATAGAGGAACTTGGGCTCCCGACCTGGAGTACATAGGGGCAGAAGCCATAGAGATTAACTCAAGGCCGAGAGGGCTCATCAGGAACAACAACAAATCACCCTCGGTGGTTTTTCTCAAAATCCAGGACCCAAATAAAAGACCACCTATAGATCTGGTCAACAGTAGGGAATTGTGGCTGAGGGTGCCCCCAACCACACAGTGACCCTGGGGTGCTGGGTGATCAATGGTCACTTCCTGGACCTGTGGGTCGTTCAGGTTAACCAGAGACGGGGTGTTACCTGAAATGTCCTGTGATGGGTATGGAGAGGGTGTTCAGCAGAATGCAGGGCCTGGTCTCACAATGGAATCTGGATCAGGGCCTGGGGATGCTCTGTGACCCTCAAAGAGGGGAGCGGGCACACCAGGGAACCCGATCCTGGGGTTGGGCACCAATAAAAGGAAAGTGAGGAACTGGGAGATGGGCGAGCAAGGAGTAAATGACAGAGACCATGCAGAGATACACAGGAGAGTTTGTCAGAGCTGATAAATAAAGGCTATTTCCCCATAGACAGAAAGAGGCAAAACAGGCTTGGGGTTTGGAACTTCTATGGGGCAGGGAGTAGAGCCAGGTGGGTCGTAATGTGGTGGTTAAGGGTGAGATTGGTATGAGGGAGTGGTGAGACTTTCTGAGAAATGTTCTTGGGTGGGAAGGTGAATATTTTCTTAAAATGGCTGTTGTCACTTAAGATGGCCATCCAGATGCTAATGAGCAAGGACCCTGCAGCTATCAGGTATAACTACCTTGGTAAATGCAAACTCATCTGGGCACTGTCCGTTGACTTGACATTGATAATTCATTGCTCAGAGTGTTTCTGAGTTTATCAAATTCAAGGATGCTGTTTCACACTAAGGAAGCCCACAAGGGGCTGATGAATAAAACCAGAATAACAATATGCTAATCTGCACGAAGAAATATAAATCTAACATAGATTGAGTTTTATGTCAGTCTGGGCAGTACATTCCCTCCCAATAGATCAGATAAGTAGAAAGATAAATTAGCAGAAAGTATGCCTGATCAGTGCAGGTTGAAACCAGGCAGATGAGTTTGTATGTTGCAAACAACTAATTGCTTCAGTTAATAGACCCTGAGATGTCCAGCTCCACAATGGGTAAGCCTCAGCAGCTAGAACCAGACAGGTGATATTTTTAGGTTTGCGAATGTTCTTTCCTGCTCCGAACAAGTCTAATGATTGCTTCATGCTTCCATTGCAGAATGCTTCCAGCCTATTTTTACACACCCTTTCTGCAGTTAGGTCTTAACTTCCATTTGATTACTGAACTGATTCAGAATTATTCTGTATTTTAAAGTTCCTTGGCATTTTTATGCTCATATCTGTCATGGGTTGATTTCATGGCTTATACATCAGTAAATGATTTGATCTATCACATTTCAAAGCTTTTATTTTCTTTGGAGCCTGCTGATTTGTGCTCAGTTGCAAGCCACAGTTCTTGGAATGTCCTGTAAATTTTCATTGAAATTTCAGAGTGGTCCTGAGAGGTCAATGTTGTTACTCTAATTTCTTTTTATGGACATGAAAACTGGGGTCCCTAGAATTTAGGCAATTTTCCATTGTCAGTTGATGAATATATAGTGAGCATCTACCATGTGGAAAGCATGATGGTAAATTATAGTGTAATATGCTATTTATAGTAACTTACATGAACAGAGTGATCATTGAACTAAATTTAAATATGTGATATTTTGCAGACTCCACCAGGCTGTGCAAATTTTAAGGAGCTTTGTTACATTTAAGGTTAATTTTAATGAATGAATGAATGAATGAATGAATGTGCACTATTTTCAGCATGCAGCTCCATCATGCTATGCAGGTGTTAGGAGCCTTTTTTCTATGTGAGGCTCATTTTACTTAATGAGTGAACTAATGAATGAATGAATATGAACTATTTTTAGCACCCCTCCTTTCTATAAATAACAGAAAAGCATAGTTCAATAAGTATGTTCAAACTTTTTAGCAATTTCAAATGTCTGGAGTCACAATGGTTGCAACTTTTAATAAATTGCAACAGTGTTTCTGGCATTGTGGAGAATACAGAGGAGCCATGACCCAGGTTAGCAGACACACCATCAAAGTGGGACAAAGGCCATCAAGATAACAGAAGGAGAAGGTGAATAACTTGTTCTAAGAGGAAACAGCTGGAGCTGGTTTCTGAATGCTAAACAGTTTTGAATTTCTCTTTGATTCAAGGAAGCCAAATCTTCACAACTTAAACTTTGCGATGTGTTCTGAACATTCACAAGACCCCCAAACTGAGTTGGGAATCTCCCGTGGAGAGGTTTCCTTGGGTCATTTTCTTAACTCTTCTCTTCTGCATTGGTTCTGCAATATAAGAGAAATGGCCTTTGTCTGATATTTTCTTCTCTGATCCTAGCACAATGCTGCAAGGGCAAAGGTCTTGCAACACACAATGGGGAAATATAAGATAAACCAACTGGTGAGATGTTTCAGTTTCAGGTAACATCAATAGGTCCATTTATTTGGTTTTTAATACACACTAGGAATTATGATAAGCATTTAATGTAGCTTAATGTAGGATCTTATTTAGCGTGAAGTCAACTGTAGGTGAGTGGGACTCTCATAATCCACATTATAGGTGAGGACAATGAGCTTTACTCAAATCTATAGAGCATGAAGCAGGCATTTGAAGCCTGTCAAGGAAAGTCCCAAAAGCCTGAAGTCTTAACCAGTCCCACACTGTCCCTTTCAGTGAAGGACTTTCAGGCTGCATCCTCCCCAGAAGTTTCTTTCCTGACCATATTTACTTGTTGCTTCTGTTTTGTATCTCCTAGAATACCCTTTTTATTAGGACAGTATGGGAGTATTTAGCATGTAGTGTTACTGTTGTTTTAGGTGCCTAGAAAGGTCTTCAGCATTAGATTCTACACTTTGTTTTGCGGGGGGGTGGGGTGGTTGAGGATACCAGGAATTGAATTCAGGGGCACTCAACCACTGAGCCACATGCCCAGCCCTACTTTGTATTTTATTTACAGACAGAGTCTCACTGGGTTGCTTAGAGCCTCACCATTGTTGAGGCTGGCTTTGAACTCTTGATCCTCCTGCTTCAGCCTCCCAAGCTACTGGGATTACTGGCATGCACCACTGTACCTGGCTTAGATTCTATTCTTTTTGAAAGCAAGAATGACATTTAAATTGGGTCTTCTCACCAATATTGCATAAGACGTTATTGAAAGATGATCTTTAATAAGTAATTGTTGAATTAATTGATGGTCTATTGCCAATAAAATGTTTATTATAAGTTTGTTGACTGAATTAAAAAAAAAGGTGAACAAATTATGAGTCACAGACCATATACCAGTAATATCTAGATTTGAGTTCTTTAAAAGAGTACATATAAACTATGCTTTCTTAAATTGCAACAGACAGAAAACCTAGTTCAAGCTTCTGGTCCTTACCTCCCTCCAGATCCCATCTGAATTAATGTTCTTTAATCTCTAAATGGAGTGAGTCCATTTCTTCCCGTTTGGAAGTCATAGTTTCCTAGAATCAGTTTCTTTTTTACAAGACTAGTGACTTCCAAAGAATTAACATATAAGTAGGACTATAAGGGAAAGTCAACCAACATAAAAAAAAATCAGTCCACCAAATGGACTGATTAAACAGTGAAAGATTCTTAAATCAGATATTTTTAGAATTTAGTCTGGGGTAGAGTGAAATTTACTCTTTCATTCCTATGAAGACAAGATTTGGAAAGAGAAATAATTTGATAATACTAAAGGACTATATATTTTAAAAATTGAGAAGCAAGTACTTTCAGATTTTTGCCTACAATAATCAATGCAACTAGCTTTTTTTTTCCCCACTGAATCAGATTCCCTGAGCACCTCCAATAGCCATCATCTTCTTCATCTAATCATTTATACTTGGCTTGTCCCTAAAGGAATTTAGGAGAGCCAGAATAATTCTCTATTCTATGAAACACCTGTAGAATTTATTATAAAGAATATAAATATGTGTATCTCAATAAGTTTGTAAAGCAATGTTATCTTGAGTAGTAGGAGAGGGCTGACAGGCTCATTTGAGAAGTGAAGGCAAGTAGGGTCAGACCCTCTTGATAACTTGTTGAAATTAAGCATTTAGGTAATAGTGGGAGATTCAGGACAAAGATTCTGGCTAGGATACCAATCCATAATTGTCTCCATTGCATAGACTGTCTCCAATAATTACTACATAGGATTGAAAATAAATCCCTGACTTTCATAAAAAAAAGTTGAAGCTTTAATGTAGATGCTCCACTCATCTGAGTAACTTCTGTTAAAGTGGAGATGCTGGCCCTGGCTAGGAGTGGCACTGAGTCACAGAGATGGGGTAGTAGACTTCAGCTTGGTGTGCTGAAGAATGAACAGGAATGAATGGTCAGGCGCAGGTATGATGTCACGAGCACCTCTCAAGTAAATTTCTGATTCTCCACCAGCCTGGACTCTGCTGTGGTCCAAAACCTTCACATCTCTGAAGGGCACTGTTACACCTACCTGAAACCTGGACCCTCTGTGAACCCATTTCTTAACTACTGAATTTAACTTCATATTTCCAATGGAATTGTATTTTGTTTATATTGTTTTTTTTTTTTTTCATAAATAGAGATTGCATGAAATCACTTACTCCTAGATACCTCTACTATCATTTTGTGTTACATTCCTAGAACATAATAAAGTACTCCTTCCTGGAAATGTGAAATCCTGAAGTGTGAAATGTGGGTTCAGATGAACTCTTTTCCCATCTTCTGCCACTCTCCACCTCCCACGGGCTTCTTTAGCATGGCTAATTAGGTATTCACAGAGTATTTTGCACTTCCCCCCTCATCTCATATTTGTGCCTATCAAGTCGCTCTATACCTTGAACGTGCTCTCCTCTTATATCATTTGATATATGTAAAATGTCTTTGCAGCCTTCAGGCTGCAGTATAAATGTATCTTCTTACCAAAACCATTGCTGATTCTCCACACATCACCATGGACTCTGATCCCTGGGTTCACATAACAAAAATCCATCCTCAACCATGATACACCTTTAACCACATTTACTTCAACCTGTTTACAGGTGGCCTTGATCAAGCATCATGCATAAAAGAGACTGACTTAGAAAATGATCAGACCAGTTCTTTTATTCCTTATAGTATTGAAAAGCTGAGGTAACTGTCTAAAAAGTCAGAAGGCAATTTAACAAAATTTTTCTCTTTTACTTTTACTCCATTTCTAAGGATCTTATTTGGTCTCAAACCTTTTAAGTTCATTTAATTGTTGAGTCCTCCAAAACTTACACCTCCATCTTGGAACTTTCCCCTCAACCCAACTACTTATTGAACATATCCATTTGGATGGACCATCAACATCTCCAACTTAATATGGTCAAATTGGACTTCTGTTGCCACCCCCCACCCAATTGAATTCTTCCCCATCTCAGCTAATAGTGACTCTGCTCTTGTGGCTTGAGACAAGTACTTTGAGCTCTTGACACCTCTCTGCTTACACACCCTATCCAATCCCTTGCAAAACCTGTTCCTGAGACCTTTAAAATAAGTGCATAGCTTGATGCTTTCTCACCTCTCCCACTGCTGTCACTCTAGGCATATCCCATCTAGATAATCACAATCACCTCCTACAATGGATTCCCAGAGTCAGCCTTTGCCCCTTTCCATCTAGTATCTATGCATTAAATATGCAAACATTCTATTAAAATAAAATTGAGATCCTTCACTCCTTGTCCCCAAATCCTCTGAAAACTTCCATTTTATTCACAGTAAAAAAGTCCAAACTCTATCTGATGACCTGCAAGTCCCAATATAATTGGCCATGAATTCCATCCTTGACATTTGACACCATTCCTCTCCTATATTTGCATGACTCCAGTTATGCTAGTTTGCACTCAGTTTCCAAAACATGCTACTGGCATCAATCTTTGTGCTTGATATTTTCTCTGCCCGGACTGTTCTTTCCCCAGGAGTTTCATGCCTTGTACCCTCACTTATTCTTCATTTGAAGATTTTACTGAAATTTACCTTCTGAGAGACAGCTACATTGCATCTCTGAACAAACTATGTAAATTTTCGTCCCAGTGTGATGTTTCTTCTCTGATTCTACAGACATCGTTATGAAGTCACTGGACTCACAGAACAGAAACAGGCCTCCCAATATGATGCATGGTCAATCACATTTTCATCTTATTATCTAACATATCTACGTTGCACTTTTTTTTGTCTTAGTTATTGTCTCTCCAGTAGAATCTGTTGTTTTCTAAATGTGAAGATTTTTATCTGTTTTTTTCTCCCTATATACAGAGCACATGGAATAATAATATTAACAATGATAAATAATGGTCAAAAGAATAAAGGAAGAAGAGATGGGAGGGTAGGAATAAGTAAGGAAGAAAGGGAGGAGAGGAGGGATCCATCAGCATATTTAGTGCTATTAGGTCATTCATAAGAATGAAGCTGATCTACTTTAATGACATGGAAATGTTTCCAAAATGCATTATAGACAGAAACAAGATTTTAGAATGATATATGCATTGTTATTCCAATTCTTTAAAAGGTTCAGTGTTATATAGGAATGCAATCAGGGTGAGAAGGGCATATGCCAGTTAATAGTGCTAATCTCTGGAGGTGGTATCAAATAGTATTTAGCATCCTTGTTCGGCATTTCTGGGTAATTTGCATTTAAAAATATGTAGACATTAAAGTTTTAACAGTGAGAATTTGATATTCAATGATGGTGTAGATATAGATTTTTCACATCGAAAGCTGTTCATATAGTATACTTGTCATGGAAAGCAGTGTAGGGAATAGTAATAATGTGAGCATTAACGTTCAACTCAGAAATCCAAAGCACCTCCATTAATTAAATGTATTTTTTTTATATTTGTTGCCAAAACACACTTGGCCACAAAACTAATTGAACCGACATGAGTTTATTTATAGACCTAAGTTCCACATATTGTAAATATTTGTCATTTTCACTAATTCTGCCCCAGAATGTGCTGTGAATGATGTGCCATATAATTAATATGCTCCTGATTAACTTTCCAAAATCCATATCAGTTCTGAAGCACACACAGCCCAAAATCTTTTACATAAGGCATCATTGATATCTTCTATCCTCATGCACAATTGTTATCTTTATTTGGTGTGAATTTTACTCTATTTTTCTTTTTGCTCAGCCGCTTCTTGCATTTTGATTCCTACAACAAACTTCTTCTGTAATATATAAAATAACATATAAATAAATCAAAATTAAATTAAAACACTAGGTAGCCTTTATAAGCATTAAAAATGTTCTTAGCCAGGTGTGTCCTTGTATATTTCTGCTTGAGACAAACCAACCTTTGGATTTTGTCAACCAATTCCCTAGGTGAGAGAAAGGGAACTTATTAGACTGAAACGTGACATGAGTAAATTTGAATGAGATAGGCATTTAGAGGAAGACAGGTTCCATCTATACTCTGGGATAAGTTTTGCCCCAGGGACAATTTCAATACTAAAAGTTGACAGAGACACACTCATGGCAGGATTCACAGCTCCTCGGCACTCAATAGTCACGTTTCCCTCATCCCCACACCTTGGGCTGGTTTCCACTAAAGACAAGGGGGAGTGCTGGTGATATTAATAGAAGCAGCGTGTTCCTTTCCTGTTTAGCTATTTAAAGAAATGTTCAGCTGCAAGGTGTGCTGATGTATGCAGCTTATCTTCGTCAACCCAGACAGAGCTCCATGTACCTCCCTCTCACTACAACCCCTGTTAATGGATCTGTAACTTTCAGTTTTGATATAAAATTTACAAAGAAAAGGGTGTGTGTGTGTGGGGGGGGGACCATTATTGTTTCCAGATGCAGCTGATAACCATGGTGTGGGGTATGAACACTCTTAATTGGATTCCTGCCTATAAATGCATCATAAACAAATTTAGAAGACAATCAGGCAATGTTAAATGAGAGGTGGGAAATTATTGTCACCCACCAGGTGACCTTAAAGTACAACACAAATAATTCTTCATGGGGATTAGAAATGCAATCAGCTCTTCACACGTGGTTTAGAGACTAGGCTAGCTGAGATGAAACCGAGTTAGAATCCAAAATGTAATTGCAGCATGCAGTCTGGACCTCAAATATTTAAAGAATGACCTTCCATCTGTTTCTTGACATTCTCTATAGACTTCAAGGCCTCCTTCAAGAACTGTTTCCACCTTAAAGACTTCCAAAGCTCACAAGACTTAGAATTCCCCTTTCTGTCATTTGCTGCTGTTTATGTTTTCAACATGCATTAAAATATTTATTACAAATTTTCCTACTGTTGACTGTTTCTGTTTATTATGGGGCTTCCCAAATTTCAGCTCTCCACGAAATTTCTGAGATTATTTTACTGAATCATGGTGCTGTGTATATTTTGTAGGTTTAATATTCTCTAAACATTTACTAACTTTAAAAAGCATTTTATCTTAGCTTTATCAATTGCATTCAAATTTTGATATTTTTTGTGCGTGTGCTTGTGTGAGTTTGAGAGCTTATAAAAATAAAAACATAGCTATCAAAATTTTAGCAGATTATTTTATGTGTCACCTCAAATCATTTGGAATTCATACCATTCTTAAAAAAATTTCCCTTTTACATTGTTAAGTCTATGTACAGAAATCAGTCTTTCTTCTTACACAATGCAATGTCTATGAGAATGTTTGCTGAGCACGTGTAGAAAGTATAGTGGCACCCAAACCTAATCAGTCACAATAAATATTTCAAAATTACATTATTGTGATATTATTTCAAGATATAAAATATTCAATATAAAAATTAATACAAAACTTCTATAATGAACAAAGTATCAAATCATTCAATAAAACAAGATTATTTATAAATATAAATATATACATATGTTTATACAGAAATGATACTCCTTATGAACTTAAATTTTTTTTCTATTTCTATGTAAAAAGTCATTAGTATTTTTCTGGGGATTGCATTGAATCTAGAGATTGCTTTGAATAATATGGTTGTTTTAATATTGATTTTTCTGATCCATTAACACAGGATATTTTTTCATTTTTGTGTTCTATTTTCTTTCATAAGTGTTTCATAATTTAAGTGTAGAGTTCTTTCACTTCCTTGGTGAAATTTATCCCTAAATACTTTTTTTGTAACTATTGTGAATACCATTGCTTTCTTAACGTCTTCATCACTAGGTACATCATTGATATATAAATGCTATTTTTTGTATATTATGTATCTTACAAATTTACAGATTTTTTTATATGTTCTAGCAACTCTCTGATTTACTATTTAGGTTCTGGGTGTCAAATCATGTCCCCACATGCTCTTTAGTGGATTGCTGAATAAAGAAAATGTGGTGTATATGACACAGTGGCAAAGGACAAGTATTCAGGGTTGATACTAGATGATGAGGCTGGGCACATGGGGGCTATTATCAAAGAAATGGAAATGGAATGCTAACACCTCCAGAGCACTTCCCCCCTCTCAACTGGTTACCAACAACTCTGGGGAACTGCTCCTTCCCACACAAGGAGTTGCTAATGAGCACATCCTGGGCAGCTGTTTGCCTGCCTTGTGGAAGGATCATCTGAAGCAGGTCTAGGGGCAAGGAAGAGAAGACCTGAGATCTATGAAGGGGCAAGACATACACCCCTCCCAGGGATACCAACCCTGGATCCCCTTCTATCTGGAGAGGTCTACTAAGTCTGTTCTGTCCCTTAAATAAAACTTGCTTTCTACACTTGCCTCAGGGTTTCTCCAGTAGTGAATTTTCAACACCAGGGGAACAAGGACCTGATCCTGATTTTCAAGACTGGTATCATACAGACACATGAAATATTTTCCATCCATGAAGAGGAATGGAATCTTTTTATTTGCAGCAACATGGATAAAACTGGACATCATTATGTTAAGTAAAATCAAGTCTGCTACAGACAAATATGAGTGCTCATTCATTTGTGGAAACTAATAAGCTCATCCTATAGAAGAACAAAGAGGGATAGGCCCACCAAAGATTAAGAAAGGAAAGGTGAATGGGGGACAGAAAGAAGGTCAGTAAAGCCACCAAAACAGAGTGGAGGAATTATTTCTAGTTCTTCTTTAGCACAGTAGAAGTGTGTGTCCCAATTCCTAAAACTGATTAATGTTTCAAGATATGGAAATATTTATTTCGCTGATTTGGTTATTACACTTTGTAATTGAATTACCACAATTTATCCCATAAAATATACAAATCTTTTGTCTCAAAAAAAAAAATCACTCCTGTTTTGTTTCAGGTATTGTAGGAATTGTAGCGAAAAAAATTATTGACTTCCTCATCTTTTTCTTTGCTTTAAAGTCCATGTTTTTGAAATTTGCCATGTGATTATGAAAACTATTCTCATATCTTCAGTTTTTCCTGGGGACCATTTCTAGAGGGGTACTTCCCGGTTCCTTCTAACATTTGGCACCTCCCCAAAGGAGAAGACACACTTGAGTGAAAAGTCTTATAATACACACTTTTAGTAGTGGAAAGCCTCCAGGGAGAAATTCCTTGGAACAAAATGCCTTTAGGTACAGTTTTGAATTAACTGCATGACCCCTGGCCCTGTTCTTGTATAGAGGTGAGTACAGGTAAATCTGGGTGATAGGAACTTCATTAGGAAGGCGGATAAGCTCAGGCTCAGAATACTTACTGCAAACACTACTTGAAGAACAACAATTTCCATTGTGTTTCCCATCCGTCTAACACCTGGGACTATTTCTCATTTATTTCTGAAGTTAAAGTAAAGAAAGGTGTGTGATTCATTGGCCTGTTTGAAACATAACAAGACATGGCCTTCCTGTTCCAAAGTGCTTTGCTAACTTCAAACTAGAATATTTATTGTGTCCCATCAGTTATTTGTAATATAAATTTACTATTATCCTTGCTAATTGTTTTACATAAAGTAAATACATAGTCCCTTTATTTCCAGGGGAAAAATACACTCAAGAAAGATTTGTTTGTCTTCTCCATACCCCTCCCCTTAATTATTAGTCATGAAATACCTTGGGTCTTCCATCCTGGGCCCATAGCTCCTGCTTCCATCCTTCTCCACTCCTCTCTGGGCCCTAGAGGAAAACATCATGTTTAGCATGATAATGTAATTAAGGTCATATTCTGCCTTCAGTCATCAATGTGCAAGTGCTGTATGACTAATGAGACAGTCTTAACAGAGCCTCCTAAATGGTATCCTCTAACTAGGCTAAATAGGCACACTTTCCGTAGCCCCCTTTTGACAAGAGTGCAAATTTGTTCTCTCCTTCAGGCTTCTGGCAGCATCAGAAAAGTAAGTGAAACCAGTGTTTCAATCATGGAGATTTTCAGAAAATGAGTCCTCAGAAGAATTAACTTCATCCTTCCCAACTCTCTTCTCAATTACATTGTCTGATATATGTGTGTGTGTGTATATATATATATATATATATATATATATATATATATATATATATATATATTTTTTTTTTTTTTTTTTCCTTATTTCTTTCTTTTTTCTGGGAGGTGGTCTAGTGCATCAGGGTGGGGATTCAGGTGGCAGTGCAGACACTATGGGACTCACGGGATATGAGATGATGATGCAGGCATTAATGAAGAACTAAGGAAAGAGTGAGTACCTGGGTGGAGATGAATCAGACAGGGTCAGGAGACTAGAGCAGGGCTATAGCTCACCTATGTGGGTTTATCTCCTTCCATCTCCTGAAACATGGCCTTGTCTTGTCTTCTTTCACACTGGCATTTTTAAACCTCATTTTTCCCTCTTATAAATTGGAGAATATAGTAGTGGCTACTTGAAAGGGCTTTTAAGACTCAAGTACAACCATTTGCATTTGGATAGTTAATAGCATAGCATAATGCCATACTCAGAGAAACGTTAAATATTAGTTATTATTTCAGTGTTTTGAAATCATAGATATGTGTGTGTGTGTGTGTGTGTGTGTTGTGTGTGACTAATCTTGGGGATCTATTTTCATACTAATTTTACCTTTTAAAATTCAGCATTGGTATAATCGTAACAATAGTGTATCCTTGTCATTTCTCCCTTGTGCTACTGGGAAAAAAAAACAAACATGCAAACAAATTTAATACTATCTCCTGCTCGTTCCTCTCTTGCCCATCCTCAATATGATCTCCATAATGCTGTAAGAGTGAACTTTTAAAATCACAGAGCTCTCTCATGCTTACAGTTATTCAACATTCTTCCATTACTAGTAGAATGAAAATAAAAATCTTCAACATGACCTCATATGCCCCGCATGATCCAGATCCTTATTCCGTGCCACCTTTCCCTCCTCAGGCAGCTAGACAAGCTGATCTTTATTCCTTAAGGATGTTACTCTCTTTTCTATCTCAGGAACTTTGTATGTGCTATTCCTTCAGCTTCTTTCCTTACTCCATATCTATAAGTCCTTTCATATTCCACTTAAATATTGTCTCTTCCAGAAAAACTTTCTTATGACCCCTCCCAAATAATGAGCTTCCTTTGTAAAATATGATTTATTTATTACGTGTTAATAAACATCTTTTTGTTTTAGGTTTTTCACTGCTCTGAACAAATGATCTGACAAGTGCAATTGTAAAGGCAGAAAAGTTTAATTGGGGCTCAAGTTTTCAGAGGTCTCAGTTGATGGTCAGCCAACTTCATTGCTCTGGACCCAATGTGAGGCAGACATCACAATGGGAGAGCATGGAGGAGGAAGGCAGCTCAGGACATAAAAATCAGGAAGCAGAGAGAGCTCTGCATACCAGAGACAGAAATGTAAACCCCATAGTCTTGTCCCAGTGATCCACCTCCAGCAGCCACATACGACCTGCCTACAGTTCCCACCCAGTTAATCTATATCAGTAGATTATTTAGGTTGCAACTCCTTTAATCCACTCATTTCATATCTGAATGTTCTTGCATTTTCACACATAAGAGTTTTCGGGGGACAGCACATATCTAAACCATAGTATTTTTGCAGTGCTTACCTGAAATTTAACTTATCTAGAATATTATTAAATATTATATATGTATAATTATTTTGACTACCATCACAAGGGTCTGGACCTTGTCTGTTGAAAGTGCTCTGATTTACCCGGGAAGTGAAGGTATCTAGAAGGCACCAAAATAAGTATTTGTTGAAAGAATAGATGAACACACTAAGTTTGATCTATTTGAAATATTCTCAAAATAAGACTAAAATTGGTTTCATCATTTGCTCAAAATCATTTAGCCATCAAATGGTGGGACATAAAATTGGTAGTGGCTTAAAAAGGCTTAAAAGGAAATGAAATAAAAAGAGGAATCCTGTTAAGTTAGAGATGGCAAAAGTATTCTGTGCCCTTTTTTCCAACTACAAATATTTCAGTTTATTCTAATAATCTTAGCTACTAAGCACAGATTGGGCATCAAAGTCCTTTTCACCACAACTCCTCAACCAACTTGTTGGAATCTATTTGCCACTCCTGAACTAGAAATTTGTTAATGGTGAAAGAAGAATACTATATCATCTCTGTAGTAAAAGAACAACAAAGTAATAGTTTAGCTTTTTCTAGGTACATTTTGAATTTTTCAGTTATCCTGAAACCTCTTATGTTTCTTCCCAGATTATCCTTTTTTTTTTTTTTTTTGTACCAGCAATTGAACCCAGGGGGCACTTAAACACTGAGCCATATCCCCAGCCCTTTTAAAATATTTTATTAGAGACAGGGTCTTGCTGAGGTGCTTAGGACCTTGCTCAGTCACTGAGGCTGGCTTTGAACTCATGATCACTCTGCCTCAGCCTCCCAAGCTGCTGGTTTACAGGTGTGAGCCACCACGCCTGGCTCAGAGTATCTTGTTTGTTCCTAAATATCCAATTCAAGGAATATTGAATACATAAATTTAATAATGAATGTGATTGAGTTATATGGCAATAATAGCAACATGACTCTTAATTTTGGTGTGCAGTCCTAAAAGTAGCATAATGTAAGCATCTCTGTCTCCTTGTTTTTCCGTGGTCTGTGAAAGCTTCTGATCACCCAAGGTTCTGAGCACACTCGGGTGGTCACATGAAACTGGACAGAGAAGATAGAACCTTTTATCTTTCCCCTGACTGTTTGGATCTCTCTTCCAGGATCCTGATCCGGGTCAGATTCCCTGGCATTTTCAGTGTCTTGGAATAATGCTGAACAAGAAGGAAATTGAGAATGATGTATGTTTCCTTGACTTCCTGAACTGGCTAGACCACTCCAAGTCTAAGCAAACCAGCGGTTCCCTTCTGTCAGACTTTATTCCTATTCTATTAGGATTTGCCTCCTCCCATCAAGCAGAAACACTTCTGATCCACACTGAGCTCCCACAATCTTTTTTGACATTCTTATCCACTACCCGGGTTTAATCAGCCCCAGGTAGATCAAAAAGAATTGATATGAATTTTTTGATTGGGTGCCTGTCTTTTTTCTCTCCATCTCTTTACCTTTCGGCAGCTGAAGGGGATCCATCATGATAATTTCCCGTTATTAGGTTTGAAGTGTTTTGAATGTGAAATGCCTTTTCACTTAGAAAGAATTGATGCCTATAACTTGTAATGTGTTAGCAGTTTGGTAGAGTGCTTGACAGCCCAAACTGCATTACAGGTAGCTAATCCCTATGGCTGAGCTCCATTAAAGAATAGATCGTATCTGTTAATACAGCCATAGAGTGTGGGTCATTGTGCTGAAAGCAGTCTAGCTGCTGGGAGAAAGATTATTATGTGACTTTATTCTATTTTAAACTTGGAGAATGTATGGTAGATATACTAGTCATGATTGATTAAAGATACGAGAGGGGATTTTATGACTCTCCTGGTATGTGCCAGGTTTATAATTCCCACCAGGAAGAAAAATGTCCCCAATGGCTTAAACGAGACCAATAGCAAATATTAAGCTGTGGGCATCTACCTAGCTCGTGTACATTCTTCACAGTGACTTCCCTGATATTTCACACAGTTCTGAAGAAGAGATGAGAGTCTGATGCCCCTCTGAATCTTATTGCTTATTAAAAGTGCCTCTTGAGAAAAAAGAGTTTGTGGTCCAATATTGTGACCCTAGTACGATCTAGGCTAATCTTTTTTTTTTTTTTTTTCTGCAAGGCTAATAAAAGCAAGTACATTTTAATTCAGGTGTCATCTGTATTGTGCAGGAAGGGAGAAACTTGAAGTTTGTTAGTATCAAGAATGGTGATATTGCCTGTGTACCCCGGTGCATTAACAATGCCCCCTGTAGACACAGCTGGGAGAGTGGAGGATGGTGTGTGACATTGTTGTCATCTCTAGTTATAGACACACCCAAGCACATTTTGGTTACAACAATCTTTGGTTTAATTAATTATATAATAAAGCTTGTGATTGTTGGTAACTCATATAATCTATGAGAAGTCCATTACAATATCTGAAGTATGATTTATAAGTCAGCACCTATTTTATCATGTTAAGGGTAGTTTCTGTACACAAATGATTGTTAGTAGACTCATCAAAATAGCTAGTCCATTTCACAATCATGATTTTATTTAACCAGCATGTGCAAATTAGCTTTGAATTTCCACGAGAGAGAAAAAAATTGCTGAAAATATTACTATCGTTAAACAATATGCACATCACGATGGGACACAACTGAAAATATTTGGAATAGTTTAATAAGCAAAAGGGATTAAAGTACCAAAATGTGAATAATCCATGCTGTCAAAAACACAACCCCCAGAAAATGGCTTCAATGTCAACTCAGAATCTTTTGGTGAAACTGTTTCTCTCAAGTTCCATAAAGTACTCATTTCTTGCCAAGCAGAGGTCATGCCTTAGTATTTATCTATCCTATTTCCTAACTTATAAAGGGAAACAGAGGTCAGTTGAGATTATTACATTTATTAAAGGTCTCTAGTATTGAGAAGAGATCAAATATCTGGATTACCAAATTGGTTCTGGAACTGAAAATTTCTATCTAAAATTTTTATTAAATGAAATTAAGAAAAGGTATTCCTAAGATAGGATATGTCCAGTGCTTTGGCCTCATATACATTATTTGACTTAATCCTCACTATTGTTTTATTTAGTAAGTATGAGTGTTTCCATTTTAGAGATGGGGACATAGAGGCACAGAAAATAAGTTACTTGGTCAAGAAATGGAAGACAAAATTTTGTATTAACATCAATCCTTTATTTTTATGTACTTTGCAAGTCTGTACGAGATAAGAATTTATTGAGATCATTAAGTAACTGAGCAATCCTAGAAATGGATCCATTTTGTTTAAGAAAGCCAAGATACCATGTTGTGTTTGACTGGATACAAGCAAGACATAAACCTGGTGGCCATTTCAACACATTTCTCACTTTTGGGTTTTGTTGTTGTTGTTGTTTGTTGTTGCTTTGGTAACAAGGCATGATGTGAGATTTCAAGTTTACAAATTGCAGTCAGAGAGCTCCTGAAACTAGTGACTGAGCAAAGCCAAAAGCTGCGAGAAAACCAGTGGAAATAGAATTAAGACTAAAATTGGTTAAAGCATTTGGTCAAAATTATTTAGCCAACAAATGGTGGGACATTAAATTTGTAGTGGCAGAGGGAAGTGCTCACATCATGATTAGAAAGCAGGATCAGACTCCACTCTCCAGATACAAAATGTATACCCCATAGCCGCGCCTTCAGTGAAACATTTCCTTCAGCCACACCCTACCTGCCTCCAGCTACTACTCAGTTAACCCCACCAGGGATTAATTCACTGATTAGGTTAAGGATATAACTCAATCATTTATCCTCCAAACCTTCTTTCATTGTCCCAGTGTGAGATTTTGGGGGATACCATATGTAAACCATTACATCCCTCTTTCCTGGCCTTGTTCCTTCTATTCCCAGACTTGGATGCTGGGAAAGAAAACTTGGGCCTCTTTCCCCATTTCAAATCCTATTTTAAATAGATCTTCCCCTGGTACAGGAAAAAAAAAACCAACATTTTTGGAATTACCCAAATTTGAAGAAATTGTGTTTATCATAATCCTATGTTGATAAAACAATGTGGAGAAAATCTCATCCTAACTCCAATTCTATAATTGAAGGGAGACTTGTGTATGAATTTTAATCAGACAAGACCTGAAATTGAATGTCAAGGGTCAACTAATGAAGCTGCATTTCAAGGTCAAAGTTTTGTATTTCAAGGTAGAGTGCAAGTGAAAAATAAGGTCCAGAGTCCGAGAGACAGAAGCTTGAAATGCCAGACTGTCATTGCAAGACCAGGTAAGAATAGGGTGTCAGACTCAAAGTATAGAGGCTTCAGGCACCTATGGTTGAGAAAAGGTCTTCCTCTAGACTGGCCGCTAGCTGTTATTATTTTAGGCTAATTTCAGGTCATACAGTACAGAGTAGAATAGAGTAGAAGTTTTTCTCCTCAAACAGTTTTGACATCCACCCAGCTAAATTATACACTACTCCTGGATTTTTCCATAATTTTCTTCCTTGCTCTGCCTCCAAATTGACTTTCTCTATATAGATGAATGTGCAAACCCTACCATCCCTGAAAACAACTACCACCACTTTAACAAAAATCAGTTAACAGAACATTGACTTTTCAACTCTTTTATACAACACAGAATTAAAAATAATGTCTTCCTGTTTGAAATTCCTATAACCATTGGTCTCTATTTCTTTTATAATATTTCTTGTTCTAATTGTTATATTTTAATTAATATTCTCATTACTGTGTGTGCAGACAAATGTGACCCTACATTCTATGAGACCATATTCAAATTGTTCACTCTCATTCCACAAACTAGCATAGTGCTAGTTTTATTTTTATGTGCACAGTTGAGTGCACACAAACTTATTCTAATGTTTACAGTGTCTCTCTCTCTAGTGTAAAATGTTGATGGGCAAGGTCTGTATGTAATTTTCCTTCCACTGGTACTTACTACAATGCTTCGAACACAGTAGGTTCTTTACAGATCATTGTTAAATGATTGTTCTCAGTAATAGCCATGACAGAGATTCTCCAGTGCATCTGAAGAGGCCAGGCACAATTTCTGCTTATGGAGACCCATGCACATAATTATATAAGTACAGCTAAAAGGATTCAGAGAAGATGAAGCACTACTAATAGAAATGACTCATAAACGTCACCTTTCCACACTATTGCTATTTCCCAGAATCCCTCAGCCTGCACATGCCCAGCTCTTTCAAGGAACAAAGATGATGAAATGATTTGTTGCCTCTGAGGTTCTCTGAGTCCCTCTTGCTCACTCCCCTATGGTGACCATGACTGGAGGGACTTGGGCAGCCCCTAAATGAGAACTTCACAGCCAGACACTGCTGACACTACTTCATTATAAAGATGCATGTGGTGGCTGCTAGCTAATGAATGCCAGTGCTCGGAAGGATAAACTCAGCTTCTCCCTGATACAATTTAACATCGTATTTCCCTAATTTGAGCCTGATTTAGTCGCTGGGGTATTTGGATGCCTCTTCTATGGTGCCGATAGTTAATTAAACAGATGTTGCAGAGGGAATCATTAATTTTAGTGCTGCAGATGGGAGCGGAATGACTTTGTGAAGTTAATGTTTCAGCAAAACAATGGGCTTCTGTCATCAGTTGGTATAAAGTGAGTAAATTAAGAGAACAAGGAGAATAGGGTAGGCTGCTATGAGGAAATATTAATTATTCATTTTAGGAATTATACTTCTTTTCGTCTTTGCATTACTCTGAAGGGGGAAACGTGCCTATCTTCAGGGAGGGGTGGTGGAAGCAGTAGGTAGGAAGATTGAAGGTGTTTGAAGCTTCAACTAGGCAAAAATGTTTAACTTTGCCAAGGCTTGGTTTGGTGTAGGGGAGTGGATAGTTTGGGAATATAAAACAAGCCAAATGAATCAGATAAATTTGTGAAAAGATATATAGTTAAGAGAACATACAACTGGAAGACTGAAAGCCCTTCTTGTTGATTTCACTGAGAAGTATTCATCAATTCAGCAAATGTTTATTGTTGAAAGGGGCACTGGGACCGTGGATACAGCACTGAATAGGAAACATAGGGTTTCTGTTTCTCAGAAGCCATAGTCATTTGGGAAAAATATCTGTGTAGGCTCTCTGACTTAGAATTGCATCTTAGACAAATATATGCAAGTTTATCAACCTGGTATTTGGGAAAGAGCAATAACATACATTGAAGAGCCTTTGCAAGCTTGGATTATGATTGTGCTTGATGATGTATTAAGAAAACTTGATAAATACAGGAAGAAATTGAAATCCCAAAATAACAAAGGAATTATGCCAAAGTTCAAACTTAATGTTGGTTCAGAAATTGTTTTTTTTTTCTCAAGAAGCTTAAATTAAAAAAGTTACATTATGTGAGCCTATTTACTTATTAAGCAAACTTTAAACTATTCTTCATATAAATAAAATTCAGTAGAAATTTAAGGAGGATGTGATAGGTGCTTCTGAACACAATCATTGAAATCACTAGAGAGGAGAAGACATTTAAGATAGCCCTAAAAGAAGGATAAGATTTGCTAAGACTCATATTTCACGAATTTTCTCATGACCAGGATGACTTCCTCTCATATGACAATCTGTGATTTGTGGTTATCAGTCTTGCGTGCTATTAATAATGAGAATAAAGGCCTCATAAAGATGTCTAAATCCCTGGAATGTGTGAATGTGTTGTTGCATGGCAAATAATTAAGATTGCTTATGATCATCTTAAGGTTGCTACTCAGTTGTTGTTAAGAAAATACAGTCCTGGATTATTTGGATGGATAGATCCAGTGTAATCACAAGGATCCCTGAAGAGGAACAGGGAGGAGGAGGTATTAGTACCAGAAAGTTAGAGGCACGGGAAAGACCTGCCTGGCCATACAGACTTTGAAGTTGGATGAGTATCATGAGTCAAAGAATATAGGCCAACTTCAGAAAGAAAAGCAATGAAAAGGCTCTCCCTTTAAGCCTCCAGAAAGGGATGCAGCTGCGACAACATTTTAGCTCAGTAAGACCCATTTCAGACTTCTGACTCCAGAACTGTGACATAATACACATGTGCTGGTTTAGGCCACTATGTTGTGGTAATTTATTACACCAACAATAGGAAAGTATATGATCAAAACATGTTCTTTGCATGATTAAAATAGACCTATACAAAGCAATAGGAGACTGACCCATAGAACAGGGTGACTTTATTTTGGTTTGCATAATTTTTTGTCTAGTTAAACATAGATGTTTGTTTTTTCAGCTTTTTTTTTAATGGAATTACATGCAGAAGTCCCCTATTATCCATTAAGTATATATATATTTTTGTGTTATGATAGTTATTTATTCATTCCATAGTATGTTTTTGGGTTTCCTATGATATGATAGTGAACAAAACAAACATGCTTCTTTCCTCTTAAAAGTTTACACAGTGAAGGGAAAGAGTGAAGTTTAGACTTGAAAAAAAAAAAAAAAAGGAGCATGTCATTTGCTGTGTCAGGAACACGGGAGCAAAAACCAGGGCTGTGACAAAATGTTACTAGTTTAATTTTATTTATGTTAAACATGAGGCTTACAGAAGCTGTTGTAGATGCAGATTTACTGATCAAAACAGAAAAATGGGCTAGTTTTACAAATCGTCCTGTTTATTTATCATCTATCCCTATTGCATTAGTAGAGGATGGGTCTCACAAACGGTGCCATATGTGGCATCTGATGATGCACTCTGATTTCCTGAAGGCAATTGGCTCTGTCCCTGGGAATCATATAGAAGATTCCTGTGTTCTCCAAACTTCACTGGCCTAGATGGTTGTTGTTGGGAAGAACCAAGTGGTATACAAAATGATTACTTCGCTCCATCTCAGTGTGGTGCTGAGCACACCAGCTGTGCGGGGCCCATTCATGTGCCATGTCTCCAAGTGTGCTGATTAAACCATACGCTCATCGTTCTCCAGGGGCTCTGTGCTGCTATGGCACTGACTCAGCTGGGTAAACAGTTTTTATTGTTGCTTAGAGCCTTGTGGTGGCCCCACCCCATCATTTTTAGACTACTCTCAGTAATAATTGGTTTCAAATGCACCTCCATCCCAACCTAGATTATGTTTTCCATCTGCCTCAGATGTATATGTGACCTCCACTGTCAATTTACAATTAATGATACCTTTGACCAAAAACACCCCGTATTCACTAATGACTCAATAATTGGGTCATTTTTGTCTCTGAACATCCTCAAACATTCTCCTTAAAGGAATAATCCAACTGGGCCAACTTACAAAGTCAGTCACATAAATGTGTTTGGATAAGGAAATGTGATCTGGGTCTAAACAATAAAAGAAATCATATATATGAAGATATAAATTCAAGTCTTGAAAAATAACAGCTGATCCTGGTATATTATTATAATAATTGCTAGATATTTCATTTATGTGTTTTCTTTTATATAATTATAATTATAGGATTAATTCACAGACAAACTACTATGGATGAACTTAAATTCAGAAGAGAGCCTAGAGGAGTCAAATTGCACCCAACAAAATGCATAGAAGTTTTTTAATTAATTATAACAACACCACACAAAAATTATTGAGAATGAGCTGTATAAATAATATAATATCATTTTGTTGTGGTAACTTTTAAATTGTCAGAATTTATTTTCTTGGTATTGTTTGTTGGTTGGTTTTCCTCTTGGTACTAGAGATAGAACCCAGGGGCACTTTACCACTGAACAACAACCCGAGATCCTTGTACTTTTAAATTTTGAGACAGGGTCTTAGTCTGAGGCTGGCCTCAGCAATCCTCCTTGCAATTCTCCTTCCTCAGCCCCCAAAGTCTCTGGGGTTATTAGCATGCACCTCTGTCCCCAGCTAAAATTTATTGTCTCACAAAGCCTATGTACTTTGTAGTCACTTCCTCCATGGTTACTATTGATTGAATAGCTTCAGAAATATAGGATATTTTGTTTAATCATATCATTTTGCTCTTGAGGGTTCCAAGGCTGTAAAAGGGCAAATATTTTGCCTAAGGTCACCTGTAATAAAACTGAAACTCATACTGGCTTTCTACCAACTTGTTAGACTTAGTGCCTGAGGAATCAGTCTATGTCAAAAGAAAAAACCTATGGTAGGAAAACATATTCAATGCATTGATAGTTTCTTTAAAGGTAAGAGGGATTTTCACCACTCCCTAAACATAATATATATAATATATAAACATTATATATATATATATATATATATATATATATATATATATATATATATATATATATATACACACTGATGAAAACTGAGAAAAAAATGGGCAGCTGATAAAAGTGCTTGAAGACCGGTATCTGAGATCCCCTGCATTAGGATTAGTGAGACTTTAGCCAGTGGAGTGGTGGGAAACTGCAGAGAAGCTGCACATAATCCATGGTCCTTGGTAGAGCACAATTGTACCAGATTTAGGGGTTGGGTAGGACGGAGGAGGGGCACCATCAAACGTCCATCTCCACATCTTTCCAAGGCACCACAAAGGCTGGAACCTAATACCCAGGTAGTAGAGATGAGGTGGTCTATGACATCTATAGCTGTGGGTCTTTTAGAAGCACTTTGTCACAAGACGACAACCACAGGAGAGGACATTTCTAGGTCTGGATGAACTTTTTGCCTGAGGGAATGTGAGAGTATATGACAGAAGGTCTGTCTGTCTGTGTGCCAAAGGATCACTTTCCTATGAAGAAGAGGAAAGAGCTAATGATGATTATTTCTATAATTGTAGCAATGTCTTGGTATAGTGCGTAGCTTCTGGAAATTTCTGACATGTGCTAATGAGGATGAGGTTGCAGGTTTAATAGACATCAGGTAAATTCATTTCGGGCCTGACACTCAAACGCTCAGTGAGCACTGCTAATCATAAAGGACCAGGCCTTCGGACATGTTGCTGACTCAGGTTACTCCATATAGTAATGCTCCCTGGGCAGAGTTAGCAGGAGAGAGTTAGGGCTCAACCTAGATGACTCTATTCATACTAGCTATGCTTACTTGCTAGTTACTAGGTTTCACAAGGACAAAATTTAAGTTCCATACCCAATGTTGTACCCTGAATGCTTAGCTGAGAGTTCTTCATGTAAAATGTGACCCCTTGATAATGGACAAATGAATCATTGCAATCAAGTTACACAACATTTCTCATAATATCATGGAAAGAACCTGGCAAAAAGAGCCAGGCTTTGTCAGCAGACTTTCTATAAATCCTGTGGCCTGCATAAGGTATTTAACTTTTGAGGATCTCATCACCTTTCTCATTGGTAAAACTGTGTTTGAATACATATTTCAGATTGTTAGAAGAGTTTATGAAATGTGAAGTGCTCTTTAAATATTAGGTATTAATTTTAAATTTAGCTCCAAAGCATTGAATGCAGAAATATAAAAAGATAGAGAAATACAGAAATAGACCATTATTGAGTATTTACCAATAATATACCAAATATACCTCCCAACCAGATCTGTAAGGAGCAATGAAACAGATGTTGGGATTCCAATAGGATGGCACAAGAATTTGAGCCATTTTTGGTTATTAAATCAAAGTGTTTTGATAAAATTATAGAGGCTTTGGGATATCCAGGAAATGCAAATTTTGATTACAGTACATAATTCTTAGTTGCAGCTATTGATGGACTTGAACCAATGGGCATCAGTATCATTAGAGAAGCTGACTGATACAACCTTCCTTTTGCTACTTAATTAAAACTTACATTTGCATAATTTAATTCTGGTCACACATCAAAATTATTCATAGATGCTTCTCTAAAACTATATAGATCAGGGTCTCACCCACTGAGCTTATGATTTACTAGATGTCAGGAGCTACAGAGTCTGAAGTTTGAAAATTCTTCCTTGACAATTCTAGTATAAGAGTGTTGCCATATATTAAAGTTGATAATCTTCCAATTTTATTCAATGTGGTTCATGAATTAATTGTATTTTTTGAAGTTGAGATGATCGTTCTAATTCCATGAGTCCTATCTTTGGCTCCATATTACAGTTGTATGAATTTTTTTCCAAGAATACTTTTATAAGTCTCATGCTCACTTGGTACAAGAACACAAATTCTACATTTCTAAATAAAGTTCCCACATTGTTATAATTCCACATTAGCAAAAAAATTTCCAAGGAGTTCCCCTATGTCTTTTACCTCAACTTTCCCAAATCTTATTATTTTTCATAATCATGGCATATTTGAAAAAAAACTAGCAAAATAAGACAGGTGCATTACTATTAACTATAGACTGTATTCAGATATCAACAATGTATTCATGAATATTCTTTTCCTGCTGCCTGAATCAAGCTAGAATGCCACAGTAGAACATTTAGTGGCTTCTGTATCTTAAAGACAATTTTAAAGATAATTTGATATAGTCAGTCTGAAGACCACTATTTGTAATTGCTCACCCAATCCAAGCTGCTATATTTCCAGATATCAGAGTACTCTCAAAAAGGGCTCATTCTCATCTCAGTTTGTTCAGCAATCTGATAAAAATGGGCTGGCATTTGACTCCTGCTCACACCACCATTCCATGCTGGCTCATACCAATGACCCCAATGCTCTCAAGGAAGCTTATAAAATTTCATGGAAATAAAACCATTCACAATGGTAGGTGGGTATGAAGAGATTCAAAGACCTGTGAGAACACAAGGGGTCCTTAGCTCCATGGTAATGGATTGGAGAGAAATTTCTTTCACTATTTTTTTAACCTAGTGTGTGAAGTAACAAGGTAAAGTATTCTTGTGAATCCGGACTTACATGCAAGAACACAGAGATAATCCATTTATTCAGCATTATCAAAGTACTTTTCCATTAACCTACAGAAATAATCAACAGAATGTTCCCATGTCTTCTATAAAAGCAGTAAGTTTCAACACCTGGAAAATTATTACTAAGCCAGAAATCCTTCTTCTATATAAATCTCTCAGCAGTGCATTTTTCTTTCTCATTAACAAAACCTATAAAAATAATGTATGCATGCACACATGGGCATGGACACACACATGGACACATAGCCTCTTAATTTTTAATGAAAGTATGAAGTAAAGGCTTCATTTCATCTACTCATGGTACTTTCATTCAACTCCAAGCATTGCCTGGATAAATTTTGTACTGGATTTACATTCTTAGATCTCAGCTGGTCTAAACTATTGCAACTTGATGGAAATTTGTTAAATTTTCTTCTTTCAGGGTGTTGAGCTTCTAATATTCAGCTGGTCAGCACTGCAATCAATGTTTTAAACTATTTTTAGATACTAAATTCTGACCACTCTCTAGCAAGGGTAATGCACTAAGGAAAAGAAGAAAATGACAAAATGTCTCAGAGGAAAATTTATAGAATCCAAACACACAGATTATATTTATCAAGAGTTTTACAGTTTACAATATGTCATCTCCTTATTTCAATTGTAAAAGAATTCTTGGAGTTTCTATGGATATTTTCATTTAGTAACAAAACTCTCCTTAAAACTGTAGATATTGTATAGTTCTTAGGGCTAGTAAAATTAACAACCGAGGAAGATTCATTCATTGCCTTCACAAACATCCACTAACTACTTAATACGTGCCAGTAATCATACTGAGTTCTGGTAGTAAATAGAATTTTCTTAAGCTTGATATTTGATACCCTTGAGAGACTTATATAACGACAACAAAATAATCTAGAGAATTTTTACAATTGATTTTATTGTGAAATAAAAGCAGATCTTTAGGGAACTGGATCATGGCTTTGAAAGTCACATTCTCTCTTGGTTCCTTAATTTTTTAAAAAAAATTTATTTTATGCAAGCAAGAGGCTACCTACCTCACTGTAGCAATCAGGGAGATAGCAATGTAGGCAAGCAAACATTTTCTTTGAATACAATGGGTAGTGCATTGAAGATTAGCCAGAAATTAGGGTTGTCAATGATTTGTTGGATTTAAAACTCTTCACTATTCCATGCTCTGATGAATTATTTTCTACATGAACATTGAAGAAAAGTATAAGGTCCTGATATTTATCAGTAGGCAAAGTGGTTAGGGCTACATGGAAGACTGAAAACAATCTAACGCT
The DNA here is from genome assembly GCF_047511675.1 of Marmota flaviventris. NCBI lineage: Eukaryota > Metazoa > Chordata > Mammalia > Rodentia > Sciuridae > Marmota > Marmota flaviventris. Next base: position 88,847,766 of record NC_092510.1, read on the forward strand.
GATCATAGATTTTATAGATGGGGAAATTGAGACTCAGATAAAGGAAATGGCTTATCCAAGATCACTGAGTTATTTGATCATGAGTTCAAGCTACAACTTAGCTTTAAGCTGACTCCTGTTTTATCATCAGTTTCCACTAGCTACTCACCAACTTTCTGCTTATTGTTAATTTATAGCTGTTTTGCACTAATGATAATAAATGGCCTCATAAATTCACAAGGTTTAGTCTCGTGGTTCATTACATAATTTGTATTCTAATAAGTTATCCCAGGGGATTTTAATGTACCTGATCTGATGCAGGAGCTTCACCACTGCTGGGAAATACCATCCCCACTCTTTCTCATCAGAGATGGAATGTTTTTATCCTCTTTGGAAATTCTATTTTTTTTTTTCATTATAACTTAAAAATAATGACCCTCTAGTGTGCCAGTGTCAGTATTCAAGAAACTTTAGAGTGTTAGTGTCAAATGCTTGGCACTACCTAAAAAGACTATAGCTAGAAAAGCCAAGTAGAAATGCTAGAAACATGTTATCATGAAAATTAAATAAACAAGACATCTTATAAATATTTTAGCTCAATCATTTCTTTGACTTGTGGCTCAGAGAAAATACATAGACTTTCTCAAAATCACATATTGATACGGTCAACTGTAGTATTCACCTACTAGAGTTGCTATAAAAAAATACTATTGGTTTGGTGGCTTAGAAAATCGATATTTGCATTCTTATGGTTCTGGAAGGTAGCAGTCCATGATCAAGTTGCTAGAAAATTCTGTTTCTGGTAAGAGCACTTGCTTAGAGAAGGCTTGTTTTTTACTGTATCTTTAAACAGCGTATGGACTGTTGGCCAGGGGAGAATGAACTCTCTCTGTTCTCTTCTTAAAAGAAAATTAATCCTTCCCGTTTTGATCTCATTTAACTGTGATTACTTCCATAGAAGTACCTTCTCAAAGCATAGCCACAGTGGGGATTAAAGCTTCAACATGGGAATTTAAAAGGGCACAAATATTCAGTCCACAGTAGATACAAATATTATTCTCATATTGATATTGAAAAGATGGCCTTTATAGGAGATGGGAAGCTTCGTTGCAGGTAGTTTTGTATCATTATACATTATGGTGCATTTAAGAATGGTATGTTCGCCAGAGGCCATGGCACTCACCTATAATGCCAGAAGCTCTGGAGGCTGAGGCAGGAGGATCATCAGTTCAAAGCCAATCATCCTCAGCAAAAGCTAATGCTAAGCATCTCAGTGAGACCCTGTCTCTAAATAAAATACAAAATAACTCTGGAGACCTGGCTTAGTGGTTGAGTGCCCCTGAGTTCAATCCCCAATACAGAAAATAAAACAAAACAAAACAAAACAAAACAAAAACACATACACAAAGAATGGTGTTTTCATGTTAGTGATGGCTTGAAGGATTTTCTAGGTCTCACCTTTATTCTAAGACTCTAGCATTCTGATAATATGGTATGTCAAAGAAAATGGTATGAATATGGAGAATGAGAATGATGCATGTTCCTTGAACTTGGTTGTACAACCCTATGATGAGGAGTCACATCACTGGCTTGAAATCAATGTGTTGGAAAATAGAATTATTAGGGTCACCCTCTTCCTGGACAGCCTCTTATTATACATTTTCTGGAAAACAGCTGAAGATGTTTGGCCAATGATTTTTTTTTGTGTGTGTATGTGTATGTGTACATGTATATATATATATATATATATATATATATATATATGTACATGTATGTGTATATATATATATATATATATATATATATATATATATATCATAATGTGTCTTTGATTTAAGGATTGTATAATGTATGTATAATGCAAGTATGTTAGAGTGTATCATCAATATACCACGATGTTGAAAAACAGTGAGAAAAATGCTTACCCCTGATGAATTACAACTCTCCTATCTGTAAAATGGGATGAAATATCCACTCTTTAAATTAGTTCTGACTTTCTGTATGTAGAGACTTCTGAAGAGATAGTGCAGAATGTTGAAACACATAGAAAAACAATCATCTAGGACTAAGCACAGTGATTTAATAGCAATAGCAATTTACTAAATGACCTAAGGCCGTCATTTAATGGGTCTTAGTTCTCATGTTCGTATGTACAAGGTATTATGGTTTGGTGTGAAGAGTAATTAGATATGGATGTTATATGCTTAGCTTATTTCCTGGCACCTAAGTAGTCAATCCTTGTTTTGCTTAGTTTACTGCTGTTCCTGCTGTTGCTGCTGCTAGTACTATTATCATCACTACTGCTAAAGTTAATGCTGTTACTAGTGAAGAACTTTACCAGGAGCACAGCAGGGGGCTGGAAGACCTGAGGATGTGGAGGCTATGACTATTTCCGGCTCAGAGCAGTCAATATTCCTTTTATTTCAAAGCAATAAAATTGATAGCTCCTGACACTATGTTGGCACCTTTCCTATGCCAACAAGCTTGAAGTTACGGAATCCAAACTTACAAGAGCTTATTTCTGAGCAGAGAATTAACAGCAATTAAAAAGGTTTCATTGTGAACACCTCAGTGGAAATCAGTCTCTCCAATTGATTTCTTCTGACAGCAGGCTATGGTCTGGAGATTTTGTAGGGGAAGGAGGCAGGGATGATTTCAGAATCTAGAGTAGTAATTGAAGATGGAAAAGTATAAAACTGAGTATATTTAAAATATGTTTAGAGAGGAGAGGTAGAAGACTTTTATAGGCAAAAATCTATGCATTTCACCTAAAATAAAAACTGGATTGATCTTAGGAATGCATTTAGATTTGGAAGGAAAGACCTCCATAAGTCAAGAACATAGATCCAGTCTTAAATCATAAATATGTTTTTTAAAATAAATTTGGACTAAAGTAGGTGTGCAATCCTCATCTGGCATATGGAATAATAACATACATTTCTTAATGAGTTGTTTTAAGGATTAAATTATGCAAATTATGGAAACCACCGATTGTAGTGCCTGGGACAGAGTATGAGCTCAACAAGTAGAATTTACTGAAATTAATAATACCAGCATTATTTTATCGTCTTTGTCTTTCTTTCAACATTGCTGTTATTATCATCATATCATCCGTCTTAACCATTGTCTAACATCTATAGACGCCTTATAATGAGCCAAGCATTCTTCCTACTTAATACATACCATAATCCTCCAAAAATATTCCATCAATATTATCTTGAAGATTAATAAGTGGAGACATAGATAAGTAAGGTAACTAGAGAAATTCATGCAACTTAGTGGTGGAACTGAGTTTAGATCCGTGTATCTTGACTTCAGAGATGCTGTGCTCTCTTAAACATTTACACATTCATGTATTTGCTAATTATTATAAAAATATAAATTCTCTGAAGCCCTTATTTTAGAATCATTTCCTTTAAGAATCTCGTCTTAATTTTGTTATCTGGCCATTTGAGTGGGGAATTGAATATGATTATCGCTAAAGTTCTATTAATCTATTAAAGATGATATGTGATAGCCTAAAAAAGATGCTGACAATTCAAGATCTGGGTTAATTTATGTACAAATATTCAGTGATTTCTTACCATATGCTGAGTACTAATCTTGATGAGGAAGATAAATAATAAAAATGCATACAAGACCCAAGTTATGAGATTTATACTCTAGTGGAAGGAAACAAAAAAATAAACTAGCAGGTTAGAAAACATTTTTTTTTTTTCTTTAAGTGGCCAGACAGTAAATATTTTATGCTCTGAGGGCCATATGGTCTCTGGCACAACTACTCAACTCTCACATAGTACAAAAATATCATAGGTAATATTTAAATAAGTGTTTGTGTTCCAGTGAAACTGTATGTATAAAAATAAGTGGCTGTCCAGATTTGACTTCCATACTACAGTTTTCAGACTCCTGAATTAACAAATAAATGAATCCAAAACCACAGTGATATTAGTTAGTAGTAAATGCTGACTAAATAATACAACTAACATAACAGACAGTAACTTGGTAGTAACTTCTTTAGGTCATGGTGATTGAGAAGACCTCTTGAAGGAAAATTCACTTCAAATGAAATTTTAATGAATTGAAGAAGACAGACATTTGGAAAATCAGAAGAAAAAGCATACAGGGAGAATGCAGATGTTAGTAGAAACTTCTAGAACTTACCAAGGAAGGAGAATGGGACAAATAAGGTTGGAGGTATGGCACTGGACATACATTACAGAAACTTATCAACTCAGTTAATAAGTTTTAATTTCCTTATAAATGAGTTGAAAAAGCATAGGAAGACATGAACTATTTTGTTTTGTATCAAAATGTTACTGTAGGGGACGCTGAGAAGATGGCTGTGCTGCCAGTTTTTATTCTGTCCTAGTCTCTCAAGGAAACAAAACAAAACAAAAACAAAAACAAACAAACAAACAAACAAAAAAACCTCACAGGATTACATTCACAAGAAAACAAGGTGGAAAGATGTTCTCAGAAACACCAAACCTTAAGAAAATAGCCAGCCTCCATAGAAGCTCCATCATATTAACATTTGTGTTACAAAAAAAAAAAAAAAAAAACACAGAGGGGAGCAACAAGAAATGAAAACCCATAACAATCAGCAGAATATCTATGAATATCTATTCATTAGAAACCCAGAGGGTCAATTTGAGCAAAACATATGCAGGAATTTGAGGCAGATGATGGCATGGGATCTGTGGTAAAGACAAAGGGCTTGAGCAGGTAATCCACAGTGAACCAGGACCCCTTCTAGGACACAGGAAAAATGGCTGGGACTCTATGGAAACTGTGAGGATCTATGACAACAGAGACCAGGAGGACCACATTGTAGAAAAGCTGGAGCAGGAAGTGGAGCCAGAGAATCTAGGAGAGTAAGCGCCCTACTTTTGAATATTATGTAATTGTAACAGTTGAAAGAGCTCACGTAAGTTAGGAAAAGCTGTGCTAAATCACATCTCCATTTAAAAGTTCAGGAAAACTAAAGTCACATAAATATAAACCACAGAACAGTGTTCAAGTTAAGAGAATAAGGGACTATAACATCCCTTTGGAAAATGAAAGCATTTCAGAAAGAACAGAGCAAAACTGTGAATCATCTCTGCAAACAACAAGATAAAAGAGATTTATAAATGATACAAGAACTCAAACACAAGGAAGTCGGAACTAGGAAAAAAAATCACAAAATTGAGCCAATGAAATGCAGAAAAATTAAAAGTAATTAATTTGATATATGAAGTCTTAACTAGACGAAATATACAAATCAGTGAACATGATAGACAAGGCTTTCAAAAAATAAAGAAAGTAAAAGAAAGAGATTAATACAAAAAAATTTTTTAAATCAACAAATAGTGACAGATGTTGAAGACAGGCAAAGATCTATGATACACATTAGAGTCACTAAATAGAAAGAGAATCACCAGAACAGAACAAATAATGAAAGTGGTAATTCAATAAAACTTCCTTGAAATAAAAAAGACTTACAACTACATATTGAAAAATGTATATTAGATACCTAAGAATATTGAATTGGGAAGACCCCACCAAGTCATACTCTTATAAAATTGCTAGACTTTATATAAAAACAATCCTCTAGGCATCTAGGCAGAGATGAACTGCTTTCAGCCTGTAAGAACTAAGGAAATTTTTTTCTGATAAGCTCTTCTTAAGGAATTTGCTAGGGAGCAAGTTTCTGACAACCAAATAACTAGAAGCACATTGGCAAAAAGACTAGTTTCCAGCAAAAAACACATAATTCTAAATCATAGAAATAAAATTATATAAGGTTTAAAACTATGGAATATAATATTCAAGAATTGAAGGCCCAGATGGTGAGGATACAGATGCAAAAATCAGGAGGAGAAATGAGAAGAGCAAAACCAATCCCCTGTTTTTCCCCCTTCTCTGAGTGGTGATGGCATAGTTATTTAAGGCATACTATACAGGATTGGGGGTTTACCTCAGTGGTCAAGCACTTGCCGAATGTGCATGACAACCTGGGTTTGATCTCAGAATCTCTCTTTCTCTCTCTCTCTCTCTCTCTCTCTCTCTCTCACACACACACACACACACACACACACACACACAGACACACACACAACCATTGTAGATAATATGGTATAAAGTAACTAAAAGTGTATGGACTACACTGATTAAATTATACCCACGCCATATATCCTCAGGAAACCAAATTCTTAAAGTACCAGAAGAATAATGAAGATCTTCTATACAGCAGAAGTAAAGCTTTTAACAAGAAGCAAGCAGTGGGTGCAGTGGTGCACACTTGTAACCCCAAAAGCTCAGGAGGCTGAGGCAGGAGGATCACAAGTTCAAAGCCAGCCTCAGCAACAGGGAGGCACTAAGCAACTCAGTGAGACCCTGTCTCTAAAGAAATGCCGCAGTCTGGTCACCCATTCTCTCGCCTTCCCTCAGGGGCAAGAAATTTTACTCACCTCCAAGCTTCAGGTGTCCCCCGCACGGGCCACAAATTGCCACAGTCTGGCTGGGCACAAGATCACGAGCCACTCAAGCAGGAACAAACTTTATTTTTGAAACTGCCACCAATGCCCTGTATGCTCCCGGGAAGATTGCCCACCAACCCACCCACGCGGTGTTCTCCCCGACCAACAGGAAGTCCCTCCTCTGGAATTCCCTCCTACCACACTTCCCCAACCAATGGGAACTCTCCAGGAGTCCAGTACAAGGCTGAGGTGGACAGCAGGAGTCCAATATCCATATGAATGCAGATCTTAACATAATCATATCATCTCAGTGGCTTGCTGGCGTCACCTTTCAACCAAAAATGCCATGCGTCATATTACTTGGCTGTGCCTCTTAGCAAAGAAAATACAAAATAGACCTGGGGATGTGGCTTAGTGGTTGAGTGCCCCTCAACCACTGGGTTCAATCCCTGGTATCAAAAAAAAAAAAAAAAAAAAAAAAGAGGCACAGACAATGACTATGCCACCAGAGAGAATCACAGATCACAGGTAGTGCACAGATTGGGGTCTGCAAATAAATAACATTTTCCATTTTCCAAAACAGAAAACAAACAGAAAGACAGCAAGATGACTTCTATAAATGGCTACTACCAGGTTTAGAAATGTTCAAGGTGAACCCAGAACATTCTGTCACTCCAAGTATTGAAGAAGCATTTACAGATTATAAAGACATGCCATGTAGATCCCGAGTCTCTCCTAAGACATTGCTCATTGGCCAAAAATGAGACAATTGAACTTCAAAATGAATAATAATTGTAATTGATTGAAATCTATCAAACATGCTTAAATCCATGAGTGTCTGATGGTCTTTAAAGCAAAACAACATTAAAAATTAATTGGTCACATTTGGAAGATGATAGGGAATCAAATCTCTGTCTAGAAAGCTAATAATTAAAGGGAAAAATTCAAACATGTACCAGCCTTTCCCATAAGAATTGTACCACTGGCTAATAAAGCAGTAGATGAGAGAAGGAGCTCTTTATAAAAACATTCCTTCTATTAAATGAAAACAGAAATGAAATAATTTGAATGTCAATTTGTTAAATGAATTAACAAATTCAGGGACCATGCTGCAACAAGTGACAATATCTCAAAAGGAGAGGCAAGCAGACCGGAGCGTCCTCTGCAGAAACACACTGCACCAGCAGGATGGAGCAGCTGTGTGAGCCTGGGTCTAGCTGCCAATACACAGGTGGGAGGGATTGTTGATTGGCACCTTGACTACCCCATCAACAAAAGCCCAACAACAGCCCTGGGCTATTCAACAGATAAATAGTAAAGAAAAAAAAACAGGAAGAGGGTATTGGTGGTTATAGATCGGGAGATACTTAACAGGTATGTGTCAAAGTATAGGCAAAAATGATCAATGAAATCAGGTGACGAGATTATTTAAAAAACTTTAAGTGATTGCTGTAAGATCTGTGAGAGCGGTGCTTTTGGCACCAGGAAGAATTTGAATGAAAATAAAATTAGACACAGAGAACCTTCTCAGATGGGTGGCAAAGTTCTGTTTTTATCCTTTCCAGCAGTTTCAAAGATGTTTGCCTTGGAATGATTCATTAACCTCTATTTATTTTCTGCATTTCGTATCTGTTTTGCTTTACAATTAAATATTTGCATGTATTATTCCATCTTCTGAAATGAGATTAGTTTCAAGGGGAGTATGGGCAAGAACAGGGAATCAGAGTGGGGAGCTGTGGCCATGGTCCCAGCATGGTGGCAGGATTCCCTGTTGCTCTTCAGAGAAAGGAGGAAATAATGTGGGCTTCATTCTTCTTGCTTGAAGCCATTAGGAGTGATATGGAGACAGATGTGCCACTATGAATGTTCTGACTTAAAGCTAAATCCCTCCCAACGTGATGGAGGCGGCAAACTCAGTACTACTTCAGATTTTTCACACAAGACAGATACTTTTATTTTTAAGTGAATAAACCCAATCAAATTCATTAATAACTACCCAATTTCTTCCACGGGCATTGACTTACTAGGGCATTTGAGAAGTCTTAATGGCCATCTTGTATTTAGCACTCCTTCGATATTACTGGGTCTATTTTGTATTAGTACATATTAATTTATATTGAGAAAACCCATTTAAATATTAGGAAAATGGCTCAACAATGTATTGCCTACAGTCTTTCCATATCCGTTAATATAGCAAATGTCAACAGTTCTTAGCTCCTAGAAAAGGACCTTGTCTTATTTACTGGTGGGTCCCTTGCTACAGCCTCTAGCTTGTCCTGTGCAAGAGGTACTTGTGCAGGCACTTGATAAGCTGCATCCAAAATTAGATGCAATAAATAAATAAGTGTATAACAAGAATAATTTTTACAAATAAATTTTATTGGTAATTTACCCATTACACACACACACACACACACACACACAATTTTTCTCTCTAAGTGAAATATTTGCATATGGTTACTATAAAAGGCAGAAATGATAGAAGGTGTTAGGGACTGAAGGGTACCTGGGAACACAGGGAAGGAAATATACACTTGGGAGTGGGATTGCATTAAGTCAGATGTCCGGCTGTAGCATTCACCAGCTTCAAAAAGTTGGTAAAGTCACTTAGCACTACCCAAACTTAATTTTCATGTTTGGAAATGGTTGGGAACCAAAGAGGAAATCGTGTGTGTTAAAATGTATGGAGATTTTAGTCTATGCCTCTGTGTGGCTGTGCTTTATAAAAGTGCTCAATAAATGTGAGTTCTTTTCTCTCCCAGTGATGATATCATTTGTGAACCTCTTCTTCCCCTCCTGAACCTGGCTGTATTTACATGTTGCCTGGGCCCCAAGGTATCGCATCCTGTGCGGAGCGGAGCTATTGATCTTGAATGGGTCACTTTTGCCATCAGGGCTGACACTTTCCAGTGCTTTCTGTGTGACTGTTATATTGATGTCAATATGACCTTAGAGGCTTCCATAATAATGTCTTTCCTCTACACAGTCACCTGCTGTCAGGTGTTGCCTGTGCAAAAGCAAGTGATTCCCAGTCCCACCAGAGTCCTAATTAAAAGTGTACCAAATTAAACGGGAATGCAAAGAACACAATTAGCTCTCCCTTTTGTCTCTCCATTCAAATCCTTAATGCAGAGAAGCCAGGTGTCATGTTCAACAAATGTCCATCACTTGATGGATAGAGAGTAGGATGGAGCCGGAGAGGTTCCAGAGTCTTCCCCCTGAGGCCTCTTCTGGCCTTCCCAGCTTTGCAGTGATTCAATCATCACAATGCCTCATTTGAATCCCCCCCCCTTGTCAGTATCTTCTCCTTTTCCCATTTTTCTCTTTCTTCTTCCAAGGAAATAAACTTTGACATCAGTCTCTATCACCACTTTCTTTTTCTGGAAGTTGTAAAATGTTTTCAGCAAAATGCCAAACGTGCTTATCTGGCATTGTTTCATCAGACCTGAGAATCAAACACAGACACCAGTTCACCCTACTGCTGTTCTGACATTACACTCCTGCCTCAGGTGAAAGCTTCCCTGTCCTCAAGAATACACTCCTCTCAGCCGAATATGTACAAATATGCACCAAGTATTCTACCTAGAATTCTTTCTTGCAACTGACTGATCCTTAACCTTATACTAATTCCATTAACTAGGTCTCTTCCTTAGGGGCTCCTATGTGCAGGGAGTCTTAATAAATGGCTCAATTCCCTAGTCCCATTTAGACTGGGACTCTTAATCACTCCAGCCCCAGCCCCACCCACACCCATCCCCAGACATAAAGTATGATCCTATCCCCTTAACTCCTAAAGAAAATGGTGAAAAAATCCAAAATTAAATCAGCATATGCAAACAAGCCTAATATCATTTTGCAAATGAGATAACAGGGAAAAAATTTTAAGGGAAAATGAAAAGTCCAAGTTTCAATTTGGAGCTCAAATCCACGTTTTTCACCTTATAAAAAATATAGAGAATTTTGCCATAATATAAAGCATCTCTGTCTCAGTTTCTCCATTTGTTTTCACTTAAAATTATGACACAATGATACCGAAACTAGGTGGCTATTTTGAGGATTCAGCAGATTTATGTGATTATGTTAGCACATTGCCTGGAATATACAGAGGATGGTGGCTGATGCAAAGGAGGCTCATTGGCTAGAATCTAAAAATCATGCTAAGCTATTGTCTTCAAACTAGATGAAGGGAGTAGCAAGTTACAGAATTCAGTGGTGTAAGGTGTCCAACTTCTTGTGATGATTCAATGAATATAATAATCTAATTCAGTGACCACTGGATATGTAAGTTTGTGGGAAGTTCATGGAAGCATTGGGATAAGAGTTCTCTTAGTACTATTTAATTGAAGGTAAGCACACAGCATAAATGTCACCATTCCCTATCTTGTCACCAAAGATAGGTCCTAACATTTGTTCCTATATGTCTTCCCGTGGAGTTGGGGTACATCTTCAGAATTGTTTTCAATACTTACTTTTATGTAAATGATTCATTACAGCCTTTATTCTGCAAAGCCTCTAGACCCCAATGAATAGCATTAACAAACCCAGCTTACCAGTTTTCAAGTTTCTCTGGCCAGACAATATCATCTGTGTCACTCACCCATGCATGCACCTTCTGACATATGTGAATTACAGTTTTGAGGAACAGATAATTCTGTCCAAATCCATAGAGTAGTGGTGAGAAAAATTTGTGGTTTGCAACACACATCCAAATACTAGAATTTCTGTTGTTCCACTTACAGGCTCAAAAGGACTCAAAATAATACTATACAAGCCAGTAGCAATTACAACATAATCACTCCCATGGTATAACAAAGCCTCACAGAGTCTATAAAAACATCTTGAGTTATTACGCCATTTGCTCGGTCACTCGTTGGCACTTCTTGGCTATTTGAAGAGAACTGTTTACTGCCCTGTAGAACTTTCTTACACTCTCATGAGACTAAGTACTCAAGTGTTTCAGTAAATGCCCTTTCAGTATTTGCTTGTCTGATATATATATATATATATATATATATATATATATATATATATATATATATTTGCACTTCTTATTTCTTCCTGGTAGCAAGGGGTTGGTGTTACACAGCCCTCTCAGTTCCTGGCTCCATCACACCAGCATCACCCTCATGATATGATGATCTCTTTGCAGTTGTGACCAAGGAAATGGGACACAAACATCTGGAGATGTCACTGGGCTGGGCTTTTGTACACCAGGCTGCTGCTGAGAACCATTGTGCAGAACAGGCTTCTGTCACATATCATGAAGGAAGATCTGACAAGGTTAGACTGTTCCAGAGATAACAATAGTTGAGGGAAGGTCTTTGGGACCTAAAAGAAAAAAAATAATAATGTGTCAAGGTAATAAACAGCAAAAACTGTAGCCATATGAAATTGAGGGGAAATTTTTATCACAGAGTAACCTAATTATAGAATTTGATCCATAAAGAAGAGTAATCCTAACAAGTGGTTTCTGGTAAAAAAAAAAAGGGGGGGGGCGATAATGAAAGTAAAAACAACTCACAGGAATCTTGAGTGTGGAAGGGAATCAAGTCTAGCCTTTGCCTTCTAATTGCTATGAATCTTTTCCTCTCAACTACTTTTCAAGTTCTCTTTTCTGTGAAAAATTCTTCTTTTTTGAAGTTACCTAAGCTCTGTTTCTGTGTTCAATTCAAATTTTACCCATTACCTTCCACCTCAGAGCTGACATCTCACATTCCTGGATCTGGTTCCCTGGCTGGGTGAACTCTTGGATCTGATGCTATGGTCATGCATTATTTAGTGAGACAGTCAGGTGATGGTATGAGTTTGTCTGGACATTTAGTCAGCATTCTCTAGTGGGTAGGGTGGGTAGGATGGTCATGGTATCATAAAGGTCTACTTCTGCTGGGGGAACATTCCTTTGTTTTAGGGTTTTATATCTTAAAGTCAATAAAGAATGTGCCTTTATTTATACCACCCATTTTACCACCCAATGTTCTTCATTGATTGGGAATCTGGATGCAATTTAGAGATGTTGTATAAGCAGAATTTTATCATTTGGTGTCTGTTGCTTTATTCTAAAGAAATTTTGTGAGTCTTTCTCTCCCTCTCTCTCTTTCTCTATCCATCTCTCTCTCTTTGTATACCCACACACACACACACACACACCCACACACATATATATATATAGTTACTATCTAATAATTTTCTCAATGAGCTTCTTTCTGATAATTTTCATGTGTGCATGGCAATTCTCTCCCTTTTATTTGCTTCTTACTTTCTTATTTCTTCTTTATTTGCTAAATTATATTTTTTCATTAATTTCTCTAATCACATAATCTCATACAATTAGACTGTCACTGTAATCACAAGTTCTATATAGTGCATCATGTACCAAAACTCTGCAAATCTTGAATGAGTAGAACCTCATTCATGCATGGTGATCAGATACATTTCTAAAGACTTGGGACCTCATTTTTGGTATAAACTGCCTGTCTAGATCATTGTGTCCTACTTCTTGACTGAGCTCTGAATTCAATGATCTGCTAAGCATTCTGGACATATTCTTCACAGAGTGCTCTGCCTGCCTGGCAGGTGTTCATCATGTCCTCAGTTGAGATAGCTTCTCCTTGTCCTGTTAATTACTGGAATTAGAAACTTACACTGTCTCTTTCACTTGTGGTCCCTTATAGTCAATTCCAAAAAATTAAACCTAATTTGTCTGTCAGCATATTAATACTTTTTCATGCCATTTTTACCATAACATTGTGAAGCAAGACTGTGAACAACTTGAGAGTTGGTCCAAAAATGCAATTTGAATAAGCCTTCTATGCCTAATAAACACTTCTGCCAGCCCCTTCTCTCTTTTCTCTTCCCTCACCACCATTACCAAAAGAGTCTCCATCTAAAGGAAATCAGAAAAAAAGATAACCAAGAGGCAGTGGTAGAGAAGGATTCTTTGATACAACACCCAAGTTCCTATTGTCTAGGAGATTTCACTGTGTCTTAGGATCTCTACCTTGTGATTCTAATGGTTTCTGGATCTTGTTGAGCTCATCCCATCACTCCTTAGGTTATCTTGTGAGTCTTCCACTGTATGCAACATCAATCTAGCATCTTCTATAGAGTTCCCTAAACCCTATGAGTCAAGTGACAGAAAGCATTAAGGACACTATGATCGTACTGAGGTCCCTCCTTGCAAAATAAGGGAAGAAATTTAAAATAAGTTGTAGTAGAACTTCATGATGCAGATGAAAGTAAAAGAAATATTAGGCAGGATTTTATTCAATTCTCATGTGCTTAAGCAATATATTTAGAGAAGTGCTTTTAATTGTTTAGAGAAACTGAGCTTAATAAATCCATTTTCCGAAGTATGAATCTCCCACTGAATTCTGAGTTTAACCATTAGCACTGACCTCTGCCTTCTTCCTAAGTATGAGCTACTGCATTTTTGAATTTACTTGTCTCTTGACCTCACAGTTATCCTATCTCCTGGAACTTTTATTTTTTCCATCTAAGTATGTATCACTATTCATTGCTGCACATAACAGTAACTCCATTTCTGGAAGCCCTGAAGTGTTTATCATGTAACTTGTCCTTCTCCCGTTTGGTTCTTATAAGGCAGAATTCCTACTGTGTGACTTCGGCTTATTGTTTGTTCCTAAGGATCCACCAAAAGACAGAAACCACGAAAAAATAAGATGTTTAAGAGGTTTATTTGTGTTGAGAACAGAGAAGACAATCTGCAGACTGTGACATAGTTCTAATGGGTCTCCTGGGAAGGCTAGAGGGAAAGAAGAATGACTCAAGTAGGAGACATTTGAGACTATCCCTCAGTTCCAGGAAGGATGCAGTCATACTAATAGGGAGACCTGGAGTCAAAATCACCCATTATTACTAGTTTTCATCTCAATTGATTGGACCTTCTTTAATAGCACTATTGTGCTCAGGCACTGACTGGGATGAGTTCATTGGAAGCATGTTCTTGGTGGATCCATAGGAACAGCAGCTGGTGACAACAGTCAGCTATGTCTTTTGTGGCAGATGATTGAAAAAATTGGTTTTTCTGGGTTGCCACAGCAATGAGTAATCGTGGGATTTTTAGACATCATCATTGGAAATATTTTTGACCCATGATTTTTCCTTCTGACATTTCCTATGTGAGTTCACCCTTATGCTTACTTCTTTTTCTTCATTAACTCTTTATTAAAATGTCAGCTGCTTAGATGATTTTCTCCAATGACATCAGTCAATGTTACATTTGCCCTTGAGTAACTCCTTATCATATTACCCTGATGTATTTTTCTCACAGTCTGGATTACTCTCTGACTTATGAATTTGAGTGTTTGTCTTCCCACCCTGTTAGTGCAGTTTTCTACTCTGAGTTGTTCTCTATTCTGTCACAAATTCCGGCACAGCAGGATTAAAGCAATGTCAACAGGGGTTGGAGTGCACTAAAACCATTGTTATTATTGAGGCTATTTTCTCTTCATTCTATCACTCATGGTGGATTCTACTCCCTTACATCATCAAGACACTCATTGATCTCCCACATTGTATATCTCGATGCCTCAATGTACTGGAGCCAATGCTCTACCTCAACAGTGCATCAGATACTCAACAGGTGAATACTGATAAGCAGCAGAAAAATTCCAATATATATGCAGCTTCCTAAATAAGTGCCGTCTCATGTGCATGACAGCTTCTGGGCTGGGGCAGTATAATGTGCATTTGAGTCTACATCCGACTGCGAGAGAGACCCAGCAGGAAGGCAGGGAGACGGGCTTGAGCCCAGGCAGCCTCCAGAACAACTGTGAGCAAAGTCGACTAGATGCCTTTTCTCTTTGCAGGAGGTGTATCCATTTGGTGATCAAATAGGAACAACACTGTCAGGTTTGGCGAGGAAACCTGGTGTTTGCTTTGTACTGGGGACAGGCCCCAAGGCTACTGCCTGATCAGGGGCCAGGGATGGGGGCTGATTGTTCCCGAACCCTTTCTTGTGAGAACAACTCCTTTGTTCAGTGATCAAAGGCCCCTTCCGTTCCATGGATGGTCCTTACTTCAGTGTCACATTTGTCATACACCCCTGGAGAAGGCCCCTTCCAAATTTTTAGTCTGATACTATTTCCTAGCATCAGAAGGAGCAGGTGAATTTCATTGTTGAGAATTAATCTTGGCATAATAATTTTTGAAATTTCTTCTCGGTTGAAATCACTGATTTAGCAAATGTTGGGTTTTATATTTTCAAAAAGGAAACATACCAGGTCTCTTTGCTGGCTCGAAAGGAAGCAAAATGTTGAAAGCATGGAATGAGGTTTTTGAGAAGTCTGGCTTAGAATTTTAGGTCCACCATTTTCTAGCTGTGCTACTTGGGGTAGTCACTTTGCGTCTCTGTGTATTGTTTCCTATATCTCCAGAGTTTGAATTGTAAGACCTATCACATTTATTTTTCTTGATGGATAAACATGATATTATGTGCTTTTATATTTTCTGGCTTGTACTATGCTCAATAGAGTCATTTCTGTGCTACCTCTGGATGAACTTCCCCAAGTCCACCCAGTGCTAAAGTTTAAATTATATTACCCCTTGCAAAATTCCTATTGAAACTTCATAGTCAGTGCAATAGTTTCAGGACTTGATGCCTTTGGGAAAAGATTAAATCAGGAGGGCTCTGCCCTCATGAATGGGACTAGCACTCATAACAGGACTTGAAATTAAAGAGAGCGCTTTCTTGCCCTTCCACCCTTTCCATTATGTGAGGGCACAATGTTCATACTCTACTCAGGATGCCTCAGCAAGGAACTCACTTGAAAAGAGAAACTGGGCTCCTACCAGGCCAGAAACCTCTGACACTTTGATCTTGGACTCATTGCCACGCTTACTGTGAGAACTAGATCTCAGCTCTTTATAAATCATCCTGTCTTGGGCATTTTGTCATAGCACTACAAATGGATCAAGACACCCAATGCAATGAGTACAGCACTAGTGATATAGGAAGATTTTTTTTCCTTTTAACCCAACTCTGGAGGACTTTGTCACTGGAGAATATTTAGGATTCCCCAACCTATTTGAACTGCTACTTAACAGAGGGAGTTATGAAGCAAAGAAAGCCTTTCAATTTATTTATCAAGGGTCTTGCAAGCTTCTGCTTCAAGGTGGGTGAATCAATTAGGCAGTATTGAGCGGGGAAAGTTAATCTGTATCCAAAGCATTTTACTACACAAACAAGTTAAATAAAAAAAAAAAAAATCAAGTGCAGGCCAATTGACTTTTCTCCCCACTATGGCTGAAACTGAGGGAAGAGGATCCTTTTCTTGTTGATCTCTTCTAATCCTTTGCCACCTGTACCTGAGAGAAGAAGCAGAGTCCTGTGGGAACAAGAGGCTAGAAACCTGATGTGTGACCAACAAGCAATGTGGCTGAAAATCGTTTGCCAGGAAAATTAAAGACCTGTGGTATTCTTGCTCTTTTGGTGATTCAGAAGGACTTTTCTCAACAAGAATGTTGGATCTGTGGATTTATGTTGCAGGGAAACCATTGCTTCCAAGAGTGCATTCTTTCTCTCTGCGTATACTTTGTTAACTGGGGTTGGGTCTTAGTGTCCTCTCTGATGGCTCTCTTTCTCTGTACCCCACATCTGAGCATATGAGAATATCTAACAGGGCTGTCTTTATGAATTAGTCACTTTCCCCCTTTCAGATCGCCATCCTTCCATTCATGTGCTCATTAACTCTTGCCCAGAACACTGCAGGGCTATGCATCAAGCATTCTTTGTCTGTCCCTACTCTTGTCTCTGTTTCATGGCATACATCGGAGCTGAGCAGGTATTCCCTAGGACATGGTAAAAGAATTGTATGCTTTGGTGTCAGAGAGACTCCATTTGGCATCTCTACTGAGCTATTTACTGGTTTTGGATAAATCACTAAATCTTTCAGAGCCACAGTCTACTCATTGTTAAAGTGGGGATAATTATGATCCTTATCCAATATATATATATGACACATAAAAATGGTAGTCTATGGAAAGTATTCAGTGTGATGCCTAGCACCTAGCAAATATTCAATATATGGAAGCTAACATTAGGATACCATAAGAATTTTTTGAAAAAAAAAAAGACTTTTTTCCCCCTAAAGTTCTCCCAAGATTTCAGTTTCCTTATAAGCAGAAAACATTTCTGATTCAGCCAGGTATCAACTATAGGCCTGTGCAGTACCATGCAGAGGGAGGCACCCATGCAATTCTCTCTATTTGTATTTGGGGAAAATCCCAATTTTATTATTGACCTTGCAACTAAGCATGCGGAAGGATCATTTCCAGTTAGGGCAATAATGTAAACAAAGGTATGGCAACAGGGATTAATGAATAAAACAGTGGATATCTACTCTGAAAAACCTGCCTAATGTGCTCCCCACCCAAATATAATTTATGTAGGGAAGCAATGGAATACATTGCATGAAGGAATTGGAAGGAGAGTCTTGGATGTCCTAGAATGCCAGGAAATAAGTGTGTGGGACACTGGGGGAACTACTGAATATTTTTTGAGCAGGGGGAATGACAGAACTGGGCAAAAGAAACAATGTCCATCCATCGGGGTTGGGTAGGGACAGGGCACAATGGCTTAAGAGTTCAGAGCAGCTTACCCACTTCTATTTCCTGAATTGTTCATCTTCCATGGAGCATGATGAATGCTGACTTTAGACTCCTGCCTTTGGTTCTGCTGCAATTCAGTAGCTTAATCTTTTTCCAATCTCAGCAGTTGCCTAATAATCTGTTCCAGGCTCAGAAATTTCATTAACTCCTCAATGATGTCCACAGGGTTGGACCATGGATTTCATCTGTTAAGCTTCTTTTATTTCAGCTACTATACAAATTACCCTCTGCCTGAAACAAAAAAGAAAAAGAAAAAAAAATTAGATGTCCAGAGGAGAAATTGAATTCCAGAAGCAATGGCTTGATATTGGAGTAACCCCCCAATTCTTTCACTGGTAGCTTAAGAAGGATTGGTGTCATATCTGGGATGTTGTGATTATCTTATCATCTTTGGAAAACTACATTATACTTGGTAGAAATGGAACAGTGCCTGGTACTGGAAATGTGATAAATGTGCATTGGTTTCTTCCAAGACTGAGAAATGGGGAGATGAGAAGACGGGGAGCCTCTAAATATCTCCTGCTTAAAACCACTGGGCTGCTGTACACAGCCTAGCGAATGATGGTGGGATTCAGGTGTGAGCAGAAAATAGACTTTTGGACAGTGTCATTTCTTATCATCTCCCCTCTGGAAAGCTTCTTCCAGCTTGTACAGTGAGTCGCAACTGTTTTCATGGCACATTGAACCTTTCCTGTTATAGCCCTTATAAAAACCCATTACACCATTTCACTGAACATCTGGTTTTGTCTTTCTTCCTTCTTTTTTTTTTTGCTTTCAAGTTTTTTTAATAGCAAAAGTCAAGCAAAAGCCAGTGCTGGAGGACCAAAAACTTGATAAGTTTAATCATTATCACAGTTAATGAAGAATTTACTAATTGGTAGTCAAGGAAACTAGAAAAACAACAAATGGCAGAGCTGATTTTTGTAAATAGAATAATGCACAGAAATGAGAATGACAGGATCTGAGTGGTGACTGGCGGTGATATCAGTGGTACTAGGGCCTGTCCTCTGGCACCACAATGGCACATTTTACAGGATGAATTCCTTCCTCAAAGTAGAAGTTTAGACCCTCAGAAGCTTCAGCAGGAACAGGAAGAAAACTTGTGTCCCTGTGGGTGTCTTTTGTGGGTACTTGTCTCCTTGCTTGTTTGGAGAATCAAGATTCTTCCTCATCTCTGTCCAGGACCTGGTCACAGTCCTAACACATAAGAAGGGAGAGGGTCAATGGCACTGAATAAAGACCACCCAGAGACCTTTCTCACTCGGGCTGATGCTTCCCCAAGGACGTCCAGGAAAGGCTGAGCAGGCATGAGCTAATTTCAGCATTGCTGACATGTTTTCAAAACATTTCTCATAACTGATTTTTGGATCACTGTTTTCTCTTGAAATGAAAGGGCAGCCTATGCGCAATTTTCAAGTAGGTGGTTTGCAATATATTTCTTTGGGATTTTTCCTTCAGGAAGAAGTTTTAGATGTAAAGTCTTACACAAAAAAATGCTGACCCTTTGATTATATTGTATTCAAATCATCTTTCATCTTTTGAAATATAACTCTTATTGATAAATTGCCCTAAATATGTTTTGCAATTTGCATAGAATTATGCAATTAGGATATATTCTAACCCAATAGGATTATGAATTTGTAGGACTATATCCTGTGTAGTTTGTTTTCTTTTCTGTTTTAAGAAATTATCTCACTAAATGGTCAAGGCTAGCCTCAAACATGTGATCCTCCTGCCTCAGCCTCCCAAGTAGATGGGATTACATGTATGCACCACCACTCCCAGCTTCTGAATAGTTTTAATTCGTTTTTTTTTTTAAAAAAAGAAAATGAGTATGTTTCCCATCTCCTTTTTATTCCATGTTCCTCTATGAACTATGTAGGTTGGCACTCTTACTTTGTAAATAGAAATTTTGAGGACCATAAATATCAATATACCCAAAATCATGAGTTATCTGTGTTAAAACCAGAATTCAAGGTGCATGATAACATTCTTTGCTTAGGAATGACTATTA
This sequence comes from Marmota flaviventris, assembly GCF_047511675.1. Lineage (NCBI taxonomy): Eukaryota > Metazoa > Chordata > Mammalia > Rodentia > Sciuridae > Marmota > Marmota flaviventris. Next base: position 88,867,851 of record NC_092510.1, read on the forward strand.
TCTGTCACCTAATTAAAAGGTGCCTCTGGGGAGTATCTTTCTTTGTTTCTTTCTTTACCATTGCTTATCCTTTTTTCCTGGAAGATCAGTCCTTACCACCATTCCCATCCCCACTTGTCTCTGAGGCCATTAATGATATCAGTCAAGATCCCATAATATTGTATATTGCCCATACTTTTTAAAATAGAGCTGCCATCAATTCATCTCTTACCTTTGTACTGTGTTCTCTCAACGATGTAGCAGGTAGCACAATGGCAAAACTCTCAATTTTCATACTCAGGCAGAATCTCCATCTCTTGCAGGTGCTGAGCTAAAGGTAAACGTGTTATTGAGCCATTAGGCTTTGATTTCCTTATGGGCTTGATGCTGTATTTAAATGGCCTAAGACAAGGTAGGAATATAATAATGGGTGCATTTTTAATGATAGGAATGATTAATATTAGGAGAGATGTGATTACCAGTCTAGTAGTCAAGTTTTTACCTGAGCCTGAACTCTCTCAATTGAATCTTTATTTTCTTTTAACTACCAGAAAGTAACTAGGTAACTGGCATCCTTGTTTTCTATTACAGGAGTTTCTCAAAATGTGGTCGGATCACCTAGCTCTGAATCTTCTCAGAAGTTTGTTTAAAATCACGTCTCTGGAACTCATGCTGTCCTACTGAATTTCTGTGGTGTAACTCAGGCATTTTCATTGTTACAAGCTCCCAACAAGAAGGTTTGAGAATCCTATCCTGCTCCAGGACTGCCTGTCAGGATCTCTCAGGACATCTTATCCCTCCCATTTATTTAGTGGGACTGTTTCAGTTACTGCCTGGATCTCTGAAAATCCCCTGCCTTTGATTTCCTTTTGCATTCCCCCTAAAAACAGACTGACTCAAAATTAGAATCTCCAAAGCAGACATGTCTCCTGGTTCTATGGTTGATCATTGTCATTCACTTCAAATAGCACATGCTGGCCCTGCCTCTCAGTGTTTCAAGCAGGGTATGTCAATATCTTTCCCTTCCTATCTGTGAGTATATTCTTAATTTTCCCTCTTTATTGTGTGATGTTTTTGAGGGTCATCTATGCTCCATTAGAATCCATAAATTCTGGGTGGGATGTGACTCATCTTTGTTCTTTGAGATAACCTGAGTAGTTTAAGTTGATCAATATGTGCATTTCCCTGTCCACAGAAAATGGCATAAGAATGGCTATGGGTCTAATCTGCTCAAAGAGGAATAGAGACCATGAGGATGGGAAGATACTGACTTCAAGTAGTTTAAGCTTTGTTTTTGGAAATGATGAGAAGATATACTAATTTTCTAGGTCCATGGTTCACACTCTTTTCTGCACATTAAAAAAATCATCTGATCATCTTAGACTAATTTACTCAAAAGAGAGTTGGTTTAACTGCTTTTCTGCCTTCTCTGTGTTTATGCTACTTGTTTGAAACTCAGGAGAGGCCATTTTTCCCCATCTTTGCTAAAATATTATCCTCCTTGGTTAGAGGATATGTTGGTAACAAAGGTGAAATTATACAGAAAGCCGTCCATGGAGAAATATTACTACATCCAGATAACGTTCACCAAACTCCTTCCCACTCAACCTCACTGGTAACAGACATCATGAGCCTTGGAGCTTTCCTTTCTTTGATTTTTTTAATGTACAATTGAGCAGATAATATGTGTGTTTTCTTTTTCTTTTCTTTTTTTTTGCCTTTTCTCTTACACAAAATACAATTTCTAGATATATATATATATATATATATATATATATATATATATATATATATATATATATTTGCATTTTGCTTTTTTCAGTTTACAAGATAGCTTGGAAATCTCTTCAGTGCACAAAGTCTCTCTTATTCTTTTTCAGTCACACACTACAGCACCCCATTTGCAGATGCATCACAGTTTATTCAGCCATTTTACCATATGGCTTTTCAGACAGTTTCTTTCCATATTTTAAAATTACAAACACATACTTCAAAAATGAATGACCTTGTACATAAATATTATTTTTTATTTCTATGAAATAAAGAAGCAGGATTAATTTCTACAGGAGATTATTGGGTCAAAAGGTAAATGAATTTTGATTACACATTTCCAAAGTCCCATCTAATGACTGATTCTCTCCTAATTGCATTAATCCAAATTTCCATCAACAATGTATGAGAGAACCAGCTTGTCCATGGTATGACCAATGGAATATACTCTCATGCTGTATGTTAGTAACAATTAAGAAAGAATTTTAAGTTGTATGCCTCTAATTATAAGTGAGAGTGAATACATACTTTTGGCATTTTTTTCCTCTGTGTCAGTGGTTCTAAACTGTGAATGCACATCAGGTTTGAATGGTGTGTGTTACTATGTTCTGTGTCCTCATACACAGACCCATTTGTCTTCTAACCTAGTGGCTTTTTATTTTTAAAGATCCTTAGGCAACACCTTTCAAACCTAAAATGGAACAGTCTGACATCCATAAAGATGTTTACATGAATTAATAAAATATTAATAATACATATTAAAAACTGAGTTTCTCATGGGGGAAAAGAGCTATCCTGGGGATTTTAATACACAGCCAATAGTGTAAACCACCTCTTAGAGTGGTGCAGACAAAGAATATAATCTGGAATTGCAGTAGTTACTATTGTTCTCATAGTAGGAACCACCTGAAGAAGAAATCAGAAAGTCAAGGAAAATATTGCTTATCTACTTGATTTAATCTACATGTAAATACAAGTCCATCTTTGGATTCCTCTTTATATAGGTCAGGGGATTCTTCCTCACAAGTAAATGTATATATTGAGCTTTGTGCATGATCAATAGTTGCATTTTATTGCTTCTGCAAGTTTTCCTGCACACCCTCCTCTTTCCCTGCTCTGCTTGTGTGCATGGTGTGCATCTCTTCTTGCTTTGCAGGAACTTGTGCATGTGTCTCTTATTGCACAAACTTTGTTTTCTTGCCACTGTCATTTCCTCTGTACTGTGAGTTTCCTGCAGGCTAAAATTTTTTTATCCATATTGTATAATAAGGGGAGGAGGGACTCAAACTACTTTAATTTGAATCTGAGAATAATTTAATTTAATAATAAATCATAATTACTTTTTAGGAGAAATACTACTTCAAAGAGGGAAAATATTAACACTTCAATGAGCATGTCTAAATGTGTGATGCTTAAGGTGACCTGAAGGATGATAGGGGACATTTATGGGCATGATTTGGCAGAAGTTTGAAGGTCCCATAGATCATGTCTGCAGGTGCAGTCTGGGTAAATTTTAGCTGATGATAATTTTCTATAGTAGCCTAGGAGAGATATTTCAGAAAAGTAGTGCCCAATATTTAGACATCAGTCATGTTGTGTTTTGATATATCTGTTGCCATCCAAGCCCTGGCACTGAAACCCTTAAAAAAATGCCTACTATACACAGTAACTCAGGTACCTTGCTTTGGAGAAATAAAGTAAGTGGAGTCATATGCAGAATATAGAAGTCAGGATAGCACAAGAGTAGGAGATGTGACCACTAAAAGAAGCAGTGAAGTGTCAGGTAAATTTGAAGAACTCAGGTGATATGAAGATTGACTCAGGACAAAGATGATCTGCCTTTCCTCAAATCCATGGGTGACATTGAAAACTGAGGACACCCAGAGGAGATCTAGCATCTTATTTTGAAGATCAATTTTATTGAGTTATAATTTGCATGCAATAAAATGAACCAATTTTAGGTGTGCAGTTTGATGAGTCTTAATAAATCGATACATACGTCACCAGAATAATCAAAGAAAGATATTTTTCATTTCAAAGATTCCCTTATGATATTCCTTGTCAATCACTTCACTCCACCCACGCATGACTCCAAGCACCACTGGTTGGCTTTGTGTCACTATAGATTAGAGGTCTTTTTCATTTGAATTTCTAAGCACCTGTCAGTTTTCTAAGGAGATTGTGCCATTTAATATTCTCATCAGCATGCATAAAAATTCCAATTACTCCACCAATTTATCAATACTTGTTACTGTCATTCTTCTTAATTTATGTCATTCTAGTGGTTATATGTCTTGTACCTTTAAATCTAGTACCTTATTCAAATGAAAGAAAATAGCTCAGGTAATAAAAGATTTGATTAAGTCTCTATAGATGTTCCCAATTGTCATTCCCCTCCTTATATGCACATGTCATTCTTTACATCAAGAGATATAGTTTATTTCTCTTCCTTTTACATCAGAGATGACATCTTACAGTCTTTGACCCATAAAATGTTACAGAAGGCCAGGAGTAGGATGATCGACAACTTCCACATCCTTACACTAGTAATCTATGCATTACTCCATTGGAAACCCAAAGTACATGGGGAAGATAGTCCAGAGAACTGAAACATGCTGGTTGATAGCCCTAAATGTGCTTTTGGAGATCCAACAGCCAGTACTGTGTTTGAGCCATTCCAGACACTCCCACCTGGACAAGTTGCCAGATGACCAGACTCTGCCAACTGAACCATCCAGCAGAATTCACTCCATCCACAACCTCGAGAGATAATGGTTGTTTTAAGCACTGAGTTTTGGGGTGCTCGTTAATATGTAATAAATAACCAGAAAGTTTGTATACAAAATTCCTTGCTTAGCACTGAAAAAATATTTGTTGAATTAATACATTCATCCATTCAATCTATATTCTTGTATACTTCGCACGGTGCTTAATATTGTGGCATACTGCTGCATGTCTTGAGAAAAATAAAATGAAATCACTTCCTTGATTTGCATAATATGATAGCATTTACTTGTAATGTTTAGGATTCATCCAACTATAATTCACTAACTTTTATTTGGTCCATATCAGGAGTCTCTATCCTAATCATGTCCCCAAGGGAGCTAGAAATAATTTGACTAAGTCCCATATATCTTCCATACCCTCTCCTTTAACACAAGTTTGTGGTGCCTGGAAGCCCAACAATACCTGCTGCTCAAGTTACAGTAAAAACATGACCTACTTCAGTCATGTCAGCAGAGATTTTGTCTTGCAACAGTTCATTCTTTGAGTAAATGAGGTGCAATCTTGAATAGCTGGAGGATAGTAAATTGATCGCTGATGGAGCTCATTCACACAGCCCCCCTCACCCACCACTCAGTTGCAGTTTACAGGCAGCTGTGACAGATTAAGTCCAAAAAGAGCACAGCAATTGCAGCTGCCTTGAAGCCCAGAGCACAGGATGCCCTTTTTACCCCTTTTGAGAATGAAAGAGACAGAATGAACCACTGTAGTGCACTCTGCCCCGTCTTCCTGTCCTTTTTGTCCCTACAACAAGAAACACTGGAGGACCAGTGATGGTTTCAGTTGGATGAGATCTAATGGAGTCCAAAGTCATCATTTAGCAGATGAGTAAAAGAAGGTCCTTAGAGGTTAAGTGATGCTCTGCTAATCACACAGTTAATAAGAACAGCTAGTATCCGACGCCAGGACACTGAAATCTTAATCATATTTCTTTTCCACTTCAACATACTCTGTCTCTCTGTTTCTCTGGTTCTTGGGACTTGTCTCCAATAGCTTCCCCTACTTCAGAAAGGTCTGTAATTTCCTTTAGAAGATGGATCATAGGGATTGGGACGGGTACCTGATCCAACTCTAAAAGTTCTCACCATTATCAAGAGCAAACCTTCCATAGCTAATCTCATGTTTTATTCATTCTCTAGATGACTGAAATGCAAATACCCAACTTGAACCCCAGTCCTATCTGATCAGAATCTATATTTTAACCCTTGGAAGTTTGTGCCCATGTTAACATTAGAGAAATCTGGAACAGAGGAGAAAAGAGTAGAGGAAGGAAGAGTTGATTTTGTCTTGTATGATCAGAGAATATTCCACAACAGAGGGATTCACCTAGGAAAATCAGGCATATGACTTAAGTGTCTTTAATCTTAAAATAGGTCTGCCTATACACTAGGTTTGAAGAAATTATATAAGAACCTAATGGGGGCGCTAGGAATAAAATGGTGGGCATAAGAAGAAAAAGCATGAGAAGAAAATAACCCATACCATCATTGCAGCTGACAAGATGGAGGGGAGGGGATAGGTTTGAGCTTAATGTTCACCAGGAGTTTGATTAGAGTGATAATTCCATTAGCAAAGATGGGAACACTGAGGGGAAAGGGGTTCATTGTAGTAGAAGACTATCCTGGTGGTGGTGATGGTACCACTTCTCTTAACCTTGAGCCTCACCCCACCTCTATATTCTCTTAACTCTAGAGATTACAAGACTGTGTATGGTGAAAGCAGATGTAGAGTCTTTCTCTCAATTTCAACTTCTCACTGCCCTCCCCTGGGTCCTTTGAATATTTCCTCCAAAATAGATACACAGCAGCCCTTTAACTCCACTCTAAAAAGACTCCCTAAATGCAGCTCCATTTTTCATTCCACGTAGCATTTTGCTTTATGCACATAGTCATGTAATGTAAAGGGTAATTCAGGGCTGATAAATTAGCAGCCAGGAAGGAGGCCGACAAGGAGCTTCAGTAAGCCATTTAGTATTTGGTGAGTTCTGTAGAGCTTTGGTCTCTCCCCACACCCAGAGGTAGTAAATATCCCTCTCAGGATGGCACTTGCAGAGAGTGTCTCTGCATTCTGATACTCTAAAGTGCATTCCTGTGAACAAAAATCTGTTCATGTTCTAGACTAGAACTTGAGAGCCACATGCCACCTGAGAGGACCCTTCTGGTCAGTGGGGAAACTAGAGCCAAGTGCAGCCATTGCTTCTCCATATCCTTCCTCAGCTAGTTGTCTTGGGTGAGCTCTTCAGGCCAGGTGAGTGCTTGATCCACTTCATATTTTTAACTTCCTTCCCACTGTCCTCCTTCCCCAATGCTGTCTCTGCCTCTCTCCTGTCATGATTTCACTGTTGGTGAAATTTTCCTGATGTCAGATAAGTAGAACTACAAAATCAGATTAAGACAGTGTTCAATAAGAAGCATGCACAAAAATTTTCTTGCTCTGTGATTGAGATGTGATGGTCTAACAGTGATCCTGCATAACACCTCCTCAGGTTATAAGAACCCAGATCTCTACCAACAATGTGTTCCATATGAATCTAAAATATGACATATCTTAGTGAGAAAAAAGGAAAGCTAAATAAAAAGCATCTGACGCAAATATTAGCCCCAGTGAAGGCCGAGCTGAGGAATTGAAGGTGATATGCATCAGAGAGGGGCTGGCTATGGTGATATTTGAAAGTTCCTTCTGACCTGAAGAGTTCACTGCTCTGGGAAAGTCGTTTCACTAAATTTAGCAGCTCCAAGCTGTTAACTTGAAGAGAAACGGAAGATAAGGTAAGCTTTTTTTAAACTTGAAAATTACATGTGTGAGCTCTGAATTCAGCATCTTCATTCCGTCGTAATTGGCTCTTCCATGGGGCTTGCTGTGGTCCAGTGCGGCGAAGAAGGAAAGGGCTGCATCTGCGGCTGCGCGGTATTGTTGACAAAGAAAACACACTAGACTTGTGGGCTAGACCCTAATGGACTCTTTTATTGACAGCATCGTCTTGTGGATAATACGCAATCACTCTGCTACCATCTTTCCCTTGTTCCAGGATGGCATGTTCTGATCTTTAGGGAAAAAACGTAGTGACCCACAGAGGATACTACACTAGACAGCAACCAGCCTGGCTGTAATTCTGTTTCCAGTAACAAATTGCTGGGCCACTTTCACCCACCAAATAGAATAGTTCCAATTTGTAGCATCCGTGTAGTGACCCACAGTTTCGAATCACTTCCATATCCACTTTTTTTGTTCTCTTTAGATTCTCAGAATTGCCCCCATAAGGAGGGTAGAGTGACATATATTTTTTCCCCAAAACATTTGCAAAGAGGAAACCCACAGGAAAGTAAGTTAAGCCATTGCTTAAGATTGGACTGCAATAAATGAAGAAATATCTTGGAACTCAAAAGTTTTGACCCTTAAGGGCATGCCCCATACAAATATAAAATGAGCATGTGTTAGAGTCTGTAAACAAGTCAAAATAACACCTGGCATTTAGCCAGGGGAATGTTAAAGTTTGTAAACAAGTCTGGATGGTGCCTGGCAAAATGCCAGAGGGAGTGGTTTGAGAAGTAACAAAAGCGAGCCATTAAGTGTGGAGATTCCTTATTGGTTGACTGATGTATCTAGTTTATGCTAATTAGATAAGCTCTGTGGAATGTATAAATACTGCTCCTGTCCTGCAATAAATGGCTCCCACTCCTGCTGTATCAACGTACACAAGTTATTCGTCACCCCCCCCCCCTGGTTATTTTGCTGCAGCCGGACTGCGGCAGATGGTGGCCCGTACGGGGAACCCTGGGACACTCGGGGGTAAGTGACGAAAAAAAGCTGCCCGTCCAAAGATAGGACGGGAGCAAATCTGCTCGTCCCTAGGCAGATAGGGCGAGAGGAAAAATGGCCATTTCGAGAAAATGGAAAAGATTGATACAGTATGTTTGTGTCTTGTTTTGTCTCAGTGTATTGTATTGTCTTTGTGATGAGAATATAGAAGGGGTGAGAAGTAAATTACTAAGGGAAGGAGGCACCCCAGTGGAACCAAGAATAGTTAGGGCATGTGTTGATGGAAGCCCAGGAACTCTAGTCAGAAAGAAGAAGAAAGTTCAGAAGAAGAAGGATTATCAGGAAAAAAGAAATTGCAAAAGACTACTACTAAATACTTTTCGTTACCGGAGGGTGCGTGAAGCGGAGAGGCAGCTGCCGAGTGTGCAAGCCGGTCACAGGGCAGCAAGGATTTTCCAAGAGGCAGCGGCGACTGGCCCTTCCCCGCCTCCTGGCCGGGGAGCTGGCTCTTCCACTGCCCCGAGCCCAAATCTAGACCTGACCTGGAGGCACAGTCTCGCAGGCTCTTGCTCCCTGTGCCCAGTAGCAGTTTGAGTCCGGGACACTCCCCAGGGCCATCTGGGGCTGCCCAGGCACTACAGCCAGCAGAAGACGCTACTGGTGTCCCTGATGTCTGGTCATTTTCAATGCCAATAACTAAACTACAATGATTCTCCCACACCTGGAAGCTGATGAGTAATGAGCACTATTAATGCTTATTTCAAATGCAAAAAAAACCTTGAGATAATATACTAAATTGTTCAGAAGGTTGCTTTCTTAGTTGAATGCTACAGGATTTTCTTTAGCCATCCGGAGTTCCTGCCTTCGTCCCAGTGCCGGTAAAGACCAAGGTGGAAGAATTTCCAGTGTTGCTGAAAACCGGACAAGACTTCGGCTGAGAAACAGACGAAACTTCGGATCAAGCTAGCTGCCTGCAGAACTTACCTGGACTGTGATTTAAGCTAGCTGCCTGCAGAACTTACCTGGACTGTGATTTACCTGGACTGTGAGTTAATCTATTGAGACACTACTTTACCTGGACTGAGACAACAAACTGTAATCTATAACAAATTGTAACTTGGTATCTTTGCTAACAGTGTCATTGCTGGTATAATTTTTCCAAGGGCTTCTTGCATGGAGCCATCAATTGGCTTGGTATTGTGGCTTTTTGTATCCTCCCTTTCTGTTTGTAGCAGGTTATTTATGGTGTTTCTGTAAAAACCACTATGGTCGTTATTTAAATTAAACAAAAGGGGGAAATGTTAGAGTCTGTAAACAAGTCAAAATAACACCTGGCATTTAGCCAGGGGAATGTTAAAGTTTGTAAACAAGTCTGGATGGTGCCTGGCAAAATGCCAGAGGGAGTGGTTTGAGAAGTAACAAAAGCGAGCCATTAAGTGTGGAGATTCCTTATTGGTTGACTGATGTATCTAGTTTATGCTAATTAGATAAGCTCTGTGGAATGTATAAATACTGCTCCTGTCCTGCAATAAATGGCTCCCACTCCTGCTGTATCAACGTACACAAGTTATTCGTCACCCCCCCCCCCCGGTTATTTTGCTGCAGCCGGACTGCGGCAAGCATGCAATACATTTTAGTTAGCATATTTGTTAATAAAGAAACTAGACAGAAGTTACAGTTGTTCAAAAGGAAGATTCATAAGTTTCCCAGATTTGTAGTCAAACAAGGAATCCTGAAATGAATCGGCAAATGAATTTGTAAATATCTCTTCAGTATAGAAAAGGTAAAGAAAGACCTTGCATCCAATGGAATAATTTTCATTTCTATTTTCAGGATTTTCCTCCAATGCCCATAGGTTTACATGTGAGCCAACCCATGAACACAGATTAACAAACAAAAACCAAACACGTTTATTAACATGTATATGTAGGAGAAATCCAGGGAATGAGTAGTTCTCAGAAAGGTAACTTTGAGTTCCAGCTTTCATACTATTGTCAAGAAAGAAGAGCAGATTTTTTTAGAGAAGTGACAAAACAAGAAAATGGACTTTGATTCTGTAAGGGCTACAATCAGGGGAAAGACAAACAGTGGGTAAAGTAGTTAGTGAAGTCTTGGTTCCATATATAGGCTGATAAAGTTCTGAAGTTATTTTAGTGGGTAACTTACTTCTGCCTGGAAGAAGGTGGGTGAGCAGCAGGCTACCTTTCATCCTTGTATATATCTTGCTTTTAGGAAAGGCAGAGAGCTTTTCTCTAATTCTTAATTATAGGCAGGTCAACCATCTTTCATATTTTGGAATGGAATTTTCTGGCCTCCAAAACTATGAATAAAAATGTTTGCATTAATTTCAATTCTCTACAACTTGCAGGGTTATAAAGTATCTCAAAGACAATGAGAACCCAATGACTCATGAGGCTGACACAGGATCACAAGTTTGAGGCCAGCCTCAGCAACTTACTCAGGTCCTTGTCTTAGAATCAAAATGGTTGGGGAATGTAGCTTTGTGATAAAGAGTCTCTAGGTTCAATCTTTAGTACAAAACAGCAAAAACAAAAACAATTTAAAAAAGATAGGAAAAAGAAGACAATAAGAGGCAGAAATAAGCCTGATGAGTGAGCCTGTTACAAAATCTTCAATAATATTTTCCTACATTTGAAATATAATTGTTTCATTGTATAATATTCTGCCCTAACATTTCTGAAGAACACACATAATCTTCTCCGTATCGCTGATCCTATAACTAATCATCTATGACGTTTGTTAGATTTATATGTAGTTTCTGTACAGGAATAGATGCTAAAATACTCAAGTAGCAAGAATGTTGGCAATAATAAAAATAATAGTAAGAATTACCAGCATTCAGCATTTATCTACCATCTGTCAACTGCTTATAAGATCTTTTAATGAGTGTTTTTGTTTATCTTATTTACTCATAAAAGCAAACTTCTGACAGATTATATTATTTTTGCCCATTTTACAAATAAGAAAACAGGTGTAAATATAGAGATTAACCTGCCCCAAACCATTCATCCAAAATAGAGTGGATTAAGATCCTAGGTTTAAGTTTTTTGTAGTGCTCATGAATTAGATCATGGATAAGATAGTCAACTGCCCTGTACATGAATTTGCCACTCCAAAAATATAATAATATTATAAAAATATTCCCTAAAAGCAAGATACACACAATGATAAAAGGTATAAAAATAATATTATAAAAATATAATATTATTAAAGTCACATGAGATTTAAGAAGTTCAGGAAAGAATGCTACATCAACCTCAGGATATGTCACTGTGACTTGTCTGTGAAGTCTCTGTGTGATGTGTATATTTTCATCAATACCCCTCATCAGAGTTCCAAGGAGATATTGTTGTGGAACAATGGTGGACTTCTTGCTGAGTGACTGCTAAAGTAGACTGGCAAAGCATTTAGCACTGTGTTTGACATGTGGCGATCAGTAAATAGAACCTGATATTGATTACTATTATCATCATTATTTCCAGACACCATGCTTTCAAATTCAACATGTCCTTCTAATATGACTTTACATGTTAAAGTTATGGTTCTGTCAGAGTAAAAGTTTAAGTAATAGACATTTTAGAATGAATGTCTATTAACTGTGTAACCCCGACCCTGTGGGAGACTGTATTTTTTCGGTTGAGAACTTTGGCCTAACTCCCCCATGTCCCTTTGATTTTGTATTTCCTTCAAAGGCAGGCCAGTTATCAGCCCTCTGACATAAGAATGCAGAAAGAGAAGGGCACAGTTTAATTGGAACCACACTAAAGGTAATTCTTGCCTTCTTGTCGGGAATGAACAACCTGAGACAACTATTTCCTTGGTTTGAAAAAGATTACTTTTAAATTGCTTAAATCAAATCTCTGACTTCTTAAAGTCTACCATTCCTAAGGCATTGCTGGTTCAATCCAATTCAGCCCCTCATTCTGTTTTGTTTCATGTTTGTTATTGAACAATAGAAAATACAGAAATGAAAGATGAGGCCCCTCTCCTCTAGGGATTCCCGGTTTCAGGTCCAGTACTCATATGGACATGGCTTCTGGTGTTTCCCTCACATAGGTCTTGAATCCCCAAGTGGCAATCATCTGCTGCATGTGAGCAGTGACCATCTCCTCTACCACGCACTAGGGCTCTCTAGCTCACCACAGTCAGCCTAAAACACTGTTTGTCATAACTTCCTGGCTTCTGCATGACCTGGGGACCACAGACCCCTAAATTAGTGACCCATAACAAAAGTGTCCAGAGAAAGAAATGATTAATCTCATAGTGAAGGGAGCTGGGAAATGCTAAACTGAAACCCAAGTGCCAACTGTGTTTTATCAACTCATTCTTGCCATAACTGTGATAAGAAGGTGGATCTCGTGGGCCCCTTCACCTTTGAGGAAAATGAGGACCAAGAAGTAGCCTAATTGTCAGAACTTAGGTATAATCTTGATACAGTAGAAGGAAAACAGTAAAACAGGAAATAAGCAGAAGGAAAAAAAAAAAAAACAAATCAGTGATATTTGTTTACATTCATCAAGAGAGAATAAATAACGTCTTGTACATTCTGATACATCATCAGCTGAACAAAGCACAGTGGTTCAGCAATCTCCAGGTCAGAGACCTTATAAGAAGTGACCACTCACTCTAGTGGGTTCAGTCTTGAGACTTAAGCATTATAGGAAGAGGTTTCCACAATGACTATTGAAAAGAGAAGAGAGAACTTGAAGTTCCTGTAAGGGTGTATTAGTAAAATGTTCATTGCTATGACCAAAATACCTGACATAAACAACCTAAAGAAGGAAAAATTTATTTTGGACTTGTTCCAGTCCCTGGTCAGCTGGCTCCATAACCTTGGGCTTGAGATGAGGCAGAATGTCATGTTGAAAGGATGTGGTGGAGGAAAGATGCTCAGGTCATGGCAGCCAGGAAGTGGGGGGTGGGGGTGAAAGAGGACAGGGAGGGGCACAAGAAATATCCTTCGGGGGCATGCTCCGTAGTGACCCACTTCCTCCAGTGAGGTCCTATCTCCTTTACTTTCTATCACCTCCCAATAGTCCATCCAAATTGATAATCTATAAAGTGGATTAGTTCATTTCTAAGGTTACAGCCTCCGTGTTGATATCATTTCCTAAACACCCCCCCCCCTGTGAACATTGCTGCAAAGGGGACCCAACCTTATCACATAAGTTTTTAGGAATACTTATATTCCAAACGATAATAATGGGTTTTCCATATCTCAGTCTAAGTGTGTCACTTCTGTTCACAGCTCTCTCTCCAAAGTTAATGGGATAGTTTTGCCCAAGAGCAAACAATTTTGAAGTCTTTCATATTCCTGAAAAAGAAAGGATATTGCATATTTAAATGAGCACCATTATTATCTTGAACAAACTTATAAGCTCTTTGTCTTGCTTTTCTAGTGATATAAGGGACTAATACTTTCCCATAAGATTTTGGTGGAGTTTGAAATGATGTGTACAGTAGACATCTTTAAGCAATGAATACATTTATCTGAATATGACAAATTTGATTTCCTGTATATGATAAAGATGGAATGTGAGGACAGTGCTTTGTCTGGATAGGACGAGACAGCAAAGTTGTAGTCTCGATTTCCATACTGATGATTATGGGATTGTGGACAAGTTACTTTTCTAGAAGTTTAGAGGGTTGAATTATATTATCTCAAGGCCTTCTTTTGCCCTCTAACAGGCTCTGGCTACCCATGAGTTTCCTTCAGAAAAACTGTCAACTCTGTCAACCAACAGTTGGCTTAGATGTTATTTCATTGGAAGAAATCTAATTTCAACAATGAAAAGAGTTATGTTTTCTCATTTGAGGAGTCTACCATGCATCTCTGTTATGGTCTGGATGTGAGGTATCCCCCAAAAGTTCACGGGTGAGACAATGCAAGAAGGTTCAGAGGAGAAATGATTGGGCAATGAGGGTCTTCAACCAATTAGTGACTTAATGCCCTGATAGGGATTAACTGAGTGGTAACTGAAGTGGTAGCATGTGTCTGGAGGTGGTGGGAATTAGGGTGTGGCTTTGGTGTATATATTTATATCTAGAGAGTGAGGTTTCTCTCTCTGCTTCCTGGTCACCATGATGTAAGCTGCTTCCCTCCGCCTCCCTCTCCCACCATGATGTTCAATGTTAAAGTAAAACGTATTTCAGTAAATGAATGACCAGGAAAATAGCAAATATTGCCTTGAATCCGGGGTGTGATAATGCTCTGAAAAGATTCCTTTTTCTAAAGGATACGGTGATGTTCAGTGAACAAGAGATCTATTCTGGAACTCTGGAGGCCTGGTCTTAGTTTTGACTCTAATAATGGCATCTCATATAGTATCAAATTATTATACCTTCCTTTCATCTCTGTTTCCTATCTGTGAAAATAAGTAATACTAAGAACCAACTAGTTTGTATCCATAACACCATTATAAACATTCGTGATGAAAATAAACATGGTGGTCATTTTAGAAGACCGAGGCCACATCTGGTATCAGCAAGAACACACAGTATGATTGATCAGCTCTGTGCAGAGAACGTGGCAAAGGTGATATACACAAAAGTTATATTTTCAGTTTGGGGACTAGATATACACTTTAAGGAAACTTTCTGAGAAAAATCCCTCTTAGCTTCCACTAGACCCAAAATATCAGAAAGCAAATAGTGGCAGGGTAGTTTCCAAATCATGACGGAAAAAGAAATCCAGAAATAAAGAAGGTGGTCCTGAGATATCAGTAGAAAGCTTTGTCAGAAGATCTGGGAGATCCAGAGGCAGTGTTAAGGGTGCAGACTGCACTGTGTGTTAGCCAAAAGGGGGCAGCAGAAGCCAGGCTCAGCAGAACGGGTCAGATTAACTGAGCAGGGCTCCTGTGCCGGTGCTCTCTGTTGCTGAAGCCAGCTACCAGGTGAGCACATGAGGGGGAAAACCTGATGCTTAAATGACAAGGCAGGAGTAATTTTAACCAGGGTGCACTTGTACCATGTAGAGAGAAAACTGTGGCTTTTCATTTGCTTTTAAATTGTCCCCCTCACCATCTTGAACTTTCTGACCTGGACCAGCAAATTCACCCTGAGCAAGAACAGTAAATTGCACATCTTGTGCTGACCTGGGAGGGCTAGAGCAGAGCACCTGGCTATTTTCATGCAACCCCCTGCCAGTGTTTATTTCTACCTCTTGGAGGAAGTCTTGTTAGGAAGGACAATTAACTCATCAGCTACTATTAGCAGGGCCTAATGACTGCCAGGTTTTTCTGGGAAATGGCAAACCTCTCACTGCCCTTCCCAGAAAGCCTTTCCTCCTGCCAGGAGGCTGTTTAATCAGAACCACAAACAATCGTGAATAAAGGGAAGGTAGTCATATCAAGCAGTGTCTCTCCTGTAGGGAACCCAGCAATTGCAAAGGAAAAACACAGAGCAGAGCCTGCTTGCATCTCCCTGGGGTGTGGAGACTGACTCCCTCCCACAGTGTGCGAACAAGCTGCTCTCCCCCTCTTCCGGAGGCCCTCTCTCTGATGTGAATCTTGATCCTGTTGCCCATTCTCTGAGCGGTTACACAGCCAGCCTGCATTGCATAAATAAGCTTGCACACACTTCTTTAGAATAGAGCCTGTGCGTGTTCTAGAAATGTGTATTGAACACATTTCCCCTCCCCTCTGTCTACTCTCTTCAAGGCCACTCCAGTAGCTCTCTGATTTCTCTTTTTTTCAATTCTTACCTCTGCCAGTCCATTCACTGTAAAAGCAACGAGTGATGTTTTAAAAAACACATTCTACCAAATTACGTTACCAGCTCCTAATTTCTAAAAATTATCAATTGTTTAAATTATAAATCTATATACTAATATACTACAATGAATTCTGCATATATATGCATTGATATCATTAAAATGCACTAGTTAAAATAATAATAATAATAAAGGGATACCTGTAGAGTAGAGCAAGTGGATAAGGAAGAAGAAGGAGGAGAGGAAAGGGAAGGTACTGTGCAGTAAGATTGATCAAATTAGGTTACGTGCATGTACAGATATGGCATAATGAGTCCTATAAGGAAAGAAGGGCACAGAGGGAATAATGGATATAGGAGAAGTGTTTCAACAGTAACATAGTTTATTTGGGATAAATCTGTGGAGGGGACTCCTACAACTATGTATAACTCTAATGCACCATTAAAAAATTAAAACTAAATTTAAAAAAATGTCAGTGATTTCTCACTATATTTCAAATAAATTCTAGACTTTTCTCCACAACATACCATGGCTTTCCTGGCAACCTGCCCTATCTTCAATTCTATCTCATGAAATCATTTCCCATTCTCATTTCCTCCAACTTTCTTTTAAACCCTAGGAAATATAAAATATTTCATTCTCAGTGCTTTCTCTCACCCTCTTTGCTTTATTTGAAGTGTCCTTTCTTCTTCCTCACTTGTCTAAATTCTCCCTGTTCTTCAAATCTCAGCTTCAAGGTTTGTTCAGCAATGTCTTTGCCAATCTTCATGAGGACTTTCCTCACCTATGTTTTTCATGATATTTTCTGTTTGGATCATCAGATCTTTCTCATTGTTATTTTCCCTGTTATTTTAAAACACATATTTACTTATATATCTATTTTAAACTCCACCATAGCTGTAAAGTTGACTTTCTTTTTCACCACTTTATCCACAATACTACCTTGTACACAACAGTCACTCAAACATTGATGGATTGATCAAATGGAAGAATGATTTGACTGTGGACTTGGTGTAGAAAGATGATGCCTGCTTGTGTATCACTTAATATCCAATATCCAGCATAAGGCTTATGGGTGCGAATGTTACCTAAAATCTTGGTTTAGTGTGCAACTCCATTTATTCAAGAAGAGTGATGGGAGGGAGATACACATAAATCATTTCTAGCAGGGAATACTTAGTATAAAGAAATATTAGCCAACAAATAGGTGGTAACTACCAAGAGAGGTAAAGAGAACTCTAATAAATAAAGAAATAGTGGAAAGAGAAATTTTTACCATTAAACTGCAGTATTAAAAAGCAGGGGGAGGAACCAAATGGAAATAATTTGACAACTACAACACTTAGTACTTAAGAAGACAGATTTTAAGGGTTCAGAATATGGATGAATCAGATATGAGAGGGTAGATTTTAATTTCTTTAGTCTTGGAGGATCAAGACTAAAGAAAGACTTGAATTAGAACCAGACTTGTCTATTATGTTAATAAATAGGATTAGTTCAACATATCATATATAGATTGATACAACATGGACTCTATGTAACTAAAGACGCAATTCAAAACAAATTAAGTAGAACATTTTTCCATATAAAAGGCTTTCAAGATAGGTCTTTGCTTATTCATTTTAATGGTTCCACACATTTATCAAGGACCAAGTTTCTTAATGTCTTACTTCTTGACCATCTTAGTGTGCAAGTTTATTCTCCTAAAAATTTGACCTGGTGAATGTGTGTTGTTCTAGAAATCACACTGACTGACCACATCCAGAGCCTGGAAAGAGGTGTTTTACAGATATTTCTTTTTAAAAACAATGCTTTTTAAAAAATACTCTGCAACATATTTTTCCTTATGGTTTTCTTGATCTGAATCAAATAAAATTTCAATGTAAGCAGCAACTATCAAGGAGAATGTGACAACCAGGTTAGCTTAGACCCACCATTATTCAATCTCTAAGAAGATAGTGAAGACAGAGGTTTTTGACAATGAAAATAGAGGTTATTTTGGGAACAAATAAAGAAAGCATGGTATATATACACATTGGAATATTATGAAGCCTTAAAAAGGAAGGGAACCCTGTCATGTGCTACAACATGGATGGACTTCAAGGACATTATGCTAAATTAAAAAGTCAGTAACAAAAGGCAAATACAAGGTTATATTCATATGAATTACCTGAAGTAGTCATATAATAGAATCAGAAAGTCAAAAGATGTTTGGCAGGGACTGAGAAGAAGGGGTGGGTAGGGCAATGGTCATTGTGTAAAGAGTTTAGTTCTATAAGATGAAAACAATTTGAGAGAATTTTAGCTTCTTCATATGATTTTTGTTAAATGGCAGAGTGGATTGGATTAAAGACCCCTTAAAATATGTCTACACCCAGAATGTGTGACTATAGCCTTATTTGGAGAAAGGATCTTTTCAGATATAATGTAGTTAAGGAACTTAAACAAGATCATGCTGCTTGGATACGATGACAAAAGGCAGAGTGAGACTTAAGACATGGAGACACTGGTTGGGGAGACCTGCAGAGATGGAGGTATACATGAGAGTGATGTGAATACACGCCAATGGAGACCAAGGCTTGCCAGCAGCCACCAAAACCTGGACAGAGCGATGGGACTGACTCTTCCTCAGAAACTCCAGAGGGCCCCAAACCTGCTGACACCTTGCTTTCAGACTTCTGGCTTCAGGACAATGACAAGATAGATTTGGTCTTGTTTTAACCCTTGATCGTATGGCGATTTTCATGGGCCATAGAAACTAATGCAAGTGGTTTCCTAATGCAGTGAGTCTGGGAAAGGCTGTTCTCTGAGAATCACCATCCATCCACATCTGCAGATTGATTACTAACTGGTAAACCACACAATAAGTGTTTAGTGATTTGATGGTGACCAACATTTTTTTTTTTAGATTCTGAAAATGACTATGAACTTTTATATGTGTGTTGAACATAGCTTTATATACAATTATGAGATTATGCCCAACCATGAACATAGATTAAGAACATATCTAAAGCCCCTCTCATTCCCAGTGATGCATGATCTGAGACTGGAGAAATTGATGGAGTTTACATAGAGAGAAGGGTAAAGGATTAGGAATGTGGTATTATGGGACTAGGGAAGTAGAAATATTGAGTTAGTTGGAGACCAAACAGTTGGAAGACTTAAAATCATGTGCTTAAGACTGTAGACTTTGCACTTTAATGAAACATATCAAACTTTTATTTGGGAAAATCATATTACATATGTAGTATGTGTTTGAATGAAAAACAGCAATTGGATTTTAAGAGGTTTCTTTGACAATGCAAAGGGGAGATTATCTTTTACAAAAAGACGATAATGCAAGAGCCAGGTGATCTATGCTGAGAATTACATTGCACAAGGATTCCAGCATTAAGGATGTCCAGAGGAGCATATTTGGGGACATATGGAGCATTATGAATCAGAATATTTCTGTGCAGCTCCAAATAGGCTGTTATATATTTTCCGATTGTTTTTTTCAGAGTGGAGTTAGTTTCTCCCATATGTGCCAATGCATATAACAACAACCTACAGAACAAGCCTCTGTGGTGAATGTTATTAGATGTAAAAAAAGAAAAAAAAATAAATGGAATGGAGTGGTTGGAAGAATGAGGCCAGTCTCCCTGCCCCGCCCCGTGACTAGTTGTCAATTCTCCAGGGTTGCTTTCTCTTCTCCCTAAGATTAAAATGTGACATAACTAAGGACCCCGCAGAGCAAGAAAAAAAGAAAAGAAACATGAGATAGTAAGATCGGCCTTGGAAAGTAGGTACCACGGAAAATTCCAGTAGACATCTGTAGTGTGAACGAGATAATGAATCAGAAGGGCATGAATTTTAAAGAAAAACAGAATCCAATATAGAATGAAGAATCCAGTTTTAGAGAAACATAGAATCCAGCAGTTATTTATTGTATATTCTTAGCCAAGTGTTTAAATGTGTATGAGCCTCACTTTCCATGGCTCTAAAAAGAAGAAAATATCCACCTCACAGAGGTGATAATTAAATAGCCAATCACATACCATTCTCTTTACACATATTGGTTGTTCAGAAAACATTAAGTCCTATTTATGAGTAGGAAAGAAAATTAGAAAAGGGCAGACTGAATCCAAGGCTATCAATGTGTAGCCTGCCCTTACACTGAATCACTCACCCCTGTATTCAGGGCACTTTTCATCTTTTAGGGTACACAGAATCTGCAAAGACTTTACTGACCATCATTCCACTAAACTAGAAACAAGAGGGGCAGGATTTAAATACCTCAAGTCTCCAGTTTGCATAAAATATTTAGCAAAGTCATTTTTTTTTTCTATCTAAGCCCTGATTTCCTCATCTTAAACTGGGCAAAATATTTAACCCTAAGACACCCTGTGAGGGTTAAAAAATGTTTCAATGATATTCAAGCTCATCATAAAATATCTCTCCTGTGCTCTTTATATTGAAATATGTGATCATTCATATTGATTCAAATATGCTTCCATATCTTCCTATATATTGTTTGGATTATCTTAGCTATTATAATATGATCATTTAGCATGTGTACAACTGGGTATGGGATTTAATGCTGAGTGACCTAAGGGAACATCAAAATCTTCCAGTTTTTAAATGAGGAGGTAAAGTTTGATGATAGAAGTATCTCCCTGAAGATTTTTCAAATAATAAATTGGATCTAGGATTCAGGCCCAGAACATTTGTCTGACTTAAAAGACTATAATTCCTAAGTGGATATCCACCATCCTATGACCCCTAAAAGCACAGAGTGAGCCTCTCATGTAAATAACCTTTAGTAGATTGATCCCATCATCTCATGAAGGAAGATGGAAGACCCAGAAGTTAATGAACAGCTTTAACCATCTGTGGAGGAGGGGAAATAGGAGAGAAGTTGGAATCAAATGACTTGGGTTTGAGCTTTGGCTGTGACCTTGATGCACCCACCTAAGCCTCTGTAAAGTGTAGTTGGTCCCATTAATCAAAGCATCACAAACTTTGTCTGTAAAAGAGGATTATAGTAGTGCCTACCTTATGGACATGTCATAAGGATCATCTAAGTTTTGGTGGTAAGCCTGAGGATGAGAAGAGTTCAATGAATAAGTCATCACTATTATTAGTAGTAATTCTGCAATCATGCTCTGAAACTTCCAGTAGAACCTTTGATTTTATGTTCTTCTATGTACTTCAAGGGACTGGCAGGACTTATATTTTCTAGAGATTTTCAGAGGTAGAAGAGAGCTATACCTCTAAGCCTAAAGAAATTGAGCTTGCATCAAAAATCACAAAAGCCATCATCTAGGCTGACGAACAAATTTTCAGAGCAGAGAAAGCCCACCATGTTGGGAAGCATGAAGTACTCAGTGGTATTGATCACTGAGGATTCTGTGGTGAGTGAAATTAGGACATGGAATGAGAAACCTTTGGACCAAATTTTGTTTCTTATGCTAACCAAATACCCAGTCTTAGGAAAATGCCTCAACTTCTTTGAACTTTGATTTCTCATGTGTAAAGTGTTAGTACTAATACCAATTTCATAAGGCTTTCCTAAGAATCAATGAGAAGACCATTAATGTAGAGCTTGTCATGCAGTAATTTAAGATGTATTGATGCAGAGTCCACTTCTAGTCTTTTATTTGTGTGAAAGCCACTGAATACCTTTTGAATGTACTCTTACCTTGTTAAAAAAAATTGACAGAGAACCATTCTAGCAGAAGTGGGGTGGGGAGCCAGCTTAACAATGTCTTGGTCAGCATACCCATGTGCTTGCTCCTTTTGAAATTGAAATTGTTTGAAATTGTCCTGGGTATCACTACCATGTTCTCTACATATCAGACGTTGATTAGTAGTCCTTGTGGCACATTTTTGGAAAGACAGATAGTAGGATGATAGAAAAGTAGAATTTTCAATTTGAGCAGCACTTGTGAGATACTATATAAGTTTCCTCCATTGCTTTTATTCAGCTGTGTTTGTTCATTCAATTATTTATTCAACAAACAAAAAACCTGTACTATACAAAGTACAGGAGAAGGGAAAACCAGGGAAGGGAGCATTTACTACCTTTATGTTTTCATGCTTCCCCAAGGAAAGGAAATATCAATGTTTCATATTGCAAGAAGCTCATGGGGTCCTATTTACAGCTGGGCAAAATTCTTGTATATTACATTCAATTCTTTTTGTTTCATACTCAAATTTGCTGCTGCTCCCACCAAATAAATCTGTGCTATTGATGTACAGAATCCAGAGAATCTTGGATTGTTGCAGAGAAGCTGGTTGTTCACTTTTAGTAAGAAAATACAAGTGGTCTCACTTTAGCTCAGAATTCTATACCATAAAGCTAGTCATATAAGACTTAAAGATCCATAATTGGCTTACCGTGTGGCAGATCTTGTCTGTTTCACCTGAACTCTACAGGAGTCCCACATTGGGATGAATATGCCATGGATACTTGCTTAAAAAATGATCTCTTATATTAATTTGATTGATATTAACTTTGGTCAATGAAAACTAATGGACAACAAAAAGAATCAGGTATCTTTTGGGTCCTCTAACATATTTTTTCTTTCAATTTGAGGGCAGGGCTGCCATTTACCAATGTGCAATATTTTGATTACTGCAGCTGAATGGGTGTTGCTACTGGCATCCGTTGGGTAGAGACCAGAGATTTTGCTAAACTGCCTATAATTCATAGGATACACTCTCCCAAATAGAGAATTACATAGCTCAAAATGCCAATACTGTCATCAGTTAGCACTGTAACCTTACCACCATCCCTAACAGATGTTATGCACTCTAATTACCCAGCAATTATAGTCTAGACCAGTCTAGCTTCTTAAAGTGTAGTCTCTAAAACATCAATCTTGGCATCCACTTGGAACTTTTCAGAAATACAAATTCTTGGTCCTCAGTGAAGGCTTATAGAATCAGAATGCCAGGATCTCACTTAAAAATCTATTTTAGTAATTTCTGCATGTGATTCTGATACATGTTCAAATCTGAGAACCACTGTTCTAGGATACAGTAAAATAATGGAAACACACACACACGTCATTACTCCAAAATTAGGTAAGAGAAGCTCCCTAAAAAAATAATATGGAACCAGGAGTCATTCATGTTTCAGAGAGAGTGGTTTTTCAGCAGAGATTTGGAGGTGGACACTAGGTCGCTTGGTTGGAATGTAATGAGGAAGGAAATATCATTAACATCAGCACAGAGTCAGGATGGTAATATACCATAATCATAGCATTTTCCCATATTGGTGAGTTGATAAATGCTCCCTGTTCAAAGACAATAGATTGTAGACGGTGGAAGATTTTCAATGAATGATAATTTTAAGAAATTGATAAATCAAGAAGAGTGACAATATTTAAATGGACAAAGATGAGGGCAAACAGGTTATGTATTTAAAAGTTTTAATCAGAAGACCTTGCTGATCTATTTTAGTATAGGATGATTCATCTAGCAGTAAGATAAAACTCTTACAAATCAAGAAAACTGTAACCATGTATAAAGAAACACGAAAAAGAGAAATAAATGAAGTATGGTGGTAGACTCTATATAGAATAAACATAGTAGTAATAATGGCCATTTTTTTCTCTTTCTTTCTAGGAAATATTATACAAGTATTTACACAACTTTTTGGGCAAATAGTGACTTTGTAACCCAAGGTTGCAAGACACATGTGTATGATCATACAGTCACACACATACAACTATATAAGAAGCCAGGACCAAGTATTAAATTACAGAGCTCAAAAGAGGAACTTAAACATCATAGGTCTGAAAGGGTTAGAAGTTAGTCTAAAAGCAATAGTATGCAACCAGGAAGCTAAGACTCAGAATGAACAGAGAAAGGACAAATGGGCAACTATAATGGGGAGTTAGTGATGGGCTCAGCAGAGTACATGCCTCCATCAGTAATGGAGGACATGAGCATCTGGAACATTTATGCTAATCTTGACCCCACTGCTTCCCACTTCTGTCCATAGACCTTTCCTGAGGTGTTGTTGTTTGGTTCAATCTCTTCCCTGGAGTCGAGATGACTACTTCTAGGAAAGGGTGTTTCATTTTACCAGAGTAACAGTCACAGGAAAGATTGTTCCTATAGACAATCACTTTCTCCCTATCTGCTTCCATTCTGTAGTTACCATCTGGATCTACATGGAGCAAATTCTTTTTCTATGTATCTGTCTACGATTATTTCAGGTTCCTTTTAAGTTTGTTTGTTTCATTCTATACCAGCAGAATATCTACCTTACTCAATATTCTTCATTTGTTTTTCAAAATATTTTACTTTCTTTCCCACTTGGGTTGCTTTCCTTTCGATGTGATTCATTTCAATTAGGGAGCTCTTAAATGAGACTCCCAGAACCGAGCCCAGTCTCCCTTAGAGAATCTTATCAACCAGTATGGAAAATAGCATGATTGTGGGCTCCTATTATCCTGACACTGTATTTCTATTAATGAGCCCAGGCTAAGCACCTGGCTGGTGACCAGAGCGTGATCTTTATTACACAAACCAGGGTAGTATTTCCTCAAAGGCAATTGAAACTCTTCAGAAATGTTGAAGACCTTTCCTGAGGCTGCATAATTATAGTTTTAAAATGCTTTCAATTTCCCATGACAAGTTTGGAGTGTCTAAAGATGGCAAAGTGAAGGAGATAAATAGATTATTGATCCAACAGGCTTGTAATTCCTTAGCGAATTGGATTTAGTTTCTTCATTGAGATCAGGTCAACGCCATAAATCTCTTAGAAAATCAATGCAACACAAAATGTTCTGAGCTCTACTTGAAGATATTTTCCTAGCTGTTTCAGGGCTGGGTGCTCAGCACTCACTCCAAAAAAAAAAAAAATAGAGAATGGGAAGGATTAGAAAATGATTGTATGGAGAACGCAGACACTGAACATGTACATAAAGTGCCTACAGGAGTCAACAGACAAGGGAACTCTCTGTTGGCCACTGTGGTATATAACCTTATAGAAATCATGTCATGCTGATCCTTTTAAGTGCTATAATGACAAATCTAGACCAGAAAAACTAATGTACTTTCTGGTTCTCACAATCTTATTCTCAACAATTGAGAACACTTGGTTGCTTGAACATCTCTTTTTTCTCCCCTTAATATTGTGAAGAAGATCATACATCTTGATATTTAAAAAGAGCATAAACCTGTAAATACAAAGATTAGTACTTGTTTAGTACTTGTATTCCTTCTCTACCACTTAATCATAATAGAAACATGAAAAAGTTATGTAATTTTTTTTTCTTTGTAGTACTTGGGATTGAATCCAGGGATACTCTATGACTCAGCTACACTGTTAGGCCTTTTTTAAAATTTTTTTGTTTTAAGTTATCTAAGCTGGTCTCAAATTTGCAATCCTCCTGCCTTAGCCTCCCGAGTTGCTGGGATTACAGGCAAGCATCATGGCACCAGGCTTACTGTTTAAACCTTATTTTCCCCTTCTGTGAATTAATTGAATTAAATTATATTTTTTTTTTATCTTTTAAGGCAATATAGTGACTGACCTATGATGCTCACTTAGTCATAGTAGCTATTATTTCTATAGCAGTGTAAGGTTTGGAATGAACTCATGTTATTTTCCCAGCTAATTTATTGACAATGGCATGGGTGAAACTCATGTGGTATAATTCCCATGGCTCCTTAGACCATCTGGTATACACTGTGATTCTACAATAATATTCAGTCCATTCTTTTCTGTTGCAGGCAGAGGGACTTAAAGTCACTACCTTAGACTGGCCTGCCTCCACACTAAAGCTGAACAGCAACTTTAATCTTAGAATTTAGCCACGCTTTTTCCATATAAAAGGCAGTGATAAGAGAGAGAGAGAGAAGAGGTCAACTGTCCTAGTTCAAGTCTGTCTTTCCTTTGAGATGGGAGTCTTTCTCTGAATTTCAAATGCTATTGCTATGGATTCTTTCTAGTCCTAGATCCTACATATTTTTTTTTTGTCTTGCTTTCTGTTTCTGGCTCCAATCTTCCTACTCACTGTTGAGTCATTCACTGGAATAATGCTGCTAATTAGTCAAACAATTCACATCCATGGAGCTGTTGGGTGCAGACTCCATTCTTGTTCTTGGTTTTTAAATTATAATCCTAAACACTACCACTCTCAGAAAATCTCTTGGTTGAACAGGAAACAGTATAAATCACCATATTTATTTGAGTTCTTATCTGGTAGTTCCTACCTTATATTTATCTGTGCCAAGGAATGAGGAACGCCTGATGTTGTCTTCACTTTACTATTTCTCTTCTTTTCCCAGTGGCCTACAATTTCTAATATCAAAAATCTCTCGATGTACTGATGTACTGTGCACCAGGAATCATGGTAAGTGATATAAGTTTCCTGTGCCTGTTTTTTGTTTATCCTAACTTGATGCAACAGTGTGTGAGGAGAGGAGATGTCTCCTATGTCCACGATTGTTCTCTAAAACTCTCCCTGGGCAGTCCTCTGAACCTTTTTCCCATCTCCATGGGGAAGAAACAGGATAACTGTTATAATAGACAACTCTAAAATTTGGTGACTTGGCATGTGAAAGTTTAGCTGTCACTCTCACAAATATTCAAAAGTGGGTTTTGCATCAAATAACACTTCTCCAGTCAATTCCTGGGAGACTCAGATACCCAGGCTCTTCCTATCTTTGCAACACTGTTGTTACATAGAGCCTTGGCATATATTGCTTTCAACCTTCCTTCACTAAAACAGATAACCACAGAAGGTAGTATAAAAACGGGGCATGAAAACTGGATAGGAACAATTGTAAAGCTCTTTTGAAAAAACATCCTGATTTCTGCACTGAGTTCATTTATTTCCATATGCATAAAAGCAGGACAACCTTAGGAAGATGATATTGGCGTATAAACAAATCCTATTGTCTTGTTGAATCTCAAACTCTTTTCCAATGAAACCTACTCAGAGCCTGATAAAACTGGGCCACCAGAAGGGGAAGTCAAGATTTAAAGAGAAAAATGGTAGTGAGGGTATTTGAACAGATGCACTGCAGATGATTGTGTCTTAAAATCGTCTTTTTGGTAATTTCTTTTTGAAATGTTCCACTTGTTTTACCATATTTATCCACTTTATTTATTTTGCATGGAAAAAATGCGTAACTGTTTAAAGGCTTTGGAAAAACTTATTCTGAGGCTGACACTGTCACAAAAGGCATTGGAAGAGGATACAAAAATACAATTAAACCAACACTATGAACACAGTTTGAGGAAAATAGAGAAATAGAGTAAGGGAAGATAAAAATAGATTGGACAACATTCAACTTGGTGGTGCCCTAAAGTCTGTAATATTTTGGATGACATACAAAACAACCTTATTCCCCACTTACATAAGGGTCCAATTGAGTGGTGTTGTCAGTGGGGCTGAGGATGCTGTTCTTCTCAGTCATTCCAAGACTGTATTAGTTTCTTATTGCTGATATAACAAGTCAACATAAACTTCATGTTCTAAAAAAGCACCAATTTATTAACTTTTGGTTCTCAAGTTTGAAAATCTAAAGTCACTGATGAGCCTTTCCCAGGATGTAAAGACTGTCTCACTCCTTGATTTGTGAACCTATATCAATCTTGCTGCAACCTGTTTCTGTTGTTACACTTGCTTCTCAGATTCTTTCCTCTTTAAGAACCTTTGTGATTACATTGGGCTCACTCAAAGAACCTAGGATCATCCTTGCATCTCAAGATTCTTTATTTAATCAAATCTACAAACTCTCTTTTCTAAGAAAGAGAATGCATTCAGAAGTCTCTGGGATCAAGACACAAACATCCATGGTTTTTGTGTGCCAATATCCTGCCAAGTACAACAAGGCCCATGTCTGCAGAAGGATTTGACAACCACCACAGAAGATTTCTAAGATATCCCTGGGTATCAACATCCAGCTGGGAAATGGCAAAAGAGAGAAAGTATTGGGGATCTTTTATGAATGCTTCTAGACTGACAAAAACTTGTGATTTGTGAACTCACTCTTGTTTCGCTCTTCTACAAGGGCATGGATAAAACTCCAAGTTGTATACTTTTCCCACAAACTTAGAGGAAAGAAAAAATGATTAAGTTTCTTGAAAAGGGGGCACAGAGAAGGGAGGGTGAGAATGGGGAATGGAGGAAAGGAAGTGTAGGCAATGTGAATCATAACAAGGAGAAAATGTGCTTGGGCTGAAGGTTTTATTTCCCCACATTTTCAAGGGTGGCTGAGGTTTCCTTACAGTGGAACCAGCAGGCTTCCGCTGCTTGCAGCCTCCTCAAAATAGATCCTGAGTACCCTGGAGCCCATCTGCAGTGGGAATCGGTTAGTGACACATGACAGCCATTCCTTGAAATGTGCTCAGTGATTCACACAGCTCACAGCAGCTATGCAATGGGAAATATTGGCTTGAAAATGACTTTCTCCCCTCCCTCGAATCCCCATCATCAGCTTGGTAAATTACCTGGGGACATATTTTTTTATATTTTCTTCTCTGGAAGCATCATTTCAGTTGTACCCCTGATGCCTAAGGCCCTATATGTCCCTAGCGAGGGACTGTGTCTTCTGAACTGGATGATCATATCACAAACATCCAGGCAACCCCCAATCCTTGGTGAGCATTTACCCTTCCCAGATTGCCTGGCATACATGTCCTCGGTCATCTCTGTGTGACTGACTTCTTGTTTTTCCCTTCCAGTAATGGGTTATTATACTTTCTGCTATGATTTAAACATAATTTAGTTCCCACATTTTGCTTGTTTGGAAATGCATCCAGATAGATCAAAAACATCTGGTTCTCTTTCAGTACATGGATATTCTTCATTTTCTCCTTCTCCATCTCTACAGCTAGTATTTCCATACTTTTTGATAATAATAATCACCTGAAAGCAGTGTTTTATTGAATGTTCTAGAAGACTTCTCTTATATGTACTCTGGCTAACTAGGTCCAAGCCAAGAATTTGTGTTTCTAGCTAACAATACTTAGGTGTATTCTAATCTTAGGCAACTTTCATAAAACCACAACATACTCCAACAAACTGAACTAGTTCTTGTATCAGACATTTAGATTTCAATTGAAGCTCTGTGGTTTTTTAAATGACAGGACTAACTTCTTAAGATTTCTGTATCTTTTCTGATAAATATATAATTCTGTATATATATATATATATATATATATATATATATATATATATATACACACACATACACACATATATAACTGATATATATATATATATAATATATTATAATATATTATATATATAAATAACTTTATATAAATCCAGTTCTCTGGTTATTCCTGTTTTTCACTAGGAGAGACATTTGCACAATGAAGAAAATGGTAATATATATTTTGTGCAGAATTTTCTTCTACAGAGTGTTCTTTAAAATTTGAAGAATAAAAAGTAGATTTAGGTTGTTTGAACTAGTCAGAAATTTGCATGACCGGAGATGAACTTAAAATTGAACTGGGAGGAGAAATTAATTTGGCATGGAAAGAACAGTCGAAGTTAAGGCAGAAAGGCATTCTCCAAACTAAATTCTGAGGAAGTCTTTGGTCATCCAGGACTGTTGATCTTCCAGTTCAGGCCCTGCTCCTTGAGTAGTGCTTATCTGCACTGCTAGAACACTCTGGAAATGCAGGCATGGCCAAGGGTCTTTTTAACTTTACATTAAGGTTTTTATTCAACCAAAATTTTATTCCTCATTTTAAATTTCTTTTATTAACATTATCAAATCTACACCACCCTGAAGAATTACCATTCAAACTCCCAGTTTGACTACCAACAATTTCATATTGCAGTACCCATGCCCATCACCTACCTGCATCTCACATCTGGTGCATGGAACTGGCCCACTTTAAATCCTCTATTCTATGGGAATTTTATACTTTGGTGCAAAAACTATAGTAGTAAATAAGTACATACTATGTGATAGACACTGCTCTAGACTTTTTCATAAAATAACCCATTCAATAATTATACCAACTCCATTAAATTCATTTTACAAAAGAGAAAACTGAGGCAGAAAGGAATGGATCCAGAAATCTTTACACTTAATTGCATTGATCATAAGAAAATATAAAGTGAGACAATCTAATGTCTTTAGATCCAAAAATAAATACATTTTAAAAGAAAAAATGATTAATCTAACATAGAAATAAGAGTAAATTCAACATAGGTGACTGGGAAATCATTTCTAAACAGATCTTTTGAACAGCAATGTCTTCCCACAAGACACTAAATATAAAATAAAATAAAACAACAACAACAAAAAAGTAAAAGTAAAAAGCAAAACAATCATCAGACTAGAGTGAAGGGAACAGGGGGAGGGAGGAGAGGAGAGAAAGTGCAAATATTAGGGAATGAATGAAGCAAATTATATTCCATGCTTTTATAATTATGTCAGAATGAATCATATATATATATATATGTCAGAATGAATCATATATATATATATATATATATATATATATATATATATATATATATATATATGTATATCTGTTAAAAATGACCTGGGAATCATCAATTTTGTTTGGCATCACATGACTTGTGAGTCTTAAATTACTCTAATCCATGAGCTCAGAGTTGCCTTTCAGGTCATCTCTTCTCCTCAGCTAACAACTGAGGAAATTGCCACCTTGGGACTGGCTGGCACCATAAAGCTGACCATATTCAGGGCTTCTAACACCCATATCACCCTACACTAGGTGATAGAAAGTCAATATCAGTTCAATTATTTTTGTATCCAAAGGTCTAGGCAAGAGAGGACTAAAATTTTTTGACTGATGCACAAATTTTCATCCCACATGTCCAGTCCTCCTTTCCCTAAAGTACTTCTTTCAAAAGCAAAGAGGTTTCAAGAAAAACACTGCAAGGGCAGGGATCTGAGAGATGTGTCTGATAAACTAATCAAAAAATTCAGGCCAAATATGAAAAATCAAAACAACTTTTTCTCTTCTTTTTTCTTCCCCTGCACATTGTCTCCCTATAATCATCCAAAGTTCTCAAGATAAGAAGATATTGCTCTCCGAGTTGAGTCTTTTATCTTAGTAAAACATTGCATTATTATAAGATTGGACAATAAAATACAGCATAAAAGAAAAGTGGCTGTGAAATCATGCAATCATCTATACATAAGTCATCAGGTAACTTACCGTCACCAGGTGTGAGGGAACTGGATGCTAGGGGCCCTCCTCGGTTATAAAGTCACAGTCACATGCACTTCTGGTTGGAGCAAAGGACTGGAGATAAGGAAAATCATGGCAGAGAAGACTGAATGAACAGAAGTTCTGGGAACAATCCCAGGATATACCTGTGGTTGCATTTCCAGTTTGGTTCTAGTGCCAATTAAATCAACATGCAATCTTTTATCACTTTTATTTTAAGACTTGATTATCAATGAAATTAGAGATAGGTATTATTACTTAAAAGAACCTCAATAGTATTTATTTTTTTAAAGCAGACTTCTTTGTAAACCTTTCTTGTTTTTCATTCTCTACTATGTCTATTGTTTTCATTTATTTTTATACTAGAGTCTCAACAACATGTTGGCAGGTGTGGCCCAGAATTCTACTAATAGTATCCACTATGATTACTTACACATACGATGTGATTAACAAATGTTGCATTGAACTGATCAATGCTAAATAAAATGAATCTGATGTTAAATTAAATTGAAAAAAAATGACTTTTCAATCTGTGTTCTCTGACTTCATCATCACTAACTTTGGTAGACTCATACTCTCATACTTACCTCTCATTTCCTTCTCTTAATTTCAAATGACTTCTAGTACATCATTTAAATCAATTAGCTCCCTCCCCAAACCCTTCCAATGGCTACCACTACACATAGAATGATGTCAAATGAGTTAGTATGGACTTTATTATTTGCATCTTTTGAAATCTTTGTTCCACCTTCATTTATTGACTTGTTTGTAACAAATTCTCCCTCTCGATTTTTACTTAATATTCTAGAAACATTAAAGTATATTTCCATCTTCAACATGCTATATTTTTTCATGTCTCTACATGCTATATATGCTATATATTTTCATATACATATTATATATTTTATATGCCTTGTGTTTTCTCTTTCTTTCTTGGAATAACTTTCCAATCTGCAACTTGGAAAACTCTGCTCTTCCTTTAAGACCACATCAATGTTTATAGCAGCACAATTCACAATAGCTAAACTGTGGAGCCAACCTAGATGTCCTTCAGTGGATGAATGGATAAAAAAAAAATATGGCATATATACTCAGCAATAAAAGAGAATACAATCATGGCATTTGCAGGTAAATGGATGGCATTGGAGAAGATAATGCTAAGTGAAGTTAGCCATTCCCCCCAAAAACAAATGTGGAATGTTTTCTCTGATATAAGGAGGATGACTCATAGTGGGGTAGAGAGGGGGAGCATAGGAGGAATAGATGAGTTCTAGATAGGGAAGAGGGGAAGGAGGGAAAGGGAGGGGGCAGGGGATGAGCAAGGATGGTAGAATGTGATGGACATCATTGTCCAAAGTACATGTATGAAAACACGAATTGGCTGTCAACATATTTTATATACAGAGATATGAAAAATTGTGGTATATAGTATAAGAATTGTAATGCAGTCCACTGTCATTTATTTTTTTAAATCAATAAAAAAAGACCTAGTTCAAATGATGCTTCCCTACTTCCCCCAAAACAAAACAAAGTAAAAATCAAAACTGATTTTTCTCTTCTCTGTAGTTCCATAGCACTTTTCACTAGCTCCTCTATATTTCATATTTTTCATCATTCAGTCTATCCTGGTGGACTCTGAATCCTGGGAGAATATGTTGTATCTTCAACATCTTTACTCACCTGTCAGTCAATGCCTGTTACAGGACATTATGCACAGGTTTTCAAACATCCTCACAAGTCCTGAAAGGTGTATTTCTGAGCCAGTGGTCACAAACTCAAAATATAGGAGCCATGCAAGTAAGATAAATGTTTCCAGGTTTGTAGAGAGAGTGACAAACAGAGGGTGTACGCTCCATCTGATTGGGTCAAATATTCCTACCCAGGCAATTGTTACCAGGTGGTCACATGGAACCAGTATTTTAGGTCCTCTAGAAAATCCAGTAATTACGTTTTTCATTTATGCGTCCCAGTTTTTAGAAGCAGTAAGCAGGCCACAGTGGTCTGGATTCAACTAGTGGAAAAGCAATTTGAAATCCATGTTCTGATTTATACAGAATTGTTTGATTTGTCTTGTTATCCTCATAGTTGAGGAATGGAGCTTTTGAAATATGTTTTAGGTGACTTAATTATTGAAATGTTCTCTGTAGTAAAATATGAATCTTGGTGTCCATTTACATGAGAAATTTTGTTTTCTACAGCTTTCTTTTGGAAGTCAGGTCCCTTTCTATACCTACTCATGCTTTTTTTTCCCTCTCAGATTCAATATTATATTTCTACTTATATTTACCAGTTCCCACAGTCCTATAGTGGAAACTTCTCTGTGTCTTTCTCTTTTATAAAATATGAAAAATAAAACAATTTCATGAGGATGTTTCAAAGTATAAACAGAAGAGATATGTAGGACACCCCAAATGCCCCATGTTTGTTTTATAAGAGTAGTATTTTTTTTCTTTTTTCTCTCCCTGATTTTTTTTCTCTTTTATTCTAAATACATTTTTTTTTTCCTGCACTGGTCCTCACTCCATCAAGACTTTGAAAGAAACAAGACCAACTGTATTTATTCAATTATCAACAAAGTATTTTAAAATGCTACAATTACTCATCTTTTTCTGATTGTGTGTTTGAACTTTAATTCAGGCTGTCTACACCTCAACCTACTAATGGCATAATGTTGGGAGGATGGCATCCTTATACAGAACAGATTCTTACATCAAGGAAGGTTAAATGCAATTTGTTATTTGCTTTTTCAAGGTTCATTTCTTTGCTGATCTTCAGCAATTTCAAGGTATGTATCAGTTGGATTATTTCATTTCATTGATTCCTTCAGTTAGTTACATGCTCATGTACAATATTTCCCCTCACTTTCTATTTCTCCTACTTTGTTTTGACCCTCTGAATTAGAAGACCACATTATTATGGTTTGAAATTTTATTCTGTGGTGCTTCCTTTTAGGATCTTGGGTGATTTGAACTGAATCAGTCATAGTCTTTGAATTAAGTGAGCTTGATTAGCAGAAGTGATGTGATCAGTCATTATTCAGAACCCCCAGTGATGATATCTGTATGCTCCTAAGAATCAGTCTGCCTACTTGTATGTGCTAGGCATCAACATTTTTGTGAAAGGTGAAGGATTCAAGTCTGAATAATAGGTGGTAAAGTCTCATAGAGCACTTTCATTTGGGAATGTTTCATGTATGAGTCCTAGAAACTCAGGTCTAATTATCCCAGGAACATTTTAGACAATTTTAATCACTTGACCTCATATAAAATAATAACTACATTTGCTCTTTTATAGAGAATTAAGGATTCATAAACCATTCCCACTCATATTGCCTAATCTAATAATTCTTAATTCTTTTTTTAAAAAAAGATGCACCTAACAATGGATAATCAAGTGCATTACGCACTTCCATAGATGTGTATAAATTTATGCACAATTTTTAGAAACTAAATATTTTTTTGTTCATACAAGACTTTTTATCCAAAGGCAAATGAACGAGAGTCAGGCAAATTAACAAGTTAGCATTTAGTCTAATATGTGTTTGTAGATAGACTGGAAAGCAATCTGTTCACAAGCATTGGTATTTTAGCAAGAAAATCATTCCTTTTACCAATATTCCATGAAAGCCCTCCATAGGTTAAACACAATGATGGATTATGGGCTGACTTTTGTGAGCAAACACAACCACCACTATCCCCTTCGACACCTATAGTCACAGGAAGTTTATATATTATTGTGGGAGATAAAGAAAACTAATGGTGATGAAAGTTCATATGGCTATGTGAACTAAGCAGGTTTCTAACTGTAACAGCTATAAATCAGTTTTAATATAAATAAATATACATATATATATATAAAGATATACTTAAAATTAAACATATACTTTAATGTATATGTTATTCTTTAATGTATATGACATATATAAGTGCAAATGTTGTATAATATTACACATATATGTATGTATGTATGATCACATATATGAATATATATGTGTATATATGCATATTTGCCATTTTATATCATGCAGTGAACTGAAAATAATTTGGCATAAATGGACTAAAGCTCATAAATGTGCATATACTATCAGAAGCACTTATTCAATTTGACATTGAGGGATGCCTTTTAGTTAATCAGTTCTTACTGGAAACTAATGATTGAAAGGTGTCAATCTTGATTTTTTAGGGATATATACTAAATTTTGGCTTTTAAAGGCTCTAAAATCTAACAGAGGAGATAGACAAGTAAATAGCTAGTTATAATTCTAAATTCTTATGCAGAAGACAATGAAAGAAAACACCAAGACAGATCAGAATAAACAGAAAAGATCAGATAAGAAAAAAAAAGAGATAAGAGCAAAAAAAAAGGAAAGATAAACTCAATTGATAGAGACAAGGAAACAAAGATAAAGGAAGGGAGCACATTATTTTTAAAAAGAAAATCTTCATGACAAAACTGAGGGTGAATTCTCCCTTTTTCTGGATCAAACTTTCTTGATTACATTTTGACAATAATACAAGACAGGTAATTACATTTCTACCAAAAAATGATAACACAGGGATGAAAAGCTATGTACAGCAAACAATCAAAGAATAAAAAGGGGGATGATCTGATTATCCTGGCAAATCTGCTTCGATGAAAACTCTGAAGAGAAATATAGAAAATCAGACCCATAAACACAAAGTCGCCAGAACCTATTACAACTTCAAGACTCAAGGTTCATGTGTTGGTTGGATGGAAGTTCAGATCAAATGTAAAATTTGCCCTCAAGTTTACTGCATGAACATGGGGGATGTTGTGGAAAACAAAATAAACAAGCAGGTGATGTGCCTTCCTTTTAAAAATAGCTTTGAGAAATTTAATTTAAAAAGCTGTGATGCTAAATTATTGGTTTATATATCATTGTGGTATTTTTGCTCACATGAGACACAGTCCTTAAATGTGGAAATTTCAAAACATCAACTGATTCATTCATTCATTCACTTTGGTTTTACCAATCGGTCAGGTAAAGAATAGAGGACACTCATATGTAAACTGTCACCAAGTTCAGAAAAACCATTATTCTTGGTAAGTTTTAAACAATATGTAAAGATGATATTGCAAGGTCTTGGTGTCAATCTGAAAAAAAAAAAAAATGATGTCCTCCCCACATGCCTGTCTTTCTCTGTCTTATTTTTTAGGGAGGAGAAAGTTTTCCAAGAACTCTCACAAGATGATCCAGATACTCAACAGGTATTCCAGCTCTGACACATTAATTCCTCAAATCACCAAGACTTTTCATGGGGGCTTCTCTCATGGGAGAAGGTGGCTGGTAAGCTCCGACCTGTATCCCATTATGCTCTTGTATGATTCAGAATATGGCTATATATTCACCAAGGAAGTTTTACAGGCTTTAGGTGTGTGTGTGTGTGTGTGTGTGTGTGTGTGTGTGTATGAGAAAGAGAGAGAGAGAGAGAGAGAGAGAGAGAGAGAGAGAGAGAGAGAGATACACAGAAAAAGAGAGACAGAGACAGAGATCATTCATGTGTGTGTGCCCATGCACTACTTATAGAATAAGATGTCATGAGAACTTAAGTAAGCCACACACTATGGCTAAGTCTTAGTTTCCAAAGTTTTCAAACTGCATTTTATAAAACATAATGATAGATGTTATTATGAGACTATATGTTATGAACCCATGTGTATTTAAGTAAACACTTCTTGTTCCGTAGAAGCCAAAACAGAAAATGAAAAAGAAAGAAAGAAAAGAATGTTATTTTTTTTAACTTTCTACACTGCCACGATATCTTCCTTTCTTCCTCCTCTCTTCCAGAACATAATTCCAATCTTGTTTAGTTCTTTTTCTCCCAAAGGACTACTCTGAGAATAAGTAAATACACCTATGACTGAAAGAGACAGACTAGCTATCTGGCTCTTGGGGAATGACAACAGAAACTCACAATCAGGACAAGAGGCATTTGAATTTTAAAATCTTTTTTCCACCCTTCCTTCTGTGCTCTGCACTGCCAGGGCTAGGGCCACAGAGGGATTTAGCTCCAGACTTGAGTTTGTCTCTGTCCCGACAACTTGACAGTTTAATAATTCACACTGTTTACATTCTCCCAAAGCTTATGAACCCTTATTATTATGATTTTCTTTATTTCTATGCCTTCCTCCTTTAAGCCATTACCTACCATAAGCCCTGATGTCATATCAGTGTGCAATGGTAATGGGAAAATTGTTTTTCAATTCTTGGGCATTGTCACCCTGCTGAAGAATGAGTAAACAGAGCCAGACACCTCTCTGTAATGTATCAGTACCACTTTGGTGATTTCTAGACAGTTTGGAGGGAGGAGAAGCCCTGGAAAGAAATATACTCTAGTCCTTGGAGTGCAGAAACAGATTCTGATGCCCTGGAGAAATGACTAAACCATCCCCACCTGCCTAGTCACAAGTGATTAAAGCTGACAGTCTCAGCAAGTGAGCTGAGAGACCCTAACAGAAAACATCATCTCATACAACCTACAGAAAACTGAAGTATGAGAAACATACCTTCCTAAGTGAGTCAAACATTCTTAAATCATGTGACTGAAAGTCCTAGTTTACTCCAATTGATTAAGTGAAACTGAATAGTCTACTTTTTGAGCTGATGATATGTGGAGACATCTCTGAGATTTCTTTCATACTGAAAGGGATAGATGTAGCTCAGTTTTCAAAGCATAAACTTCTGTGCCTTCCTTATTAAAAAATTAAAGAAGGTAACTCTCTGGGTTCAATAAGAGTTTGAGGGATGCCCACGTACAAATGTGGCCTGGAGCTACTAGACTTACTCAGAAAGGAGGGCAGCCATAATATGTACCTCATCAGATGGCTGAAACTAGCACATAAGCATGGACACCTTAGTCTGGCTGATGGGCTGGTAAGGGAGAGATCACTCCCTCCACCACAGAACCCATCCCATTTATAAATATTACCCAGCCCACATTCCAAATCAAGAGATCCCTGGAAGCCTAGTGCTGTGTCACACACACCTGTAATCCCAGCAGCTTGAAAAGCAAGGCAGGAGGATCATGAGTTTAAAGCCATCCTTAGCTACTTAGTGAGACCCTATCTCAAAATAAAATATAAAAAGGGCTGGGATATGGCTCAGTGGTCTCTCCAATATATCTTTCCTATAAATTTCACAAGAAAGTTATTTCAGGAAAAGCTGTTTAAGAAATCGATCTGCTCAGCATAAAAGATACAGTTCCCTTAACATTTCTCTATCACCTCAGTAATTTGGGGATACATATCATTCACTGAAGACATACCAATTCCATGCCTGAAGTAGTTAGTGATTCTAGAATGAGTGCAGACCAATTAGAGGGGCAAAATACTTTGGAGATAATTCCTAGCTCATGAAGCAGCAGTGCATTTATTTCTTATCATATTTGTTGGCATCTCAACTGTATCACAAGCTTAATGTCTTGGCACTTCACCTATAGTTGTATAAAGTGAGAATTTTAATACTTGTCTCAGGATTACATAGGACGAGATTTTGGCATATTGGCCTATATTGAATGTTCAATAGATATGGGGGACAGCTTACACAATTTCCAAATTTGATTCATTTTTATTTTTTGCAAGGAGGGGCAGATAAATAAAACTTAAGGCATTGATAGTTGTTATTCTCTGAGCATTTTTAAAATAAAAATAAATCTTATGGTTAAAAAAAAATCCGTAAATGATTTTTCGTCAATGTGTTAACAACCTAAATTCTTAAACAACTAAATTCACTCTGTAGACTTAGTATTTTGAGATTGTATTTACTTTAATCCTAGAATTAGAGATTCTTACATGAATGACTCCAATCTTAAAACAAGTTCATTAAGAAAAAACTCCTGAGGGGCTGGAGTTGTGGCTCAGTGGTAGAGCACTCGCCTAGCATGTGTGAGGTCCTGGGTTTGATTCTCAGCACCACATGAAGATAAATAAATAAAATAAAGCTATTGTGTCTAACTACAACTAAAAAATAAATATTTTAAAAAAGAAAAAAATCTCCTCCCCACTTATGCCTATAAAAACCCTCATTTATTTTCATGGGTCATCATTTCTATTCCTTCATTCTACATTCTCCTTAATTTATTTTTATTTCTGGAAGACATGTTTCCTTTTATATTCCTTCTTCTGATTTCCCTCTAGGCAATGTTACTCGTGGCTCTGAAACCCTTTACTATTATTTCCACAGTGATCATGTATAAAATCACATACAGATACAGAAGCTAAAACCCAAAGCCTAGGGTTCTTTCACCAAAAATAGATTATTGTTTAGGAGTGGGAATAGGCCTAAAATTCAGGTTTCTAAATTCAACTCATTGAATGCCCTTTCCTATATTCTGATGCTTCTGAATACTTTGGTTTATTTGTTACCTTACTGTTTTATGGTTTACCTATTCTTAATGCCCCTTGAAATTTCATCTGCTTTTGCTCATTCCCAACATATGAAATATATTTATCTTTTTTTTTTTACTGCCTGACCTCGCTACCTTGGACCTCAGATGGCCATTATCTGCTATGCTAAATGACTGCAAGACTCTTTAAAAATATCGGTTGATATCTGAAGTTGCTGGGTTTGTTATTACAGTGCAGTCAGTCAAAGGCATTAGTCTGAAACTGACATAAATACAAAAGAAATTGGTGTATCTTTTCTCAACTTCAAAAATATCTTGAATGCAACCTACATTATTGTGACATTCCCTGCAGGTTTGGAGACCACAAGATTGATGACATGAAATAAAGAAGAGGGGCTTTTTGGCCCCTTCGTTTCTCAGTCCCTAGCAATATTTTGACAAACATTTTGTCATTATTGCTTAACAGAGAAATTGGTCTTTGTTTTTTGTTTTTTTATATATATCAAAATTATTACCTTCCCTGAATAATAAAATCAATAAAGTCTCTTCTTGTGTGAAGCCTCCAGACAACCTTCTCTCAACAAATAATTAAACATTTGAATCAATTCCGGTACTAGCCTATCATTCATGGCTTTATGAAACTTTGCGCCTGACCATCTTTGCCTGGAATTCTGTTATTATTTAAAAGAGAAATAGCTTCTAATATAAGTTCTTGTGAAATAGAAACTATCAACTCTATTTCATCTAAAGAGCAGATCTAGGCAAGGCTAATATTGCCCAGGGAAGAGAAACTGGTTCAGGCAAATCAAGACCTGGCTTGTACTGCAACTGAAACCTCAAACTAAACTAAGATTGAACTCATTTAAAAACAAACAAACAACAACAACGACAATAACAAAAACTCTGATATACTAGAATAGCTTTCTGGAAAATAGCAGCAGAGAAACCTGCTTAAACTGAGATCGTATAGAAGGCAAATAAAAGTAAAATATGTGTGTATGTTTTGGCCGTCCTAACAAACACCAAGGCAGGGAGACCTAGAATGCACAGACTCAGAATGGCCCTTAAACTATATAATAAAAATGAATGTACAAAAGCAGTTTCTCATTTTAGTCCCTAAAACATCATCCTCTTTATGACACTTTCTACCTAAAAACCTAGATATGTTAATTCATGTATGCTATTGAGTTTGGAATACCCAAACTTTTCCTTCTTACTCTCAAAGACTAAAAGCAAAGTCTTACAACATATGTAGCCATGTCTTCTCTTTGTTCTCTACTCCAGCAAAACTGATCTTTCATTACTCTGTGGACCAAGGTGTCACCTCCCAAAACCCTTAACACGGATGTTCACCTCTGTTTGGAATCCTCTTCCTCTCCTCACTCTCCAAAAGATCTGCTAAATAAAGTTCATCTTTGGTGTTCCAGCTCAACTGCGGCTTATCCATGATCTTCCACCCCCACGGTAATCATATATTACTAAGAAAACCTGCAATATTCATTTATTATATCTACTACAATTTATGATTAGTTATATTGTGGTGTGATTATTTCATTAAAGATTTCCCCTTTCAGGGCCATACACTTCATGAAGATAGTTTGTCTGGTGTGTTCCACCTCATCACACAAAGAATATTAGAAATTTTAAAATATATATTGAAAAATACAGTGTCTATTCTTTACATAGAAGATAAAACTAGAGAAGACAATGTGGAAAAATTATTAAATATAGAATTTCAAAAAATAAAATATTTCTTGTGTATATTAGTCAACACAAACCACCCTGACACTGACTCCCATTCCCATGAAGAGTTCTAAATGAAACTGGTCATGCTGTCATCTCACAATATATCAAAGTAAAGACTCTGGCAGATAGGTAGGGGTGCATAATCCTCTGATTTTATTCAGAGATTATGTATTTCATTATTCTAAAGGAAGATTATTTTTATATGTTCCTTTTGCAGGGTGTTTGTGCACCTATTGGGCTAACACTCCGTAAGTATATGGGGAATCACAGAGAGGTATGGTTATAGCAACATCTAGGACATTTAGGATTGCCTGAGCAATAGAATATTACAATTAAAATAAACTTGGGAAATTCCATTCATCCACTTCCCACTATTCCACCAAATTACAAGATTGGCAATATGGTGCAGTGAAAAGAATACTGGACACATTTATCCAAAGAAAAGACATTGAGAACATCTCCAAATCAGACATTGTACTCATCTCTATAGATAGAACAAGAAAAATAATAGCCCAAACCATTAGAAGAGTAGATTTCTGTTATAGGTCAGTTTTTTTTTTTTTTTTTTTTTTTTTCTCAAAAGTTCAGACTCTTCATTAGTAAAAAGTAAAGGAGTGACTCTAGGTGATTTCTATTATTAGTCTTCTTCTGGCCTTAAGATATTCCACTCATTTATTCATTAATTAAATACAAATTTATTAAGTTTCTGATATATATCTTCTATATTGAATTTTTAGTAGTCGAAATAAATTTCTACCAATAAAAAAACAAACCCATAAGGATTTTACACTTATGAAATGTGTGTTTCATTGGGAAAGCACAGTATGAAGAGAATCAAAGACAGTAGTATATTGAAGGTAATATATGGCATAAGACAAAAATAGAAAATAAAAATGTTAGGTAGTGAAGAACAAAGTTTAAAGTATGGTGACAGATGTAGGCCCAAAGAGAAGGTGACATTTAAGCAAATACACTGTGGAAGTAAATGTTACATAACTGAGAGAAGAATAATTAAACAAAGGAAACAAGTTCAAGGTATTAAAATGCATGTGTGACTATATGTTTAATAAACAACAAAGAGGGCACTGTGACTAGGGAGGAGAATTGACTGGGATTAGAGATTTTGAATCTCATGCCATGTGAGACCTTGTAGAACATGGTATTCTTTAAGATGGGGATTCAATTGTTGGAAGAATACGAGCAGAGGAGGGACATTTTATGAATTGCATTTTAATAGGATTAATCTGGGTTCTATGTTTAGAATTGACATATTGGAGTGGGCTGGTTAGGGAGTAAGGAAGGAAAGCAGGCAGCAGGTTATGGTTATAGTCCAAATAAGAAGAAATCGTGGCTAGGACCATTATTCTAGCCGTGGAGTTGGGGAGACCTGACCAAATTCTGGATGTTCTTTGAACATTAGGTGAAGAAAATTAACTAGAAGATTACAAATGGGATTGAAATAATGAGAGGAGTCAAAAATTGTTTCAAGATATTCAGTTTGAGGGAACATGGTTTGAGTTAAACATGAACTAAAATTATTAAGCTTTAATAGTAATCCTGAAAATACAATCATTTTAATTAATCAGAGGGATGAAGAGAGTTAGCAAAGGAGACTGAGAAGTCAGTGACTATAGAAGGAATGGGGAGTGTATTATGTTCCAGCAGAGAAGCCAAGGGAATGAATCAAGGAGAGAAATGTGATTGCATATGTAAAATCGTGCAGAGAGTTAAAGTGTGGCAGGGAAACCAGATTTCCCCAAACCTTGGTCTTTCCCAAGTCTTTATGAGAGTGGGGTTCTTCATTAGGAGAGCCGCTTAAGGAGAGTGGTAAGGATGAAAGCCAATAATATTTTAGGACCCCAGTTGTTGAAATATATGTGCAGAGATTTCATACTTGCATTCAAACATTGCTCAGTGTCATATTCAGTGGCTCAAATATCACAGCCTCAGTTCAATGGTTAAGAAGTCACATTAAGCTCTATTTGTGTACAATGAACCAGGATGCTTTCTGCTGACATGTATAACTAATTAGAAAAAAATTTTAAAAGTACACATAATACATATATTCATATATAGAGGAACAGATGTATAGTTCTGTAGCTTGCTTTTTTATGCATAGCATTATGAGCAATTTTAGATGTTTTAAATATTTTTTATAAAATGGCATTTCACAAATGTCAAAAAAAAAGTATCATAAGTGACTGGTCTTCCCAAGAGTGGAAGGGTAGAAGAAGAGTGACCAATGTAAAATGACAACCTCCAGTCTTCAAGGAAGTTTTATCCCAAGGCACACCAAAAAATAGTTTATAAAACAATATGTCCATCTTTTCACATCTATTTCAAAGGCTAGTTTGTTTTTCAAAATATGTCTGATTTTTCTTAATAGTCTATGGTTCTTTTCTTCCTAACATTTATTGAGATAATTTGTATTTTTAGCTTATACCACATCTCAGATGGCTTTCATAGCATTAATCTAAATATTGGTTTCAGGCAGTGTGAATAAAGTTTTGGTAATAATACATTTATTTCCTAAATAACAAAATTTAGTTTGTAAATAGATGTAAATTTGACTTACTTTTTTATATTACCTTACTGAGCTGTCCTTTATTCTTAAAATTGTCTGCTCTTCTCAAAGCATCTTCTTTCTATCTTATGAAGACTATTATTGACTACTGCTATTCCTCTTACCTCTATGATTCCTCTAACTCATTTCTATTTCACCTGATTTTTCATCTTCTTTTCACTGATTTCTTTCCATAGTTCTAATGCTTAGAACAATACCAGTTATACATCAGTTTCTGCTGGAGAGCAATGCCTTCATGATATTGACCTCAATCACAAAAACATTGAGTCTTTCCATCATAAGGTCCTGGGTCAAAATATTGAATCATTCTTCTTTCTTCTATCATGTTATCAATTAATAATTAACTTTTTAATTCTGCTGTCACATGTCATCTAAATTCTGTGAGATTTAAGAGACTTACTGACTTAATTTCTCTTGTTTTACCCTTGACTTCTTTCCATCAGAATGGCAATGTTTAAGTTGAAATTCTCAGAT
Organism: Marmota flaviventris; assembly: GCF_047511675.1. NCBI lineage: Eukaryota > Metazoa > Chordata > Mammalia > Rodentia > Sciuridae > Marmota > Marmota flaviventris. Next base: position 88,912,211 of record NC_092510.1, read on the forward strand.
TAATTACTTTTACATCTTGGATATTCTTCATCTTCTATTTAACAATTGGATTTTCTAACCATATGATCTTGTCTCCTTCACCAAAATGAAAGTTTTGTTAATTATGAGGCCCATTTTCATGTACTCCTCATCAACCATCATGGAATCTCACTCAGATGAGGTACTCAAATATTTATGAAATAAATGAAAAGCAAATAAATGATAGGATACCTAATTGATATTTCCATCATCACTGAAGTTCATATATTTTACTTATTTATTATTTCAAAGCTTGTCCAAATGACTTGTGTGTTGTCTGGTCCCTGACCATGATTATGAGAGAATCATCAAGTTGAATTCAATTGCTGAGGAATTTATAGACTATACATATATTTTACCAATTGAAATATCTAAAGGAAATAGATGGCAGATAATGTATTTATTCACTTTTGAAAATCTTGATATGGGTTTATGAGACTACCAATTTCAAAATTTTTGTGAACTCAGACAATGGTATATGGCTTTGTTGGTGCATATTAAACATCAAGTATAAGAATAGCAGCCAAATGCTTGCTACAGAGAGAAGATTAGATGGTTTTAGGATTAAAAATGTAGACATACTCAGTGGTATCAGTAGTACACATTTATGCCACTGGAAGGAAATTGAAAACAAATCTCAAGAAGTATGGAGAATAAATAAACCTACTTCCATAGAACCTGGGATGGTAGGGCACCTGCGATATTGACGTAGAGGTGGTAGACACATACCAAAGAATAGAGGGGGGTATGATAGTGAAGAATAGAAGGCATACAAGAATAAACACATTTTCAATTATGAAAGACCTAGGATAATAATAGAATAAGTAAATCTCATTCTAAATACCAGGCATTTCAGACATATTAGTGATTTTTCATTTTTATGGTGTAAATAGAATCATCCATGTTTTTCAAAAAAGAAAAATAAATAAATAAGTCTAGGTAAGTCATACTGTTAGTTAGTATTGGCATAGAATTCAAATCCAAATGTCTGGTTTCAAGGTCATTGTATTAGGTTAGCTTTTTTGCTGCTGTGACTAAAATATCTGACCAGAACAATTTTAGGGGAGAAAAAGTTTATTTGAGGGCTCACCTTTTCAGAAGTCTCAATCCATAGATAGCAAACTTCATTCCTAAAGGCTCAAGGTGAGGCTGAACATCATGGCAGAGGAGTGTGGCAGAGGGAAGCAGTTCACATGAGGATCAGAAGCAGAGAAAGAGGTTTCCACCTGCCAGATACAAATGTTTACCCCAGTGTCATTCCTCAAATTTCCACCTCCTTCAGCCATAACCTACCACTTCAGTTAACACTCAGTTAATTCCTATCAGGGGACTAATTCACTGAAAAGTGAAGTCTATAATCCAATACTTTTTCCTCCAAATCTTGCATTTTCTCACACTTGAGCTTTCGGGGGACACCACATCCAAACCACAGGAGTCATAATCAATCACTGCCCAACATGTTTTCTAACCTGGGACCCAGGCAAATAGGGCAAAAAAGAGATGGACTAACTGAAACCAAAATATAAGGTGAATAAGCAATCACAAAATGGAGGAGAAACTCCATTACTAAAAGTGAGACACATCTGAGGTGGATCCCAGTGAAACTAGCTTTATGTTCAGTCTTGCAAATGATTGAAGTAACATTCCTTTGAACTAAAGTTCCCTGCATGGGGCTGAACATATATCTTTGGGAGCTAAGTTAGTCATCAAAAGAAAGAACAGTGGAAGGTAGTAGGAGCCAACCTAAGCATCACATGAAGTAATTGAGCATGTAAAGATTATTTCATTGTTATCTTAATCCTATATCTCAAAATGTCCCGTGCTCAACAGCCAAATCCTGCAAAAATAGCTATACTTTGGCTGCAAATTAAACATCTAATTGCCTTTTATGGGCTGATCTTGGAGGGTATTTAAAGATTTATGATCAAAACTCACAACAAAATTAACAAGCCAGAAGATGGAATTATGTGGATGTGGGGGATATGCAGTAGATAAGCTGACGAGGAAAAGGGTGGTTTGGGTAGTGAGGTCAGCCACATGCCACAACTTCTCACTTGCTCATCTCTAAATCCATGTGAGAAAAGGTCACTGGTGATTGATAATTGCTACCAACTTGTCTCACAGAAATGAAAAGTTTTTAATGAATAAAAGAGCTATAGGACTTTGTGAAAAGCATTATTCTAGCATGTTCTCTGGCATTTTCCATGTTGTGGGATTGTTGCATACCAGCCTCATGACTTTAAACTTTTTAGACTCTTTTTTAGAAACCCAAACTCAACATGCCAATCCCTGAGGGTTTAATGGGTTTGGTTTTATGGAGTAGTCAGCTACATAACACATGGACATCAGCAACCCTTGGGAATTGTCACAGTGTGAAAGACAATTCCTAAAATAGGAATTCAGAGAATTAGTCTAACCTTGGATATTTTCATTTCTCTGAGTCTCAGTTTTCCACTTTTGAAATGGGACTGTGTAAAATCACTCATCTTTACAGTCTGCTTACATTTATGATTTCTGTGCCTTTCCCCTTAGTCCTGAGATTCCATCTATCCCTGGATCACACACAGCTCCATGGCATGTAAGTTCTGTAAAAATTGTGTTAAATAAAGCTAAGAACACTTTTTTCACTATGTGTATGTTTTGGTGTCCTTAATATGGTAACACCCATGATGACTCATCAATGACACAGAGAAAAAAAATTGTTGCATTATTCTCTCTAGATTTCTCCTCCTTCCTTGGGAACATTTCTCTTAGTCCTCCATTCTCAGTTGGTTAAACCATAGAAGTTTCTTGCTTCATGCTTAAAAGGGTATAAGTTCTCTCTTGGTCATAGGAAACTGGAACTTAACCTGTCATCTTCATAGAATGGAGCAGATTAACCCATTGGAGCCATGAGAATGTCTATGGCAGAGTAGCACAATTCATTCCACTGGGTTTAGGGACAAAGTTAGGTGTGCATAAAGAAAATCAGACCTGGGAGGATGTGCCCACCTAGAGAGGCAAAGACCAGTTCTACGGAGGCCCCTTTCAGTGCCTTGTACTGGACCATGGCAGACTCAGCACCCACTTTGAACTTGGTTCTCTACCAACCTTCCATCATAACCATGATCCCTTTTAATAGAGCTAGAAGGAAAGGTCTTTGCCTCTTGAATCCACTGTTTAGAAGTAGATAAAGATGATATAGTTAATGCATTCTTTTCTTTCCATAAACAATCATTAGGATTAATGTACAGAATGCACTTTTAGAAGCAAAGGTGGAAGACTTAATATTATCTTTACCTGAAATACTTGATAATGATACTAGGACAATAATAACGAAAGCTAACATATACTTAGAATTTAATATTCCAAGAACATTGTTTTTTCTCCTCTTTTTGTCTAGGTATTTATGTTACTAAATTTTTTAAAAAGTTACCAAGGTTAAAATGCTAGCAAAATGTCAGGTATGGTGCTACATGAACATTATTTGAAACCCAGTGAGTTGAATTCTTACTTCCACTTTAAAATGAAGGGAAGAAAAGTGTTCATAGAATTGATATGACTTGTTTAAGAACTACAGCTACTAAATGGCAGAGGTGACTTCCTAGCTCTATTCAGTTTGACCCCAGGATTTTTGCACTTTTATTAAACTGTGTCTCATTAATTAGCAATGATATATTCCCATGCCTTTTGCCTATCCCTCCCCATTACCTCATTTCTTTCTTAATTCTTACCTTTGTTGATCTTTCTCTCTTTTTTTCTCTCCTTCCCATTCCTTTAAGGTTCTCCTTTCCTGTCTCTGCTCCCAGCATCTTTGCTAGAAGTGAGCATTGTACAAGCTCCCTGAAATGTCCCTAAAGGATTTTGCAAACTGTGTCCTTTTTGGTCTCCCATCTCCCCACTCCATCCTGTTGTGATGGTGTTCTTTTTCCTCTCTTTCCAGACTCTGGAAATGCATTTTAAAACTTCCATTTGTCCCAACATTATCCGAGGAAATATACAGATCCATAAGGCCCCCATTTAAGTTTTATCACGAGCACCACTAAAATAACTTCTCTCAGTACCTTCACACATGACTTTCACAGCCAGCCACCCCACCTTCCTTAGCTTCCTTTTCTTTTTTAAACCTGTCAGGAAAAGGTGTTCAGAAATATTTCATTGTGTTGCCACTCTGAGCAGAGATTTTTCATCCTCACCATTTCAGGGACGGTGAGTCAGTGCTGAGAACAGACTTGTGATTTCTTCAGCTTTGCTCAGACTGGAAAATGCACATAGCTCTGCGTCTCTGTTCTGAAATAAAACATTCCTAGTGTTTGATGCAGCTTCAGAGACCATGTCTTACCTGCATTCTGATCCCTCAGCTCAGTTGTTTTAAACATTCTCTGGAAGCTTCCAGCCATTGGAGAAAAGCACACTATCAAAAGCTTATATTAAACTCTCAAGAACGTGACAAATGACTCAGAGCAGAGCTGCCAGGGGGCTGAACCTCTGAACATGTGATACATCTTCTGTCTAGTTCCATGAACTCTCCCAGTTCTAAGATGTCTCCTGCAGACAGTATTGAAAAGACTGAGGACAAATAGCATTCTGGTTCAGTGATTCTCAGTTTATATTTTGCATTAATTATTTGAGGGTTGGGGAAAACATTCATTCCTCTTTTGTGAAAAGGAGAAGACCAAGAACAACAGAAAGAAGAAAAAAGAGAAGAATGGAAAGGATGAGGAAAAGAGAGAAGAGGGGGCAGGGTCTGTGGTCAAACAAATTTCAAAAACTTTTCACTAAGTGGAAAAAAAAATCTATACTTTGTGACAGTTTGTTGTATAAGAATATTCTTTGAGAATAGTGTGATGGAGATTCTCCAAATTTTATCATGTTAAAAAATCCAAGAGTTTGTTTTCCATACATCATCATGTTAGAACTTAATGGAAATACTTTGGGGAAATAATGCACTCCATCCTTCAAAGGACTATAAATATCCTTTTGTATTATTTATATTTTGATTCATTTATTCATTCTTGAATCCATGCATTTATATAATCATTCAAAATTTTGACTAATATTTCTTCAAGTACTGGCTATATAAAGATGAATGGGGTAGGATCTCTGTCCTTAGGGAGTTCATGGGCTGTTTTAGAAAATGCATGTTTGCATTGAGAAATCATAAAATAATATAGTAAATACAATAATATGGGAACAGAAAACTGCAAAAAAAAAAAAAAAAAAAAAAAAAAAACCCACAATAGGGAGAATCCATTATCCCCTTTATTTAAAAAAAAAAAATGTTGTTCTTTCATTCATAAAATGAGGATCATAATACTACTTAATACTGTTTGGGGATGACACAATACACTTTGCTGGAGACTGGTATGATTGGTATGATCCTGTTATCTGTGTTTTATGAATTTAGCAACAAGGACACCATTAAAAGAACCAGAACTGCATTGTATGCTTTAGGTATGCTCCACATAGAAACAGGAGCATTCCATAAAACAGCTAAATCTAAACAGCTGGTGAGTCCTATTCTATCCACTTAGCTTAGGCTAGAGCAAAAGAAGAAATCTCAGCACTGAGTCAGTTCACTTAACTACTCTTAGCATATTTTCGATTTCTAAGGATCCACAATATTTTCCTGTAGTCTCTGGCTGATTTAATCTCAACCCCCCACTTTACACCATGTACACCTTCTGTGAATTTTTGGCTGCCCTTTCTGAGCCTTCTCTGTAGCCCCAGCCCCTGCGAAATATTCCATTGTCAACTTGTGAAATGAAGTCAACTGGTCAGAGCTCAGCATGGTGCATTACTGGATTGAGGAGCCTTAGAAATCAGCTGCACTCCCTATAAGGCAAGGATCTAACAAGCCACTTTATGATGTTCTTTTGAAAACCTAGAGTATGAAGTAAACTATATAAAACCAAATCCTTTCCTCTTGTAAAAGTGCATTTTAAAAATCTTTATGTCTCAGTGGGAGGCTGGAGTTGAATTAAGTCCCAAAATAGCTCTGGCAAATTTCATGAAATAGGCAATACACATTTATTATATTTAATATATTTTAACATAATTCAGGTACATTCAGTCTTTGTTTGGAGGAATGTTTTGTTTATTTTTTTTCTTTAGGATTTTTTTAAATGTGATCAGAGAGTTGAATGAGCAAAAAATGATAAAAATAAAGAAGAAGAATTTAGCTTCAGCAGTACTTGTATCTTCCAAGTATTAGTTCTGAATTTTATTATGTGAAACTCATTCTCTAGTAGGTGGCTAACTGATAATGCAAGAAATTACTGGGCTTGTCCTTGGACTCTCCTGATTGGTGATGGGTCTTTTGAGAACATTAGAGCTTGGAATCTGTTTCAGAGATCATAATTAAATGGATGGGATGACATAAATATTTTCTTGTTGGCAAAATATATTTTCTTTTTTTTTCACATGTCTCAGCGAGGCTAATTTTACATATGAGGAAACTGAATATCAGAAATGGTAAATATATTTCCCAAGATCATGAATATTGCAATCATAGAAAGCAGTCTGAACCATTCATGCATTTTATTCCTCTAATCCTTTAGCTCTTTCCACTATAGCACATGGCTTTAAAACACTTCATTCACTTAGTCATTCATTCATTCATTTGAGAATCCTTGCATTTTTATTACGTTGTATTAGAAATGTAGTTCTGAAAAACAGATACACTTCCAATGATCTTAGAGCTTTAAGTTTAGTTTTACAGATGAGGAAACTAAGGCTTAGAATAATGAAATTACTGGGTTATTTTTGTTTTGTTTTATTTTGTTTAGGTCACAAAATCAATTTATAAAGGAGCTGGGAATAAACCTAAGGTCTTTTTATAATAAAAAAATTACAAATCAAAATTGCATAAATGGAATCTTATTTCCTACTGATTTCTACTAACTTGGTAAAAATGCTTTATCTTCACTTCTGATTGACTTCCAACGAACAGAAGCTCCGAATTTAGCAACAAGGACACTATTAAAAGAGTCTGAATGGATTTAACTCTTTCTTATTTTGAGTAAATTCTTCATATAGGCAGACTCCCCTTCCAAAGGGATGATATTTCAGCAAGCTTTTATATTAAAAAAAAAAAAAAAAAAACTGAGAACTGGGCCTGGTGGTGTATACCTGTAATCCCAGTGGTTTGGGAGGTTGAGACAGGAGGATTGAGAGACACTAAGCAACTCACTGAGACGCTGTCTCTAAATGAAACACAAAATAGGGCTCTGGATGTGTCTCAATGATTGATTGCCCCTGAGTTAAACCTCTGGTATCAAAAAAAGAAAGAAAAAAAAAGGAAATAAGTACTTTAAATATGTACACAATTCAATAAATATATTCTAGTATAAGTCATGTTCTTCTTTACTTTTTGTCAATTTGTATGTGTAGATGGGGGAACTCTGAGATATCTGTAGTGTATTTTACCTGAATTTTTAGAAAAACATTTAGGGCGATTCATGTTAGTAGGCATAAAGGAAGTAACATTGCATATTGAATTTTATCAATGGGCCTTCTAGCTTAGCAAAATCGCAGGGGTAAAATAGAAAACACAGGAGAAGAACGCTGCAAAACATTACAATTATTATGTCTAGTGATCTTAAATTTGGGGATGAAGACTTACCTTAGGGATTTAATTAATTATATATTATAAAAATATATGGATCTGTTTTGAAAACATTAATGAAAACAGCACGTGGTTTCCCCCAGGGAAACCAACCATACATATAAGCTTACAAAATATCATGTATGACATCAAAGTTTTGAAAAAATACATAACCCTCTAGGGATCCATGAATCTCCATCAAAAAACACAATCGCACAACACAGGTGTCATGAGCAAGGAGCTCTGCCCATTGTGTTCAGTACCTTCTGAAGCATCCACCTCTGCTCCTCCCCCAACTCAATGCCCCATAAGGTTTACAGTTGGACTGGACTCAATGACTAGTCCATTAGAAGGGACTGTAGATGTTATTCCACTCATCACTTTCTCGTTTGCTTTCTATCCAGAAACACTTTCCTCCAGTGAAACCTTACATAGATAATCAACAAATATTCTCCTCTCCCTCATAAACCTGGGTGGAGCTTCAGGAGGAATTACTCATTCCTGCAGGTGAAGTAGAGGGACTAGAATTAGTCTAGTCTGACAATAAATAAATTGCAGACCTGAAATTCAATTTTAGGCAGCTTTAGTCCTGAACAATAACTCTTATTGACTAAGCTGTAATCAAGCTTTCTTAAAGTTTATAAGCTTAAATTGAAAATAGTTGACAAAAAACAATGATCTAAGCAGAGATCTTCAAAATACAGAGGAAGAAATCAGTATATGTTTTGCAAAATGACATAAACAACAAGATCTCTCAGTTTGTATTTTATGCTACTCAGCAATAAAAGAAGATGAGCACTTAGTTCAACCAATTTACCTTTAACCCATGATAATATGTTCTAGACATATCTAAGTACTGTAACCTGTTGAGTAATATTTGTCTCTAAGGGATTTGTGATCTAGAAGTGAAGACAAAGTCTTTGCAATGGAACATTGGCTGCTTTATAAAAACATGTTTTTTACCTCACATCCCAACTCTAGCCAGTTCTCCTAGGCATACAATCAAAATCTAGTCATTTCTTCCTCCATCCACGGAGACCACCTGGTCCAAGCTATCCTATCTCTCACCATTCACTGGTCTTTTTGCTTTCATTCTTGCTTACCTATGGTCTTTGTTCTACATAGTACCCAGAAGGATTCTTTTAAACATGAGAGAGATCATGTTACTTCTGTGCTCACCCTTTCATAGCTTCTGAGAGTAGTCAGAGTAAGGAGAGCTTAATCACAGTAACATCCTTTAGACTCTGATCCTCCCATACACTTCCTATCTCAGTCCTTAGGATTCCCTCACTGTACTTAACCCTGGGGCATTATTGACTACAGTCTCAACCAGAGAAATGTACCCCATCCTGTAAATTGCGCTTGTTCCTCCACCTGATCCTTCCTTTCTTAGATTTTTACAGAGCTTGCTTTCTTAACTTTAATCAGGTCTCTGTTCAAATGTTCTTTCTCTAGCAGCCTCCTGGACCTGCAGATCTAAACTTGCAAATCACGACCCCCATCTTAGTCCATTTGCTCATACTGTTTTATCTTTTATAATTTCTCCTAACACAATCTGTCAACACTATCTGTTCCCCAACTCTTTATTTCCCAATTTTCTTTTTCCTTGACTAGAATGTAAGCTTTTTAGGGGCAGGAATTTTGATATGTTCACAACTGTATTCTCAGTGTTATGTTCAATGCATATTAAACACATTCTATATTTAATAAACAAATAAATGGATTATGAGTCAATAAATTCATGATCCAAAGTAGACATAATGTTTTGTGAAGGCTTACAATTTCACAACACAATAGCAAGGTGTTGGAGGCTTAATAATGCATTTGAAAATATCTTCTATGCTGATATCCAGCTGCTTCTTAAGATTGCCGTGTGTCAGATGTACATTCATTCCTTCAGTCAAGTCAGACACTGGCCCATTCTACCTCCTTTGCTACAAACAGGTGTTGATTATCTCTTCTAAAGGGCCAAATAAAATGGCAGGGAAAATTCTTTCCTTGACTTTACACTGTTCTACTTCTCAACCTGAGAGTATTCAGAGGTTGATTTTCCTGTGTCAGGACTGATTGTTGATGGCTTGGACAACTGGATTGATACTTGTCCTCTAGGGAGCTCCTTCAAAGTCTAATTGACCTCATTGTTGGGACATGTTTCTTGCTATTTGGGCAACATGTTCATTCTTGTGTTCCGTCCTCTAATTTCCATTGAAAGCCTCTGGGGCAATGTTAACAATCTCTCTCCTTCTTCTGTGTGTGCCCTTCAAATATTTATATTGTTAGTGTGTACCCCCCTTAGTTATGCTCCATTGATGTAGACAGTATTTCTTTTTATCTTTTCTCATAAGTCAGTCCCTTCAGTTCTTTAATCATGCTCCCTGGTGTTCTTTGAATCTCTTCCAATTTCTTGACAGCTCTCTCTGGTGTTGAGAGGCCCAGAACTGTTAACAGGATTCTAGGTGCTGTCTCATCTGCATCTCAGAGCAGCTTATCCTCTTGATGGTTCTTGACAGCCTGCTTCGCTGCCTGAAGTTGAAGGGAAGCTGTTTAGAGACTCTAGTCGCCTTTATGCTTGGAATATCTTCTGTCACCATTTGTTTTAGAAATCTTTCAGAATCTATTACTGTTCTAAGCAACCATTAGATGATGACAACTTTCTAGGAAAGGCAGATGACTATGAACATGGACCTTTCTGAGCAAATGCCACTATTAAAGGCTGTGAACTTCTGGAAGCATTTATCTTAGCATAGACAAGGGATTGCTCTGATTTAGCACTCCCTGGAACAGACTCAGCTCTAGAAAGTGTCTGCTGTCTGACCTTGACCAATTTTGCCAGTGCCTCGTGTTCTTGCTGGAAACTGAGAATGAGCACCTATAAGATGGCTCTGAGAAATCAGTTACGTGGTTCATGTTGAGTGCTTAGAATAATGATTTGGCACATTTGGAAGCGCTGGGGGGAAAATATGACCTATTTCATTTAAAGCACTTTATTGAGGCAGATTTTTATAAAGTACACATGTTTAAGTGTACAGTTTGATGAGTTTTGAGAATGTACAACTCCATGAAAAATCAATCTATTTTTTTTTTAATTTTCCAAACATTTTTCTTATGTCCTTTTCAGGAGCTCCATCTCTCCCACAGGCAGCCACCTAGCCAATTTCTTTTAGCATTGCCAATTTCTGCCAGCTTCAGAAATCCATTTGAATGGAATCATACACTGTGTGTTACTGTGTTATCAGTCTTTTATTAGAACACTGTCTTTGAGATTCACCCACAGTATTTGTATCAAAAGTCAATGTTTATTTCTGAATAGCACTCCATTGTAGGAATAGTTCACAATTGTTTTATTTAATCACCTGTTGGTAAAATTTGAGTTTCTTTTCAGTGTTTCACTCATGTAAATAATGCTAATAAATTCAAGACATTTTAATGGATCAGCACACTGAGGGGAGATTGTTGAGCTACAGGGTTGTTGTATATTTACCCTGGTTAAAAGTTCTGAGCTGCATTTCGAAATGCTTATTCCACTATGTACCCTTCTACCAATGTGTGAGAATCTAATTGTTCCATATCCTCATCAGCATTTGGTTTTGTAAAACTTTCTAGTATCAGCTATTCTAGTGGATATAAAGTACAATCGTGAATTTAACTCTTTTGGGCTATTTGTGCATGCTCTTTGGATTTCTGATCGAAATAATATTTCCATTAAAATTAGATTTATTATTTAATACTTCATGAATGATCATTAAGTTTTCTCAATATAATCCTGTGCTACAAATCTACATTATATTTTTTTGAGTCTTCAGTTTGCCTTTTTGTTTACCAGTATCTTTTAAAATAACAGAAGCAGTTATTTTTGCTGAAGTCCAATTTACTTTTTTTTTCCCTTTCTGTGGTGTTTCTTGTTATAAATAAGTACTTTCACTCAGAAAATGATTTAATTTAAATAATTTAATCATCAAGATATTTTTCCTATGTTTTTTTCTTTGAAAAAATGTTATAATTTAAACTTTTTTTTAAATTAGGTTTATAATAATATCAAATTGATTTTTATGTATGGTATGAGCTAGAACTGTGCATACATATGTGTGTAAATCAGTCCAGCTCTCATGAACATCAATAGTTGAAAAAAATGTTCTTCCCTACTAAATTACCTTGGCACCTTTTCTTGAAAATCAGTTGACAATGTGTGTGTAAGTTTGGCTATTAATTTCCATGAAAATCCTGCCGGGATTTTGATTGGGACTGTACTGAAAACCAGATCAATTTGGAGAGAACTGACATCCTAACAACATTTAGGCAGCCCTGGAATCAGGTGTATTTCCCCTTGTCTGGCTTAAAATGTCCTATAAATATTATGTAGAAACAGAATTCATCATAGAAACACTGTACATCTTTCCTGACATTGTTACATAAGCATTAAAATTTTTTATAGTATTTTAAATAGAAGTACTTTGTGTCAACTTAATTCTCCACTTCTTCCTTGAAATTTTATAATGACACAATTGATTATTGTAAACATTGGTCTTGTCTCCTGTGACCATACTAAAGTCTCTACTATGTGTGTGTGTGTGTGTGTGTGATTTTCTATATCATTACATTGTCAGTGCACACATTTTGTTTTCTTTCTTCCTTTCCAAATTTTATTTTTTTTTGCTTCTTTATCTTACCTTATCCTACATATCCTGTAATATTCAAAATAAATAGTAGCAGAATTTTTTTTTGATTCTTACTAAAACTTAAGAGAAAAGCATTCGGTATATTACCATCATTTATGATACAAGTTTCAAATTTTACTATATGCACTTTATCAATTTGAGAGAGGCCTTATATACAATTTTATAAAACTATTTTTTATTATAGATGGGCGCAGTATCTTTAGTTTGTTTATTTACTTTTATGTGGTGCTGAGGATAGAACATGGTGCCTCACACGTGGGTGGCGAGCGCTCTACCACTGAGCCACACCTGAGCTGCTGCCTCTTGTATACAATTTTGTTGACAGTTTTTCCTTGGTATATTTTGAATTTTCTAAATGATTTACTTTTCTCTGTTGAAATGACCATATATATTTTTCTTTCATTCTTTTAGTGTAATTATTTACATTATTGAATTTTGAACATTAATCCAGACATTCATTTTGGAATAAAACATATTGGGATATGATGTATATTTCTGGATTCTTTTAGCTAATATTTTGTTGAGGAGGTTTGCAGTTTTATTCATGATGAATGCTGGAATAATTTTCTTGTTAAGTTTTAGTGACAGGGTTAAGCTAGGTGCATAAGATAAGTAAGAATGTTTTTCTTTCTTCCTCAGTTTGAATAATATTGATCTTATGAATTACCTAAATGTTTGTTGGAAATTACCAGTGATTCAATTTAAGCCTGAAGTTTTTGATGTAAAAAAAATTGCAATTCTGTTTTTTTTTTTCTTTTAATCTATCTCTTAGAAGAATTCTTTTAGAATTCTGTTATTAGGAGTATTCGTTCTACTTTAGGTTATTAATATCCACATTTGATTTCATAGATTGAAGGTTTCAAAGTGCAATGTTTTTCGATTCTGTATTTTTAAAAGAATATGCCTTGTATGTGTTACCAAACTAATGGTGTACAATCCTTCAAAATACCTCCTTATGATTTTTTAAATGTATGTAGAATCCATAGTTATTCCCCTTCTTTCATTTCTCAAATTGGTAATTTGTATCTTTTTCTCTTTGTTTTAATATTAACTCTAACTAGAAATTAATTTTAATAAATTTTAAAAAAGGAATCTTATCAATGTTCATCATCAATAATCTATTTAATTAAATAAAATTCAGCTTTCAAATTAATTCCTTTTTCTGTTTACTCACAATTGATATTTTCTTCCCTTTCTGGCTACTTGTAGTGGTAACACATATAATCAATTTTAAGTATTTCTTATAACAACATCAATACTATTTTCCTTTGAGAATAGCTTCATGTGCACTTTATATATTTACAATATTTATATATTGTACTTCCAGTGTCATGAACTTTCAAATATGTTATAGTCTTTTAATTTTTTTTCTCTGATCTGCATGTAATGTAAACATTTTTTCCAGATTTCTAAATATTTAGGATTTTTTGAGATAAGATTGTTATTGGTTTTTACGTTAACTCCTCATTTTCAAGAAATATCCTTGGTGTGACTTCCATTATAGGAATTTATTGATATATATTTTATGGTCCAGTACAAGCTGTACCTTAACGAATATTTTATATGCTCATGAAAAAAATGAATATTGTACAGATATTGAATTAATGTTCTTTAAACACCATTAAATTAGGTTGATAGATGCTGTTCTTGTCTGTTATATCTTTACTGGGGAATAATATTTTGTATTAATTAATGAAAAATGAAACTAAGGTTAATATTTAAATTGTACAATTTTGTTGTCATATATTTTAAAATTCTGTTTTTATGTGCCTGTTTTCAGTGATTATTGCATTTTTTTGACAAATTGATTTTTCATAGTCATAAAATGATCGTTTCTGATACTATCTTGCAGTCTGTTTTATGTTATGAATAGAGCTACATCTGCTTTCATAGACCTCATGCTTTTAGGGCACATGGTATAACCACCCTTTCCTTTCCACTCTGCCTGTCTCAATTGAAGTCTGCCTATTATAAACAGCTTTGTACGCTGCTGGCATCTAAATTTCCACTTGTTCAGAGATTTCATGAACATCCATAGTCCATTTGGACTTAAAATAATTAATGACATTGGTGCTCTTAATATTTTTCTTTATTTGGTATTGTTTATCTTGCTTTTTGTTTTTTATTTTCCACCAATTACCTCATTCTTTGTTGGCTTTTTACCCTGTCTCAATATATTTTGTTTGTCTTTTGAAGGGAGAATAGAGTATGAATTACTGAGTTATATTTCTTTGACTTTTTTTCCCTAACAGGTGCCTTAGGAATTAAGATACTCATCTTAAAACAGTTTTATCTGAGTTAATGTTAAAAATTTCATGTATAATAGAGGAAACATATAACTAAATATTCTCACCCATGTTATTTCTCAGCCGTTGTACTGTCATTGCCATTTATTTTACTTCTACCTATGTTACAAATCCTACCATATCATTATTTCATTTTTACTTGAAACATTCAACTGATCGTTAGAGATTCAGAGACTGAGAGATACATATCCTATATATTTCCCCACATGCTTTCTATTACCAATGCTGTTCGTTCCTTGGTGATTCAAAGTTCCAGATGGTATTGTTTTTCCTATCAGCAGAAGAAATTTCTCTAGTTTTCCTTGTGGGTTGGCTGGTGATAAATTCTCTCAGAGTTGATTTGTCTAAAAATGTGTTTTATTTAATTCAAAAAAAAATGTTTTCACCACTTGGTTAAAAGTTGTTGGTTTTCTGTTTTGTTCTGTTTTTTTTCTTTTAACTTTTTAAAACATGGTTTTGAATACCTGCATTAACATTGATTTTTTTGATAATCATTATTGCCTCCCACGCAAAGTTTCTTCATTTTCTTTCACCATTGAAATTGATCTTTAATTTCAAGAAGTCTCACCATGATGTGTATAGGGTTGGTTTTCTATTTATTCTTCTTATAATTTACTGAGATACTTTGGCATACAAGTTACTATTTAAATGAAATTTGGAAAATACTCAGATAATCTTTCTTCAAATATTTAATTTTTCTGTGTCATTATCTCTGTCTGCCCTTTGTGTGTCTCCAGTCATAAACGTGTTATAGGTAAATGTGCCCCACAATGCTGAGGCTCTGATAATTTTTCTCTTTCTCTAATTTGCTATGAATTATGTATATTAATCTTTATCCACTTTCACTTATCATGACTCAGCAATGTCCAATATGCATTTAACACAGTTGTGAAAACATATTTCACTTTAACAATTTCTATTCACACATGTAAGGTTGACTTAACATACATCTCCTGATTGTTTTAAAATCCAATATACCCATCTATTTCTGTGGATTCTTGGCCTACTTAACATTAATGAGGTCCTAGGTGCCTTTCAAAAGATGAGTGAATAAAGAAAATTGGCATATAAACATACACACACACACACATATATTATATTAGAATATTATATACCTATTACATATTAGAATATTATATATCTAATATATATATTAGAATATTACTCAGCCATAGGAACAATGAAATCATGGCATCTGGCAATAAAAGAATGGAACTGGAGAATATCATGCTAAGTGAAATAAGCCAGTCCCAAATAACCAAATGCTAAATGTTTTCTCCGATATGTGGATGGCTAATCCAAAACAAGGGAAAGTAGGGAGGGGAAGAATAAAAGTCCATTTGATTAGCAAAGGGGGATGAAGGGAAGTGATGGGGGAGGGGTGAGAATAGGAAAGACAGTAGTGTGAATACTACTGTCTAGTGTGAATAAGGCATAACTATTCTATCCTTATATATGAATGCATGACTAGGGTCACTCTACCTCATGTACAACCACAAGAATAGAATACTAAGTTATTCTCCATGTATGTATAATATGTCAAAAATACATTGCACTGTCATCTATATATAAAAACAACAAATAAAAAATAAATTTAAAAAATGAGCTTCTGGGCTCAATCCCTAACACACACACACACACACACACACACACACACATGCACAAATGAATTTCACATTTATAGAAATTATTTTTCTGAAGATATTTGGTAACCTGTGTTTTGTTTCTTTTGATTTATTTTTAAAAATTTTTAAATTTGTTTTTATTAGTTACACATGGCAGTAGAATGCACTTTGATACATCAAACATAGATGGAGTATTATCTCTCATTCTTCTGGTTGTACATGATATAGAATCACACCGGTAAAATCATGATTACTTCTTTCGTCAGGCTATTTTTTAACATGCCTAGTAACTTTCTGTATAACCAATAATATTGTGAAAAACTCAGGTAAACTAGATTCTGGTGTTTTCTTTTAAAAAATAGGTTTATTTGACATTGGAATGGCTGCCATATCACCTTATGATTGTGGAGTCTTGGCTTTATATTTCGCTTTATTCTCTTTTAGTGATGGTCAAGTTTAATTTTGGTTAGTCTCAAGGTACATCTTGGATGAATATTGTGCTACTATTACGTGGTTCTTCTAGAGTCTCAGTAGAAAGCCCTAGGCATGTACCAGGGCACTATATACATGTAGAACTGAACTGTAATCTTTGTCTTCTCAGCAATGGGCAGCAGGCGAAAACAGTGCTCTTCCAGTGTGGTATTTATCCTGTTTTTGACATTCAGCTCCTTAGATTGTCACCCTACACATGCACTGTTTAGGTGTGCAAAGTAAAGGCTTGAAGGAATTTTCATTTTTCTTTTCTTTTGATACTGGTGATTAAACTCTGGGGCACTCGACCACTGAGCCACATCCCCAGCCCTATTTTGTTTTATATTTAGAGACAGGTTCTCACTGAGTTGCTTAGTACCTTGCTATTGCTAAGGATGCTACTGAACTCACCATCCCCCTGCCTCAGCCTCCTGAGCCATTGGTATTACAGATGTGCACCACTGTGCCAGGCTAATTTTCTTTCTCCCTCCCTCCTTTCTTCCCTTTTTCTTTCTTTCTTTCTTTTTAAACTTATTTTGGGTCTTCTTTCTATTCACCACCATTTTTCTGGCATTTCCCCTTTATATCAGTCCCTGTGCAAACTACAACTTATTACTCTCTAGCCAATTGGACTGCAGGTTTCTGTTTTAGCTCTGATTACTACATAATACGTGGACTGGTTAGTACCCTCAGTAATAAAAATATACAATTTGGATTATCATTCAGTACATTGACTTTTTCTTTCAAGGGTCAAATGTCTTCCTTATTATTTTTTCTATGTGAAAATTAAACTTAAATTTAAGAATGTTTTTAAAGCAATAATCATTTCCAGGCTTAGATCTAAATCTTGAAAGCAAATCTAGAAAAATATAGACTAACAGAGTGGTGGGGATATGGATGCTGAGAGCTTCAGGTTCCTGACAAATTTTGAACATAGTTGTTATGAGATTTCCAAATAGATTGGATCTGCTACCTAATGCAGAAAGAGATCAAGGAGGACTCCAATATTTTCTGTTCTAAGTAACTTTTACAAATTGAATTGAGATAAGTAGGGATGTAGTTTTCCATATATATGTATAGTACCCCCCCAATTGAACTGGGGATACTCAAACACTGAGCCACATCCTTGGCCCTATTTTATATTTTATCTAGAATCTATAGACAGGTCTCACTTAATTGCTCAGTGCCTTGCCATTGCTGAGGTTGGCTTTGAACTCATGATCCTCCTGTCTCAGCCTCCAGAGCTTTTGGGTTTACAGGTGTGCACCATCGTACCCGGCTCACATGACACACACACACACACACACACACATACACATAGAAATGCTTACTAGATCTCTAAATGAAAATATGCAGGCAAGTAGATAAACATATACAGCTTTCAGAGTTATGTGTAGACTTAAAATATTAGGTTGTTAACTCTCTGTGTTTAGATGGAACATAAAACCCTCAGATGAAACAAGTCTAGTAAGAAAATTATTATAACAATTGCTAAAGACTACAAACCATGCAACTAGTGTTAAGAAGGTGAGAAAATGAGAAGTGTATGATGGAGTAAGATGGAAATACACAGAATGTGGTGTCCTGGAAGTCAAGAGAGGGAGGGTAGATGTTAGATGGGGTTTACAGTGAAATAAATTTGGAGAGTTGGAAGTAGCGATTGAATGTGTGGAAGGCATTTTTTATGAATGGAAGGGGGGAAATCTTAATTGGGTATGTTAAAGAGATGTTTTGATTAGAAGAACTAGAAATAATGAGTACAGACATGTTTTTATAGAAAATTTTTTTAATTTGGAAAACATAAATGATGCAGCAATGGGAGGAACTATGGATAAGGAAAAGTTTATTTATCATAAGTATATTCATATTTATCCATCCATCTATATGCATGTCTACATATGTATATACACACCTACTCATACATATAAACATATTTACATACACAGATGGGAGAAAAATGTCTGTATGCTAAAATGGATAATTTAGTGAAGAAGGAATGATTCATGATGAGGGAAAGAAAGGAGGGGGTGTTGTTTCTACATCAACTAACTTGAATAGGTAAGGAGATGATGTATACTGCCAAAATGAGGTTTTTTCTATAGAAAGGAATCTGATCCTTCATAAAAAGCTGAACTAAAATTCCAGAATGTAGAACAGAAACAGGGAGGCACAAAGACAGAGTGGCAGATACCTATGGAATTTCTTATCTGCTTAGACTTTTCTGGGTGGCATTGGATATGAGGTCAATAGCTGAGTGTGAAGATGAATAAGGAGGTTTTAGAGTGTTGAGGGGAAAATTAAAAGCATCTAATTAGTCATGTCAGTGTGATAGGAACACATAAGAGGGTCACAAGACATCAATAGAGACCTATGTGAGATATATTATCATGGGTTTAAAATTTATTGTGTCAGCATGAATGTTTGGTTCCAGCCATAGTTAGTTGCTCAGTGCAAGAAAGAAGGAACTGATGATTACAGTTTACCAGGCTTAGTGCCCTGACATAGGAGGAGAATGAAAGGATAAAAGAGTGAGAAAGGAAATGATATGGTAAATCAAATAAGTTAATCTGCTAAAAAAAGGGATTGAGGATGTACAGGAAGATAGAAATGTGATGAGATCATCGGGTCATTAAATTTTATGGTGTGATAGGGTTCAAAGATGGATGGGGTTGGGGTACTTGAGAGAGGAAATTGTTACTTACCAGATGATACCCACAGAGTGGGGGATTTGAGATTTGGAAGGTTTACCATGAATAATACCATTATTGATAGAATAACAGCAAGATCAAAGAGAAGGAATTAAAAATTGCTAGGTCAAGTTGAAGAAGGATCATCTTCTGTGTTTCGAAATCATCTAGACTAGAGGTGTGAAATGAAAATGAAATTCAAAGCTAGAAAGTTTAGGAAAGGGAGGCAAGGTGGTCTTGTAGAGATTATAAGAAACACGAAGGGCAGGTGTCCCACTCCTGACAAGATGGTTTGCATGTTATCATTTTCTGTATGTTACCTTGTGGTTTTTAGAGAGAAGAACTATTTGCCCTCAAGATATTCACTGGGATAAAGTTGTGTACAGTTAGTTTTATGTGAAATAATTCATAAAAGCATAAATAAGGCACCAA
Source organism: Marmota flaviventris (assembly GCF_047511675.1). Taxonomy (NCBI): domain Eukaryota; kingdom Metazoa; phylum Chordata; class Mammalia; order Rodentia; family Sciuridae; genus Marmota; species Marmota flaviventris. The sequence continues at coordinate 88,932,011 of NC_092510.1, forward strand.
GGAAGGTAATACGGGGATGGGAAAAACAATAATTTTGATTAATGAATGAAACTGCTATAGCAAAATGTTCAATTTTGCTGAGAACCCCTTCAAAAATTATATAGAAGTTCTCTAACAATTATCCCCCCAAAAGAGTGGAAAACTTGGGTGGGTATATTCTAATTCTCATCTATAATTTGATTGAAGTTTAGACCATTTCATACAAGCAGACGAAAACCTCAGACAGAGGAGCAGAGAGATGCAGAAACTTAAGGTTTCAGAGTTCAAGAAACATGCACTAAATCTGTACTTAAAGACTGATGAGGACTGATAGACCATGGCACAGACTATAAATAACACCTACTCTCCACCTACACCAAACAGATTCATTAATGCCACATTTTGGGTCCACTCTGTTGACTTGATACTTCAAAATGAAAGACAACCACAGTTTTTTAAAAGACTAAAAATGTGAAAATGAATAGATTAAATTTCTTTCCCATGTATTCGAGTCCCAGGAACTCGATTGATCTTTATCAACTTTCTCTTCTGTCATCCATTGTGGATTTCTTTCCTACTGTTGGTACATATTGCCCAATAAAGTTATTCTACAATGTATTTTTGAAGTGTTAGGGCTTTGATCAGATTATACACATCACACCATGGTTGCTCTAATTCTTCATTTATTGTTGGAATGGAATTGCAGACATGGAAGCACTAAGATAAACCCTTAAAAAACCCTAGAAATACTCCCTATGTTCCAAACATATTCATCCCTGTACCTGTTTTAGAGTACCAAACTCATATTCTCTTGATCACTGAAAGAATTATCCTTATGCCCCCATCCCCTCCACCCACCCACCCCCCTGCTTGTGTAGTCCTTTCACTGAATTGACAAGGAATGTCAATTCATAGGGGCACAAGCTTTGCTGAGAAGCTCAATTATTTGTTGGTGTCTTCTATAGACTACAATTTATGTAGGAGATTTGTAATTGGAGAATGTTATCTGACGAAGTTTATGTTAACATCAACCACTGCCATAATTCATCAGAGTCTCAAAATCCCATTTCAATGTAGTAAATTATATTATGATGGGCTCACACTCCATCCTTTACGTCATTTTGGGTGGCACTAGTTGTCACAATTTCAGTTGCTCTCTGGCATTCCTTCAGGATAACTGTCTTGGGGATAATTTTTGTTTGGCCTTTCACACCTTCATGACTTTTATTTCAGTGTTCAATTGCATCTGCTCTAGTTTGAATGTATCCCCTGAAATCCATGTGTTGGAAACATAGTCCCCAATGGAAATGTGTTAAGAGTTGGGCCTTTAAGAAGTGATTAGGTCACGAAGGCTTTGTCTTCCTGAATGGATCAATACCCTTACTGTTGGAGTGAGCTAGTCATCACAGGATTGGGTTACCAATAAAAGGATGAATTCATTTTCCTTCTTCTTGCTCTTCATTTTGTGTGTTCCCTTGCTGTTCCACTTGCTGCCATGGTTGATGCAGAAAGAAACTCTCATGAGCTTCTTGACTTTGGGCTTCTAAGCCTCCCAAACTGTCAGAGATAGATACCTGCTTTTTATAAATTGCTCAATCTCAAGTATTCTGTTAGAGTAGCACAAAACAGGAAAAAAATTTCATCATGACTATAATCAGGAGATGAGGTAATTACCATAGGGTGAGTCTAAATACCCAAAGAAGCTATTGTGATGTGTACTTGAGTTAAAATTCTATTTTCTCTGTCACCATTATGCCCTGAATTTAAAAGAGGGCATCTTGAATCCCTTGATATCAATGTCAATTCATAATCTATGTCCAACATTTCTAGAAAATTCTGGATAGTCTAATATATATATATATATATATATATATTCTAGTATATAATAATAGGCAGTAATGGCCTAGCAAAGTTCAACAATTAGATCTTCAAGAAAAAAGTAAACAAAAACAATAAAACATGTTGTATAGAATTTCCAATTTCTATGATATAAAAAAGTTCTCCCATGGGTATAAGAATAGGTCATTAGACCCAGAATTAAGAAGAGGTATGCACACTTTACTCTTGATTATGTTACAAACTCACTCTTGCACAGCACAAGTTATGTGTCCCTTGGAAGAAGTCATGGGGAAACATTTATTGTATATATTTGAAGAGTGTTACAGACTTCTCTGTCCTGGATATCCTACCTTCCCTTTTATTATTGGCCACAGATGGAAAATGGAATAAGTGATCTCATTTTTTTCCATTGCAGAAGCTAACAGATTCCCGATGACCAGCTCTTGAAGTTGTCTTGATTATATAATCAAGAACTATGATTGTGAGTTTTCCACTTATATTAGTCCTAGCGACACCATGGGTTGCTAGCCATTGCCACAGATTCCTGGGGACTGAAGGCCTTCTGAATGTCAACTTGACCTCCTTGTCTCCAATTACGAGACTATATTTGTCTAGTGGTGCTGTGATTTCATATTTTCTGCCCTAAAATTCTATTGCTTATTAGACTCTGGATTCCAATTCTATGCCAGTACCTCCTAATCAACTCATCTACAGAGAGCAACCAACAATAACAACAAAACTAGCCTTTTATTAATGTTAACACACTGCTTTAATGACATATCCCTTATTCCTTATTGATTTCTTTAAAAAATACTATGTTGAATTTTTAATTGACAAATATGATTATATATATTTGTTATGTTTTGTTATATTTATTTACTGGGCTCTCCTTGAGAGCACAATCACGTGTCAGCTTTTCTTTCCTCACCTGATGTATCCTTGCTAATATGTCCAATTACATGGTTTCCTGATTTTTCTCTTCACTTTGCAAAGGCAATCCTGGTATATCCATTATATCTGCCATAACCATGCTTCAATGACCCATCCTTGTAGTGACAGAGACCAGCTCTAAGTTCCCTGTCCAGGAGACTAGATCCAGAGGCATGTGAAATCTCCCATCCTCATAAGCTCAAAGCCACCCTTCCATGGCCTATATCCCAAATTTGAGATTTACTCCTAGTTCCTACATCTCAGGTGATCTAGCCAGCTCACCCTATTCCTTTTCATGGAATAAGTCATTTCCTCCTCATTTGGGGCCATTCTAAGTCGCAAATCTGTGTGGCCTGTGTGCAGTTAATGAGAGAAGATGGACAAAAATCCTCATTTTGACCAACATCCTAAGAGAGAGCTGCTTTCAACAATGTCCATACTTGATTTCTAGGCACTGAGAGTCTGTAATTTCTTAGCAAAGGAATAAAGGTATATTTGTCAATCTGGAGGGTTCAAGATATCTATTCATTTATCAGAGGCATTTATCCGGATACCTGCATTCTGAGTCTTTGAATTCTGTCCTACATTAAGACAATAAAGTATTGAAGACATGTTGACGGGGGCTTAAATAATCCCTCATCTTGGTAGTTCCTTAGAACAGCTTTATATTTAGTGTTGGATCTGATCTTCAGGATGCTCTTCTCCCTGGTTGTTGGAGATGCGCAAATCCATGTTACTTTTCTTCCCTACTATTCTAATTTAAGAGAGTTTGAGTCCAACTTCTGAGTTGATAATGAACCAACCTTGTCTGGATTAGAAATGTTGCCTTGAGGGTTTCTGGCTTTCACAGGATACCTTCTGTTGATAGTGATTAAACTAAGCCTATGTTTTTGCCCTCTAGGCCTCTAGGGAATTTATCCAAATCCATCAAATTCTATCACTTTGTAATTACCATTGTCTCTATATCTTTAAATGCCAGAGCTGTTACATAAGCCAGTCTTTTCTGCTTCCACTTACATCTCATTTCAGTTAGTCACAACTGAAACTCTTAGTGATTATGAGTCTACAACATGACATATGCCATCACCATCCCAGAAAGTAACAATCATTTACTTACTTTTTTAAACTGACCAGTGATTGCTTCCATTCCAAATCTTGTCTTAAGGAGAAATGGGTTATAGAACTATTTCTACCCAAAAGCAAATTCTGAGACAGAAACTTGGGATCAGGAACTTTCTTTAGTAGACTGTATCAGAAAGTATTGGCAAGAAGGATGGGTTTGAAACTATAAGATAGATATAAAGAATTTGATAATTAATAGATTTCCCTTGTAGGCTTCTGAGTAAATTTGTGGAAGGTGTCTCAGAGTTGTCTGAACAAGAGGTCAGAAGACTGGGGTACTCATCAACCAACTCCTGTCTTACCTTGGTTAAGGGTTGTCTGTGGGAGCACTAATTCCCTGACATTTGGCTACAGACTAAGGAACTCCTGGGACTCTGGGTAAAGGTCATCATCGGGAGAGCAAAGAGTTGCAGGCACTTGAGGGAAGAATCTCTTAGTATGGAAATTATCCATCTCAGATGCAGATGGATTTAGTTGGGACAAAGAGATATGGGGTGGACCATAGATAATTATCTGCAACCAGGATTAAATGAGATAATCTAAATTACATCCTGGAGAAGTGTCTGGCGCATAGTGCACACCATAGTCACCATTTATGAACCACATCAACATGATTTTGATCATTGCCTGTATTCCTACTCTCTATGTTATTTATTCAGGTGACATAGATTGGAGTGTAGAATTCACATTCTCAGTCTTTCTGGGACAATGAAAATGCCCCACCCATTATTTTTGTTCACTGTTTAGTCAATATCATTTGAAGAAGTGAGTGTGTTGACAGAAGTGGATGATTGCAAGGACAATGACTGTGGACACATGATTTCTAGGACTTTGATAAGTAAGCTTGTAGTTTACTGTTGTGTCACAAGGGTTTTGGGGATGAGAAAGCCTGGATTCCAGTCATAGCTCTGACACTTATGAGCCCTCTGACCTGTCTGAAGGTTCGTTTTCCTCACCTTTAAGACAAGTATTTCCTGTTTTTCCTGCTTCACGTGAAGGCTCAGCGATATTTCCTTCAGCACTCAGAGGCCTCCTTGGTGCACCGTCCACTGTAAGCACTTAATAGTCACTTTTGTATAGTGTCATCCATCTCTTTGGGTTCACAGTCATTCCACGGACCTTCAGTGTGGGCAGCCCTTGCTGTGTTCTTGCTGTGTTCTGTGTTCTTGGTGACACTGTGGCCCCATCATGAGTTTCTGCTCAGCTTGATTCTTTTGTGAGATAACTGATCTTATGTTTAAGGATGGCACTTGACCAGAGGGACTTGAAAATTACTAATAGCTTTCAACAGATAAAGACTGAGAGGTTGGGAAAAAAGAAAAAAAAATAATAAAGTATATAAATAAAATAAATTAAGTTTTCTTCTAAAAAAAGTTTAAGTAAATAGAATTTATTTATATCTGATTTATTATCTGTGAATCTGAAAGCATCCAGTTAAAAAAAAAACTCATGCAAAATAATATTGCTAAAATAGAAGTGGGAAAAATTGAGTCAAAAAATAAAGAAGAGTCTATGAATATACTAAAAATCCTGGGCTATAGAATTACTATACTAGTAATGTAGTAGATATGCAATGACCAAGAAAACTAAGGCATAACTAGCAGAAATTGCAAGCTCTTATCAAAAGAACCCAATCCATCCAGGATCTTGGTTTAAGACGGACATTTCTACTCTGAAGAAGGAAGCTGTGGGGCAAATCAGTGTATCCCGTCCAACTTCATTGTTCCGTAAGTCAGGACCTTATTAGAATCAGTCTCTTTTGATATTTTTATAGCAATTTATCACCTTAATTTTGTCAATAAGATATTACCCAGACCCTATTTCATCAATGAATAAAACTGGAGTTGGCAAGTTGAAGTGAGAGTTCTTACTTCTCTTAGACATACTGGAAGAACTTCAATGTCATGTCAAAAGACATGGGATTAGAAAAGCATTGGTAAATATCATGGGTGATTACTTCATAAAGAATTATCTGTTTAACCACCACTGAAAAATAAATCCACAGTATGTATTGTGTTTACTGATTTGACCAGGAAATAAACTGCATATTGCACAGATCTCCCCAAAAATATTTTGGGCCTTATGCCAAATGGTAGCGGGGGTTAAAGCTGTAAAAGAGACAGAAGTAATCCCCATATTCCTGTGTTACACTATGCAAATAAAACAGTAGCCAAGTAATTTAATAGTGTGTTAAGAGCTATAAAAATCTGGACACTTTTTATATCATACTGTATCTAATATAGACTAAAAAATGTGGATACAATTTTAACCAGAATAACTTTAGGTTCAGCTGTGTAAGATTCCTGTCTCCATTATTAAAGTAAGAAGCACCTGACCTGTACTATGCCTGGCAGTATTCAAGACAAAAATATATATGTATTCAGATTAATGTCAGCCCTAATAACATCTACTCCCTGGAGATGGACATCAGATAAAGACATTTTGTTTTGTTTTGTTTTACAGTTTTATTCTTCTTTTTATTTGTTCTGTTTACATATATGTGATAGTAGATTGTATTTTGATGTGTTGTACGTACATGGAGTATAACTTAGGATCCTATTCTTGTGGTTGTAAATGATGTAAAGTTTCACTGATTATATATTCACATATGAACATAGGAAAGTTATGTCCTACTTATTCTACTGTCTTTCCTATTCCTATCCCCCATACTCTCCTTTCATTCCCCTTTGTCTAATCCACTGAACTTCTCCCCACACCTCTTTTTGTGTGTTAGCATCTATAAATCGAGAGAACTTTCGACCTTTGGATTTTGGGGACTGGCTTATTCCATTCAGCAAGATGTTCTCCAGTTCCATCCATTTACCAGAAAATACCATAATTCCATTCTTCTCGATGGATGAATAATATTCCTTTGTGTATATATACCAAATTTTCTTTATTCATTCATTTGTTGAAGGTCACCTACGTTGGTTCCATAGCTTAGCTATTGTGAATTGAGTGGCTATAAATTAAAGTGACTGTGTTTGTGTGGTTTGCTGATTGTAACTCCTTTGGATATATACTGAGGAGTAGGATAATGGGTCAAATGGTAGTTCCATTCCAAGTTTTCTGAAGAATCTTCATACTGCTTTCCAGAGTAGTTGAACCCATTTGCAGTCCCATTAACAATGTATGATATACCCTTTCCCCACATCCTTGCCAACATTTATTGTTACTTGTATTTTTGAGGGTTTCCATTCTGACTGAAGTGGAATAAAATCTCAGTGTAGTTTTAATTTGCATTTCTCTAATTGCTAAAGATGTGGAACATTTTTTTGTATATTTGTTCACATTTCTTCTGTGAAGTGTCTGTTTAGTTCCTTTGCCCATTTATTAATTGGGTTATTTGATTTTTTTGTAAGATTTTTTTTTAAATGTCCTGCAAATTAATGCTAAAGACAAGTTTTTATCTTAATAATCTATATTCAAGCACCATCCTTGCCTGTTTAGCTCTATTAAACAACAGAGTATCTGCACAAGGTAATTAGTAGGTTATTTTTTGTTTCTGTTTTTTTTTTCTATAAATGAATAAAAGAAATATTTTGAGAATTTGCAACTGAAAAAATAGTATTGATGTAATAAAATAATTCTATGAACTGGGTGCAGTGGTGCATGCCTGTAATCCCCACAACTCAGAAGGCTGAGGTAGGAGGATTGCAGGTTCAAGGTCAGCCTGGGAAATTAGTGAAACCTTTTCTCAAAATAAAAATAAAAAGGACTGGGGATGTAGCACAGTGTTAGTGTTCCCCTGGATTTATCCTAATCTCTCTCTCTCTCTCTCTCTCTCTCGCACGCACACACACACACACACACACACACACACACACACAGAGGGAGAGAAGAAAGTAAAGATAGCATGTTTACATTAATGTGCATATAAAGAGTTCCAAATCCCTAACTCCTTGACCTAAGAAAGTTAAGGGATCACTAGCATGTTGTAATCTATGGGTGTGAGAAGTGACAGCATTGTCAGAGGTCTGAGTAAACTGACATGAAATGCATATATAGTGGATAGGTAAAAAAAGAAATGGAATATATAGGCACATGTGTACATTCCTGCGTGTACATTCATCCATACTTTCCAAACACATATGAAATATAATTTGTGTGCATACATACAAACACACACAGAGCTATACGATAACTCAAGGTGGCTACCCTCACTGAGACATGAACACTTGAAACTGTGTTTTAATATACAGACAATATTAAAAAGCTGAAATAAAGAAAAAAAAGACGCATGCTCATATATAGCTAAGGACAGAAATGTTCAGGGAAAATCCAGGTACGTGTACATTCATGATGAAGAGGTAGGTTTTTCTCTCATTCGTTCATTATTCCACACTCATTTAGCTTCTATTCTATGGTATGCTGGAGAACAGTGGAGGTTAAAACAGCCAGTACACCCTCACCCCATTGCTGCGTGCTGCCCTGCTGCTGCATGGAACCTTTATCAAGTGTCAGCAAGAGAACCTGGCATTTATCAGGGTAGGTACGGCGCTCTGCTCTGCTGACAGGGTAGATTCAATACATGTCATCCCCACTGTGCTAAGATGTTTTAATGGCTTGCTCGCAATTTCTTTTTTCCCATCACCCAGGCAACTTTGCTTCTCTTTCCTCTTCGGTCCCTTTCTCTCAACCCCAAGTTGTTCTCCTTTCACATATTTGATCTCCCATTGCAAAAGCTGCCTAGCTGTATGGCATTGAAGATGTCACTAAATCTGTTTCTGCATACTCATTCATGAGAAGTGGGAATCAACTAAATTATCCCTGATACCTTTTCAGCCTTTTAGTGCTAACAGTGTGGCATTCTAGCTACTTCTCTTAGCCTAGATAGCTTGATGCCCCCGGAAAATAAGAGTCTGAGACAATGGGTTTTGTGTTAGTAGTTTATTTTAGATCATTGGATGAGCCAAGTGTTTGAAAAGAGAAACAGCGAAGGAGGAAAAGCCCCAGACTTGGAGGGTTAGGGAAATGCAGAAGGGGAAAGAGGGAGTGTGGACTTCCCAGAGATCATTCAATTGATTGCTTTTAGGAGATACTGGAGCTTACTCTAGTGCTGTTCTGAGATACTATACGGAATGTGTCTCAATAGTTACCAGGAAGTGACAATTACCTCTCAGTTCCCAGGATCCAGAACAGCTCATCAGGTTCCTGTAGGGATCTATGATTGTGGCAGAAAAAGTAAGAGATCCACAGTGCCGCTGAAATCGGGTTCTGTTAGGCTACGCCTAAGTACGGCCAGTTGCTGTAGCAAAGTTAGGAGAAAACATGGTGGGATGAGATGGAAGGAAGGGTAGAATTGCCTTCCTCCATACTGGGGGAGTGCTGGGATGGAGAACTTTTAACATGTCGAATTAGATTTGTGGGGGGGGATAAATATATCAATACGATGTCAGAAAATCTGAATCAATGTATCCACAGTTGCACAGAATTGTCATGTGACTGGATGCCATTGCCCATTTCTTGCCTAGATTTATCATATTGATGATTATTAATAAGTAACAGCTATAGTATGTCAGGTATTGTCTTAGGAACTTCATACATAGTCTGCTAACCCTCAGATCAACAGGATTTCATCAGAATTCATGCTCTCATTTTACAAACAAGGGCACCACAGATTAAGAATGGGAAGTGACTTACCTCAATTAACATCACTAAAAATGTCAAAAATGGAATTCAAATTCATATACACAAGCCCAGTCAGTTCCTGATACTTGAAACTTTCTCAGTGGGCACACAGGTTTAGGACTAGGCTTGGGTCTCAATTCCAAGTTGACATTCCTGCTGAATGTCATGATTAATCCACTTCAGTTTGTGTGGTTAGAGTTTTGATATCCTTCATATTTACCTACCAACTTCTCTGACCTCATCCTTTACTCCAAATATATTTGATACTGATGCTAACCCAGATCAATGTTTCAAGACTCATTTTTATTTACTGCTTCTCATTGAGCAACAATCTACATCTGAATCAATATCCCAAATGGATCCTTTTATACTTTACAGTTTCTCTGTTGCATTTTTCCTTGTTTGTTTTCATTATTCTCTTTACATTCTCTCTTTCCATAATCCATAATCCATTGGCAGATTGGGGTAAGTAAGGCACAGCAGGGAATAATAGCAGTGGTTAAAATAGGAAATGTATTTTGCATAATTTAGAAACAATTAAGGAATTAGTAAATCTAATATTTAAAGGGGAAATAGCATGTTTTCATCTCCTGGACATCCTTAGAGCTTTGGGCCCACTATAAAGACATATCTTAGACTGCATAATTCATAAATAATAGAAATTTATTTCTCATAGTCTGGAGGCTAGGAAGTTCAAGATTAAGGTGTCCATAGATATGGTTTGATGAGTTCTTGTCCTCAGACATGGCACTTTCTATATGGCCTCACATGCTAGAAAAGTAAAGGTGATCCCCGACATTTCTTTTATAAAGGCAGAGCCCTCATGAACTAACAACATCCTAAAGGTTTTACCTCTTCATATCCCCAAGAAAGGAATTAGGTTTTAACATGAATTTTGGAGTGGCCCATTTAGGTTGAGGCATAGCCTTTTTGTGTCACCATTTCCTTCCTCCATGTGCCCTTCCCTGGTCAAGGTCATACTGTATGTACATCATCCAGGGCAGAGGACAATCATAGCTTATGTGCCCCTTTGCTCCCTGGGAAGGTAGATCTGTGCAAGGCAGGGCTCTCCTCCTGGGTCAATGCTAAGGGTACCTGAGGTCAGACCCTGATTCTAATTAAATTGCTCTGGGAGGGGGGCATGAAGGAATAGAAAAGAAGAAAACTAAAATGTGTGTGTGTGTGTGTGTGTGTGTATGTGTGTGTTTAGGAATATCTTTTTTTCATGTGTCAAGATATCTGAACCTTGGTGGATGGAGTGTGCACCTTCTACTCACTATGTAGATTGAGACACAAAGAGTGCTGGTCTGATAAGGAAAAGAAAGGAACAGATTATTGTTAGATTAAAAAAACTGAGAGAAAAAAAATATCACTCATCTAAATCATTTCTTCCTGTATTCTTGACCACCCAAATCCCTTTTACTTATGAAATCGCTCAAAAATTTTCTATATCCACTCTTCCTATGCTTTTGTTTTCAGACTGAAATTATCACTACTAATACACTAGGTTATGTTTTGATGACATGGAATTCCTTCCTTCCCCAGTAGATCTTGTTATTATAAAGTGTGTCCTTATTGAGGGAAAAGCAGTTCCCTGTAACTTCCACTCATTAGCCCTATTTCTATCTCTTCAAACCGGATGAAACCAGCAAAATCCCTGTGTTACCACAAGGCCCTTCAGAATTGGAAGGAGAGCATTCCTGCTATTGGCCCTAGTCCCTAGGGAGGTTTTGTGTCCTTAGATCAGCTTTTTTTTTTTATATATATATTATATAGTTTGGAATCCCACTTGGAATGCTGGTTGCTTCCCTCTGGTTACACTGTAAATTGTTAATCTTTCTCTCCACGTCCAGATTTGGGGGCCTAATATATAATGATTTATCCTGTTTCTGGGGTCATGTTTCCATCATCAAATTCTAGATCTTGTGAACCCAAACGTGTATGTGGGACACATGAGTAAGTGCACCCATGTTCCAAATTGACAGTCAATAAGATCCCATGAAATTCAGGCCCAGGATATGAGGGAGATACTCTCTTCCTGTGATTCCAAAGTTAAGCACACATGGCATATGTCTGGTATCTGACTCGGCCTCTCAGGGGATAGGAATATACTTCAACAGCCAGATGATTATGTTAATACCAATTTGGATTTATTATTATGTTTGTCTGTTTCAGGACTGAATTTGACGTGATTGCTGCTGCAGCCTAAGTACAAGGTATTAGAGACTGAAATGTGTTTTCTGGAAGATCCTCCGGGAACAGCCACCTGGGATTGACGGAGAGAGTCACTGGGTGTCACTGTTGAGTCATAAAAATGTAACTCTCAGCTTTCTTGTGGAGGTCTGGCTCCTTCGAGAAGCAAGAAGCAGGAAGTTTGGGGTTAGCTGCCTGTGCATTCTGAGTCTCTTCCTTAGGGTCCAGAAGGATCATCTCGTTTCATCCTTCCCTTGGAGAGGAAGCTAGTCAGATGCACCCTTGTCATTGTGGGTTTTTGCTGCCTCAGGTGCTGTTTAATGACCTGATCTGTCCTTGCTCTGCCTGCTGGTGTCATGATAGGGGTCTGCTTTTAGGTACCCTTGCAGTAAGTGCCCTCCACCCTGTCAGAAGATATCTCCCTCCCACACCCAGGACTTGCTGAGCCTCACAGCTCTCTTCACAACACATCATCCATTCCATTCCCAGATTTTTTTTCCCCCAGATCCACAGTGATTTCAGTCTCAGCCAGAAGTCAGTGGTACATTTCATTTTAAAATAATTTTTAATAGAAGCACTGATTTTAATAATGACAGGTGGAATTATACACACCAGTGCTTTGAAGGGCAAGGAGAACAATTAACCAGAAGAGAGAAGGATCAAGCACAAGAAGGTCGGGAAGCCTGGAGACCTCCTGTCTCTAAGAACCAGCCCATTAATAACCTGGCCTGATCTACAGTACAACACGGGCTTCTTACACCTCAAGGATGGAATATCCTTTAAAGAACGGTCACTCAGGTTCATTGGTATGTGTTTTCAATATTTTAAGAAAATCTTAAAACTGCAAATACGAAAGTTTCAATATACCAAGAACCTTTTCTGGATTTCTAAGGAAAAACCCAGGGGATCAGTATATCTATAAATACCACATGTCCCTTAGGTATATCTAGAAAGACTTCCTCCTGGACTAGTTGAAGAATTATGTGTTTTCTGAAGTTTTTTCATCACATTATTTTTCAATTTTGCTTCCTGTGGAATTCAGCACTGAATTATATTTCAAGAGATCTTTCTAAAATTCAAAAATGGCCGCTGATCTCTCCTCTTAAACTCTGTGATGGCTAATTACCATGTTAAAGTCAATCATCTGTTGCCCTTTTTTCTTATGTTCTTCCTTACAGGCCCCTGTTCATCTCAGAACTGTTGTTTTCTATCCACATATTAATTATGCCACCATACTGTAAGCCATTGCTTCCCCACTTCTCTGCACACTGAAATCTCATAGAGCTCGAAGAACACTAAAGTCCGTTTGCTTTCTCAGACATACAGTTTTTATTGACCTGAAAGGGCTCAGAGATTGAGGTCTTCGAAAGCTCCCCAGGTGATTTCTAAGTGAACCCAAACTGGAGAATTACCTTTGTGCAATCAGTGCCTTCCACATCCTTTCTAGGCCTACTTTGATTGAACTGTAGCTGCTAATCCTTCCTGACTCAACAGATTCATCATCCCCCTGAGGAAACCCTCTCTGAACATACTCCCTTAGCCAAGCGAAAGGTTTTCCTCTGACATTTCATTGGTTCTTGTGCATACTATGAAATGTTGGATTGGAAATATCTACATGTCTCTTATTTTATTAACTTTCTAAAGTATAAACTCATAATGGGGAAGAAAATCAATGAAGCATAGTTGTGGTTATCTGCCTAGAACAGAATAGAACTCAGGATGTCTACAGAACTCAGGAAATATTTTATAGAACAGAAATAATGATGATGGAGTGGATAGATGAGTTAATTAATGAATTATCAATGACAACGATAACAATCCTTTAATCTTTTTTATACACAAATTGTTATACAGACATTACCTCATATCACACCCACAACAGTCCCGTCAGAAAGAATGATATCCATATAACAGATAAGCTCAGATTTAGAGGTGTTAAGTGGATGCTACGGCCATGATGTGAATCTGGTCTGACTACACTTTTAGTTGTTCTACTGATTGCCTCCAAAAATAGAGAAGATGCTGAACTTGATTTTCTCATTATAGTTTCTATCTTATTGGGCTTTTCACTCTTTTTTTTTCTTTACTTTTTTTTTCTTTTTGGCCAGTACTTCACCCTACATAATCCACAGAACAATATTGCAAATAAATATTACTTGTTCCATTTAATTGGTATGAAAATCAAGTCTTAGAAAGAGGCAAGATAATTCAGGAAAGGCCATATGGTGAGAAGTATTGGATGCTGGATGAAATCCTGTGTCTCTATGGTTGTCTGGCTTCAGTGTCTAGCGTTGTTCACTATGTTGCAAAAAGGCATAAGGAGGAAGGGGGCAGGGGAGAGAGCCAGAAAGAGAGAGAACTGGCTCCACACAGAGATCAGAGACATAAATGAGTTTTGGACTTTGATAAGGACAAAATACTTCAAAGGCAGATTTTTTTTTTTTTTTTTTTTTTTTTTTTTTGGTCTCTGTTCCTTCACACATTTCCCCAAAGGGTCACTAGGACAAAAGATACAACAATTTTTCTTTTGAAAAAGAAAATGATCACTTATTCTGAACCAGCCAAGGAATCTTTGGATGGGATCACCCTTGGAATCCCTTTTGTTAGACAATTAACACGGAATGTTAAAGTCCAGGAATGTTAATTCATGAGTAATGTTTTTAATGATGGGGACTTAAGCCTCATAAGGAAGGGCTTAGTAAAGGCCACACTGCAGAACTGAGGCCAGAATGCAGCTCTCCTTACCCCACAACCAGTGCTCTTTATCCACAGGTCAACTCAGAATTAAACAGTGTTAAATAGGATGAATATTTCTACCATTCCCTGTAGTTTTTTAGTTGTAAAATACTCCAAATACCAAACACAATGCATTTTTATTGCCTATTGCCACAAATTAACAAGCCATTTGACCTGTGTCTTGGTACTGGAGTCCGGTGGAAGCAAGCAGAGGCTTCTTTCCCTCACTGATATGGACAGATAGATGACTTAAAATGAGAAATGGATACTGGCTCCGTCAATGTTTATAGCAGCACAATTCCCATTAGCTAATTCCCAATAGCACAATTCCCAACTGGGGAACCAACCTAGATGCCCTTCAAAAGATGAATGGATAAAAAAAAAAATGTGGCATATATACACAATGGAATATTACACAGCAATAAAAGAGAATAAAATCATGTCATTTGCAGGTAAATGAATGGAGTTAGAGAAGATAATGCTAAGTGAAGTTAGTCAATCCCCCAAAATTAAAACCTGAATGTTTTCTTTGACATAAGGAGGCGGATCCCTAGTGGGATAGGGAACGGGAGCATGGGAGGAATAGACAAACTCTAGATAGGGCAGAGGAGTTGGAGGGGAAAGGAGGGGTCATGGGGTAATTAATAATGATGGAATATGATGATCATTACTATCCAAAGTACATGTATGAAGACACAAATTGGTGTGAATATACTATGTATACAACCAGAGATATGAAAAATTGTGCTCTATATATGTAATAAGAAGTATAATGCATTCTGCTGTCATATATAAATAAAAAAATTACATTAAAAAAAGAAGCAGCCCCCCTGTTGTCCTGTTGTGACAGATTGGAGGAGGCATCTGAAAATTTAGTTGGTGAGCCCTGAATAAGGAGAGATCAGGCCCCTCATGGTCTGAGCCATGTAGCTGGAAGAACAGCAGATCAGAATCAAGTTTCCTCTCTTAATTCCATAAGCTAAAATTTTAGGGAAGCTGATAAATTCCATGCTCATGATGATCAATGCACAAAATGAAAATTACAATATTTGCTAATCTATAAGCACGATAGGTACTGTATATACATTCTCACAGTAATTCCTTTAGTCTGCTCTCTTTCTTCTTTCTCTGACCATCAACATTTTTCTTATCCTCAAACCCTAACAATAGTCTTCTTTTGTAATCTTTCACCAATCTCCCAAAAGGAGGTAATTTCTCTTCCTTTCATCACCCATATGTTTTCTGTATCTATTTGGCATAGCCCTGATTTCAGCAAAGTTTTCTTGTGATTAGCTCTCAGTACATCTACTGCTCTACTACATTACAAAGTTCTCAATGTTCTGTGCAAAATCTATATTTTGACTATTCCTATTTTTTCCAGCAGAATCACATCTTATTCAATATATTTATTCAAGATTGGCTGAACTAGATTAAATAGTGAGCATAAAAACTCCATGCATCTTCAAAGTGAGGTCTAAAAAATGTGGCTATCCAGTTGCTCATTAAGTAATTGGTTGTGGAAATCTTTGGAAGTTTACCATATTGTCACCAAGGACATCATGCAAAAGTCTTGGAGATAAAGCTCAGTTCAGGACTGTGTGATATTAGGCAATTAATTCACTTTATTGAGCCTCAATGTTCTCATTTGTAAATTAGGTAGAATGATACCCTGTCTTACCTTCCTCCCAGTATCACAGGGATTCAATGAAACTACATTCAAAAGCATTTTGCAAACTATATAACATGATGGATAGATCAAGAATAAATAGTCTTTTTATTAATATAGTAATTATTATTGCTACCTCATAACTAAAGTCCCCTGTGCTCTAAGTAACCATAATCATTGAATTGGTGGATTTTTTTGGTAGAAATGGTAAGGGAGAAATATTTGCATTAAAAATAAAAAAGTGACTGCTGTCTCCTGGTCTCCTTAGAAATTCCCCAATGAGCCAAGAAATCAAGTGTGAAATCCCCAAGATGCTACCAAAGCCAGAAACAAGGGATGCTAAATATTACAAGTTGGCTGCTCAGAAATAATAGTGGAGACAAGGATGGGACTGGGAGGTAGCAGAACATTTCTCTTGAATTTATGTTAATCCTTGTCTTCTCACAGCAACTTGAAACCCAATGTAACTGCTGATGGTCTCATCTTCATAGAAGCCTCTGCTATTTCAGTGATTCTTTACCAAATTTGAACTGTGCTGATTGTGATCTTGAGCAATTTGATTTTGCCATGTGAAACTGTTTTCTCATAGAGACAATGGGAGCTGAACACCTGCAAGGTATTTTATAACTCCTGATGGTTAATCTGTGTCTCTCCACTGAGCTCAGGGTGCCTATGTAACTTCTTAAACTTCTTCCATTAAAAAAATAACTAAAGTACATATTTTTAAATTTTATTGACATAAAGACAGGTGAAATCCAGGGTGTGAGTCAGCTGAGAAAGAATGGGGCTTATATTTGGACAAAAAAAAATCATTAGAATCCAAAACCTATAATTTTCAGCCATAAAGAATAACACAAATATCAGCTGTGGCTGCTCTTGTTGCTACATTCAGATTTCCTGGAATTTTAAAAGTGAAATGTTCATCTCCTTGGCCTCCTCATCATTTTCAAAGAAACTTTTTGAAAGCACCTTATGTCCCATGTGGAAGGCAGCAAAGATAGAAATTCCCCTTGTGACATTCTTGAGGACACAGAGACAAAGGAAGCAGAGGGAGCACAAGGTACAGCTTAACCACTGCAGTTCTTCCTTCTGCACAGGGTCTGCTTCATTCTCCATGAAGCTGTCCCTATACATGTCTGCTGTCCTAACCTTCTTCCCTGCTGCCCACACACTCCACCACATGCACAGATCCTCTCACACCTGACATGGTGTGAGGAAGTGGGGTTGGCATGGAGGGAGGGCTATGTTAGGCCTTTTGCTTGTCCTACGTACTTTGCCAAAGGGAGCCCCTTCTCCCCTAAAAATGTTTAAATGCATTTTGAGGCTCCGTTGGTGAAAAGATGGATAGGATCCAGGCTGAATTCATTATCACACATTCAGTATTACTAGATTTCTTCTGATTTAAAAAGCAATCAAAATAAAAACATTTTTATGGTCCCCTAAAAGTGCCTTTGTGCCTACTGTGCCTAATGGAAACACTGACCCTGGGTGAAGAGCTTGGAAAACAAAATGTCACAGGATATGAGTCGGCACGCAGAAATTTTAGATGGGTGACCTTGAGCAAATGTAAAGAGCTCTCCTGCACCTCAGTTTCTTTCCCAGCAAGCCAGAGGAGAACAAGGCCTGACTTTGCTAGACTGTGAGGGTAGTAGTTAATAGAGAACAGGCTTTGAATACAGTGTAAGATGTCACTCATCCCTGGGTCCAGGGAAGATGGGTTTTTCTAATGGGTCAGGGTGGATCGTATACCTATTTTTCTGGTCAGATGAATAGAAATAAAAATGTTGACTGTGCTCCCAGGATCACATGGGTTGAAGGAAAGGACACTTCCCAAAAAAAGATGGGGGCTGGGGGAAATCTTTCCTAATCAGAAAAATTAACAACAACAACAAAATCCAGAAACAATATTTATTAAAAATCGTTATTATCATTGTGAAATGAAAATGAAAACAAAAGAGATTAATTGACTTTCTACCTCCTCTCAAAGCAGCCAACTAGAAATTTCACTCTCGACTCATATGAATCCATTTGGATAAAATCATTCAGCCGGTCACTAGTTCTTCTAATTACGCTAGCCTTTTCCACATGGATATAAGGAAAGACATTTGACAAATGTCTTGCTCTAGTCCAGACACATCTTATCTACTAACTTTTTCTGGTCTAGTAAACTTAATATAAAAGAAAATGAGGTTGGCTTAACACAGAGGCAGCTCCAAAAATTCTACATGGAGGTAGCCATGAATTTGGAAGGACTGTTCTTAGAGCAAGCATCTTATATGTATTCACATAAATAACTGGATGAGGTTGCTATAGATTTTAAGAAATCCAAGCAGCTATGGTCCCTCCACGTAGCAGAAGACACTCTCCAGTGGGATTTTTGCCTAGAGAAACTACAGTGAGTCAATTATTGCCATGCCAAGGCCCAGACAACAAAAGATTTCAAGATGGATAAGTCATCCCAGCTCTCAGGGACCTTCCAATCTTTCCATCAATTTATTGTTGTAAAATTGTGTTTTGGGGTGGGTGTCAAAATCAACAGTCTGTAGTTTGTCAAACTTAACTTATTTCCACGTTTTGAAAATAAGAAGGACATTTGTTTTTCTCTAATATCTCATCCTCGCTCTAGACCTCTTGCTGTATTTTCCCTGATTCAGCAAAGATCACGATGACTGGTTCAAGGATAACAGAGTCATATATAAATGGTCTCCTCCTTCGCAATTTTAAAGGGTGCAATGAGGAAAAAGAAAAAAAATGGATCTGGATTCACAAAATCTGTACCTAATACAGGCTCCAGTGTTAAGTGACTGAACCATTCTGAGCCACCATTGACTCCTCAAGGCTTGGTCTTTTGCAAGCTGGATTAGTAATAAATAGCTCACTTGCCTGCCATGCAGGGGTTTTGTGAGGATGCACTTCAAAGCCAGCAAAGTGGGATATTTCATAAAAAGTAGGAAGCTATAATTATTGCTATTATCACTATAGAACTAGTAACTACATAGCACCAAACAGCTGGTATTAACCAGATTTCTACTGTGTTGTGTTCCACAAACTCAGACCCTGAACAATAGGCTGACTCTATTTGTATCTCTTGGAGATGCATCTCAATGGTTTCCTTGAGTGAATATTAATCCTTAAGATGCTCCACCCTTCCCTTTCTCATTCCTTCCTTCATCCTTTCTTCCTCTCTCTCTCTCTCTCTCTCTCTCTCTCTCTCTCTCTCTCCCCCTCCCTCCCTCTCATCTACATTCTCTGTGGGTCTTTTAAGTTCAGGAATTGTTTTATTTTGTACCCCCCCCCCCATAGAATAGCTACATTACTGTAATCATGTAGTAACATGTAATACTGTAACAACAGAATTCCATTGTCAGAAAGAATGGCATTCCTCGGAGGAAAGTCTAGGGGTGAGGAGGTGGTGGGAGAGAAACAAGAGAAGGAAGCATTTCAGATCAGTACAGTCACATTGTCTGGTTTCCTCTTTCATTGGGATATCAGAAAAGAAGGCAAACTAAGGTCCCATAAAATTAAAGGGACACCACCAGCTGGAGGGCAAAGTACCAAATTGAGCTTTTGTCGGAAATTGTTGAGGAGGAGGGGAAATCATCTTTCAAAGCTTCAAATGCTTTCATAAAGTTCCTTTAAAACATCTCCACTGACTTTCTTTCCTTCCCTCCTTTTTCAAATGTAAATCACCTTGAAGTTATTTTTTGACATTATTCTGAAAAATCAGCTACTACACATTTATTGAATGAGAGAACTCAGGGGGAAAACAGACAAATGGAAACATATTTCTAGAGTGATAAAACTTGTTGGTCATAAATGAAATTGTGCAAATCAAAGCATTACCTAAACTACAGTCTTTTATATGTGCAGAAGTTTATTGGTCAAGTATTGATTTGTGGACGATCT
The DNA here is from genome assembly GCF_047511675.1 of Marmota flaviventris. NCBI lineage: Eukaryota > Metazoa > Chordata > Mammalia > Rodentia > Sciuridae > Marmota > Marmota flaviventris. The sequence continues at coordinate 88,952,013 of NC_092510.1, forward strand.
TCTATTTATGTTAAAAAATAGCAAATATAAAGTAGTATTTGATGTAGAATAAACCCCAAGTAAATAAATGTTATATATCATCTCCTTTTAGTGATAGGTTAGCTTCACTTGAGTCTTATCTACTGGGATAAAATACTTGAAAAAAATCTGCAAGGTTGTTAGCCTTTTATATGGCATATGCTTAGCATCAAGGTCACAATGATTGATTGTGAATCCTGGAGTTCCGCAACCTTCTTCATCTAATTTGTGTGGCAGGTGAAAGGTATCAAAGTTCTTAAAAATTATTTTTCCACTTTGACCAAATAATTTTACTTCAGGGAATATATCATAAAGTAACATTCCTAGATTCACTGAAAGTTTTCTTCGGTAAGATGTTTATCAGAACCTCATTCACAACAATGAAAATGGGTAAAGACATTTCAAAGAGGACAACAGAGGGAATGGTTCAGTCAAGGTGAAGGCCAGCAATGACTCTGCTGCTCCCTCTTCCTGGGCACCACCAGCCAGCCCCTTGGCACAGCAAAGGTGGACATACACTATACATCTGTGAAATTGAATAATTTCACAATGTTATACATTGTGATACTATGTTAAGTGTAATAAACTAGTCACAGAAGGACAAATCCTGCCTCATATCATTTAAATGAGATATGGAAATAGTCAAATTCAGAAAAGACAAGACTAGATCAGAAGTTACCAGGCATAGGGGGTGGATGAAATAGGGATCTGTTCAATGAGTTTGAAGTTTCACTTAGGAAGGATGAATATGTGTTAGAAACCTGCTGTCTATAGCTTACCATTGTTAATGACACTGTACTGCATACCAAAAACGTGTGAAGAGAATTGGTGCCAAATAAGAGTTTATATCACATGAACTGAAACAAATGGAGTTAGGGAACATGTTTAGAGGTGATAGGTATGTTTATTACCCAGATGATGGTGATGGTTTCACGGATGTATGCATGTGTCCAAGCTCATCATTTGTATACATTAAATATGTGCAGTGCTTTGTATATTAATTTTACTTCAACAAAAAAATAGAAATAAAAGGTGATTTTGAGATTGCTAGAAGAAAACAAGTTACTGATAATTTGTATTAACATGAAATTTAATGTTCTAATTTAAATATAGGAAAAATATAAAGATAAGGTTCAATTATACTTTACTGTATAAATGTAATTTTATTTATGTTATACGAAAAACCAAAAGGAAAGAACTCAGAATTTTTATGATTTCCTCTGTCAACTTTTCTCAATCATTCTAGTTTCTTAAAAAACATGAGATTTTGTTACTTCTGTGATTAACAAAATACAAAATATAAGTTATGATAAACTATATTTGCTCTTCCTGACTGTAGTTTGGAGGAGAGCTTGTGACATCTCCTCTAAAGCTGGGCTCTAGTGGGCTGTGGCTGGAAATCTATTGGTGGTAACTGTCCTGTCTCTCCAGTCTTGCACCCCTAGTCGAATTTAAGCTCTTCAAGTGAAAGAGATGAAATCTACACTGTATAAAAATTGCCTGTTATGATAGTTGGCTAAAATAGGTTATCAGTAAACAGTTCTTACATTAAGTAATGCCAAATAATCCTGAGATTATACTAACATGGGTCATCAACTCTTGTTAGAAAAATAGTAATAATAATAATCCTATAGTTAAAATAAAAGGAATAAAAAACACTTAGAAAAAATGTTTTGTTTTGTTTTTATGCCGACTCAGAGCTGTAAGTAGGCTGGCACATGCTCCACCACTGAATTATATACTTAGCCCTTGTTTTTCACTTTTTTAAACTTTTTATTTGGAAATAATTATAGATTCACAGAAGTCTGTTTATGTTTACAAGAATAGTACATAGGGCTCAGATGTATGTGTGCATATATGTGTATATGTGTATGTATATGTGTATGTATATGTGTATGTATATGTGTTAATACATTATCATTATGATGTTATTTACATTATACTGCATCTCTAAATTTTCCCCATCCCCACCAATTAAAAATAAATCATAAAAAAAATAAAATAAATCATAGATAGTCTTGTGAGGCAATGTAGATGTATATGGCACTTAAGTGTTTTTGAATTTATGATTATATATGTAATTTTATATTATTCAAATCACATCATACAGGTTTTTTTTTTTTTCTTTTAAGTTAGGCTTTCTAATTGCTCTTCTTTTCCCTCCAACCAATTCATTATCATTGTGTGCTCCCCAAGTAACCAAGGCAACATGTGGATGTATATCATTATATGTTTTTGCTACAATTAAATTATATATGCAGTATATACCAAAAAATATTTACAATTACATATATGTATATGTATGTATATATAATGCAGACATGTAGAGTAATGTAAATACCATTCTATTTCATAAAAATGAATATTATCACCCTGGTTCATTATAAAAATAGGATCATATTACATGTTTTTGATATCATGCATTTTTCAATAATATCACTCAAAATATCCTCCAAATAAATCATTACAGGTATAATTCATATTTTTAGTAGATCATATTCAATGATTTAGACATATTCCGTGGTGTGCTGTGATTTTTAACTTCTCTCTAATAATGAATGGAATCTGCTTTGTCTCTATATTTTGGCATTATCAACCATGTTGTAATTAGCATCCTTGTGTGAGTGTGTGTGTGCACGCACACACACCTCATAATGACATTTTAGTTAACAACAATATACAACTATGGTTCACAAGATTATGTCATCTAGTGATGTCATAGACATCTTAATTTGTGTAAATACTTTCTGATGTTTGCACAAAAAATAATGGACTGGTAAGGCACATGTGAGGAAGAATTACTTTTCTATTGTCATTATAAAAAAAATTATCACAGGGCTGGGGTTGTAACTCAGAGGTAGAGTGCTTGGCTAGCATGTGTGTGGCACTGGATTCAATCCTCAGCACTATATAAAAACAAATAAATACAATAAAGGTATCATGTCCACCTAAAAAAAAGAAAATTATCACAGATTTAGTAGTTTAAATAATAGTTTTCTTACAATACTAGGGATTAGAAGTCCTAAAGTCTATTTTTTTTTTAATTTTTATTGTGGGTTGTTCAAAACATTACAAATTTCTTGACATATCATATTCCACACTTTGATTCAAGTGGGTTATGAACTCCCACCTTCACCCCATACACAGATTGCAGAATCACATCAGTTACACATCCATTGATTTACATATTGCCATACTAGTGTCTGTTGTGCTCCGCTGCCTTTCCCATCCTCCACCCTCCCCCCTCCCCACCTCTCCCCTCCCCTCCCCTCCTCTCTCTCTACCTCCTCCACTGTATAACCCTAAGGGTCTCCTTCCATTACCATGCAATTTCCCTTCTCTCTCCCTTTCCCTCCCACCTCTCATCCCTGTTAAATGTTAATCTTCTTCTCCTGCTCTTCGTCCCTACTGTGTTCTTAGTTACTCTCCTTATATCAAAGAAGACATTTGGCATTTGTTTTTTAGGGATTGGCTAGCTTCACTTAGCATAATCTGCTCTAATGCCATCCATTTCCCTGTAAATTCTATGATTTTGTCATTTTTTAATGCAGAGTAATACTCCATTGTGTATAAATGCCACATTTTTTTTATCCATTCGTCTATTGAAGGGCATCTAGATTGGTTCCACAGTCTTGCTATTGTGAACTGTGCTGCTATGAACATCGATGTAGCAGTGTCCCTGTAGCATGCTCTTTTTAGGTCTTTAGGGAATAGACCAAGAAGGGGAATAGCTGGGTCAAATGGTGGCTCCATTCCCAGCTTTCCAAGAAATCTCCATACTGCTTTCCAAATTGGCTGCACCAATTTGCAGTCCCACCAGCAATGTACAAGTGTACCCTTTTCCCCACATCCTCGCCAGCACTTGTTGTTGTTTGACTTCCTAATGGCTGCCAATCTTACTGGAGTGAGATGGTATCTTAGGGTGGTTTTGATTTGCATTTCTCTGACAGCTAGAGATGTTGAGCATTTTTTCATGTACTTGTTGATTGACTGTATGTCCTCCTCTGAGAAGTGTCTGTTCAGGTCCTTGGCCCATTTGTTGATTGGGTTGTTTGTTTTCTTATTGTCTAATTTTTTGAGTTCTTTGTATACTCTGGATATTAGGGCTCTATCTGAAGTGTGAGGAGTAAAGATTTGTTCCCAGGGTGTAGGCTCCCTATTTACCTCTCTTATTGTTTCTTTTGCTGAGAAAAACTTTTTAGTTTGAGTAAGTCCCATTTGTTGATTCTAGTTATTAACTTTTGTGCTATGGGTGTCCTATTGAGGAATTTGGAGCCCGACCCCACAGTATGTAGATCGTAGCCAACTTTTTCTTCTATCAGACAGCGTGTCTCTGATTTGATATCAAGCTCCTTGATCCATTTTGAATTAACTTTTGTGCATGGCGAGAGAAAGGGATTCAGTTTCATTTTGTTGCATATGGATTTCCAGTTTTCCCAGCACCATTTGTTGAAGATGCTATCCTTCCTCCATTGCATGCTTTTAGCCCCTTTATCAAATATAAGATAGTTGTAGTTTTGTGGATTGGTTTCTGTGTCCTCTATTCTGTACCATTGGTCCACCCGCCTGTTTTGGTACCAGTACCATGCTGTTTTTGTTACTATTGCTCTGTAGTATAGTTTGAAGTCTGGTATCGCTATACCGCCTGATTCACACTTCCTGCTTAGCATTGTTTTTGCTATTCTGGGTCTTTTATTTTTCCATATGAATTTCATGATTGCTTTCTCTATTTCTACAAGAAATGCCGTTGGGATTTTGATTGGCATTGCATTAAACCTATAGAGAACTTTTGGTAATATCGCCATTTTGATGATGTTAGTTCTGCCTATCCATGAACAGGGTATATTTTTCCATCTTCTAAGATCTTCTTCTATTTCTCTCTTTAGGGTTCTGTAGTTTTCATTGTATAAGTCTTTCACCTCTTTTGTTAGGTTGATTCCCAAGTATTTTATTTTTTTTGAAGATATTTTGAATGGAGTGGTTGTCCTCATTTCCATTTCAGAGGATTTGTGGCTGATATACAGGAATGCCTTTGATTTATGCGTGTTGATTTTATATCCTGCCACTTTGCTGAATTCATTTATTAGCTCTAATAGTTTCTTTGTAGAGCCTTTTGGGTCTGCTAGGTATAGAATCATATCATCTGCAAATAGTGATAATTTAAGTTCTTCTTTTCCTATTTTGATGCCTTTAATTTCTTTCGTCTGTCTAATTGCTCTGGCCAGTGTTTCGAGAACTATGTTGAACAGAAGTGGAGAGAGAGGGCATCCCTGTGTAGATCCAGATTTTAGAGGGAATGCCTTCAGTTTTTCTCCATTCAGAATGATGCTAGCCTGAGGCTTAGCATAGATTGCTTTTACAATATTGAGGTATGTTCCTGTTATCCCTAGTTTTTCTAGAGTTTTGAACATAAAGGGATGCTGTACTTTGTCAAATGCTTTTTCCGCATCTATCGAGATGATCATATGGTTCTTATTTTTAAGTCTATTGATGTGGTGAATAACATTTATTGATTTCCGTATATTGAACCAGCCTTGCATCCCTGGGATGAATCCTACTTGATCATGGTGTACAATTTTTTTGATATGTTTTTGTATCCGATTCGCCAGAATTTTATTGAGGATTTTTGCATCTAGGTTCATTAGAGATATTGGTCTGTAGTTTTCTTTCTTTGAAGTGTCTTTGTCTGGTTTAGGTATCAGGGTGATGTTGGCCTCATAGAATGAATTTGGAAGTTCTCCCTCCTTTTCTATTTCCTGAAGTAGCTTGAAAAGTATTGGTATTAGTTCTTCTTTAAAGGTTTTGTAAAATTCTGCTGTATACCCATCTGGACCTGGGCTTTTCTTAGTTGGAAGTCTTTTTATGGTTTCTTCTATTTCCTCAATTGATATTGGTCTGTTTAGGTTTTCTATATCCTCCTGACTCAATCTGGGCAGATCATATGACTTAAGAAATTTATCTATACCTTCACTATCTTCTAATTTGTTGGAGTATAAGGATTCAAAATAGTTTTTGATTATCTTCTGTATTTCTGAAGTGTCTGTTGTGATATTGCCTTTTTCATCCCGTATGCTAGTAATTTGAGTTCTCTCTCTTCTTCTCTTCGCTAGCATCGCTAAGGGTCTGTCGATTTTGTTTATTTTTTCAAAGAACCAACTTTTAGTTTTGTCAATTTTTTCAATTGTTTCTTTTGTTTCGATTTCATTAATTTCAGCTCTGATTTTAATTATTTCTTGCCTTCTACTTCTTTTGCTGTTGTTTTGCTCTTCTTTTTCAAGGATTTTGAGATGAAGTATGAGATCATTTATTTGTTGGTTTTTTCTTTTTTTAAGGAATGAACTCCAAGCAATGAATTTTCCTCTTAGAACTGCTTTCAATGTGTCCCATAGATTCTGATATGTTGTGTCTGTGTTTTCATTTATCTCTAAGAATTTTTTAATTTCCTTCTTGATATCTTCTATAACCCATTGATCATTCAGTAACCTATTGTTCATTCTCCAAGTGATGTATGCTTTTTCCTTCCTTCTTTTATCGTTGATTTTCAGTTTCATTCCATTATGATCAGATAAGATGCATGGTATTATCTCTACTCCTTTATATTGTCTAAGAGTTGCCCTGTGACATAATATATGATCTATTTTTGAGAAGGATCCATGTGCTGCTGAGAAAAAAGTGTAACTGCTTGATGTTGGGTGGTATATTCTATATATGTCAATTAGGTCTAGGTTATTAATAGTGTTATTGAGTTCTATAGTTTCCTTATTCAACTTTTGTTTGGAAGATCTGTCCAGTGGCGAGAGAGGTGTGTTGAAGTCTCCCATGATTATGGTATGGTGATCTATTAGACTCTTGAACTTGAGAAGAGTTTGTTTGACGAACATAGCTGCACCATTGTTTGGGGCATAAATATTTATGATTGTTATGTCTTGTTGGTGTATGGTTCCCTTAAGCAGTATGTAGTGTCCCTCTTTGTCTCTTTTGATTAACTTTGGCTTGAAATCTATTTTATTTGATATGAGTATAGAAGTCCTAAAGTCTATTGACAGTTCCTTTTGGAGGGTCTAGGGTAAAACTGCTCCCTATTTATCTTTCATTTCTGGAAGCTTCCCATTTCCGGTGCATTAGCACCTTGCTGACATCACTTCAACCTGTTCCTTCTGTCAACACAAATCTCTCACCAACTGATCCTCCTTCTTCCCACTCATAAGTATACTTGTGATGACCGGGTTCACACTGACAAGCCAGGATGATTTCCCAATCTCAAAACCCTAAATTTAATTTCATATACAAAGTCCCTTTCACCATGTAAGATTACATATTCAGAGGTTCAGGAGATTAGGTCTTAGATATTTTGGGGAACACTATTCAGCTTTCTGCACAGATAAATATTCATGTGTGATTTCCATAGGATAGATCAGTGGAGTGAACATTCTGATTTGATAGATGATAGATGCTTTATTACTATTAATTTTACCTATTAGAGTATTACTAAGTATTAATTATTACTATTACTTATTAGAGTATTCACTCTCTTGTTCTTCATGCCTTAGGTTTAAATGCACCTTCCTACCTCAGAGAATTTGCACTTGCTAGAATCAAAGGGGTATGATATTGAAAGGTAAAATCTTAACACTTTCCTGAATTTTGTGCTATCTCAAAAGAAGAACAGTCCCTCAACAGTGACTGCCTTGAACCTGGTTCCTACACAGACAACCTCTAACCAACTACACCAGAGTCACACATGAATCTCATACTTGTAAATAACTATCATTTTTCCAAGTCATTGTTACTTGGGGGATTCTTTGTTATTGCAACCAAAGTTGATTAACACATACAGTATAAATAATATTAATTTTTATTGATAATGCCACATTGCTCTCCAGAAGTTCTATTGAAATGCAAATTTATACAATGGATGATAGCATTTTTATACTGTAATGCCACTACAAAATATTACATCATTCACTTATTTTATCCCATCATCCTATCTATAGGATACCTATAAAAACTTAAATTCAGCAAATTTATGGGTGTCCTATAAAACTTTCTAGGTTTTTATAGGTGACCTACATATAAGAAAATGAGACATATGGATAAAGTTCACTGATTTGGTGGATGTGAAAGTGTACTTCATAATAACTGCAAGTTGTATTTTCTTAGCTGGTATTAAATCTTTCATATTGTCATTGACTATTGAAAATGATGAGACTTGATATTGAAAATGATATACTTTTATTCTTAGTTGTTTTCTTTATATTTGTAATAAATTTTTAATAAACGATCTCAAATCTTCATTCCTTGCTGCCAAGTTGGTGAATATTTTATTTTCTGTAGTCTTTTTTAAAGCTACTTATTATGTTTATATATGTGCATATATACTTCTGTGTAGTATATAAATAATAGATATAGCATCTATATAGAGATAACACTTATTAAATATATGTTCTTTTTTAACAGATAAGTATGGTCTTTTTAATCATCTCTTTCTTTTCTCAATTATGAAGTTTACCCCTATGCTTAGACTATATTGTGATACTTTTATTTATTTATTTAATCATTTATTTTTGTATTTAAGCTTCAGAACCATCTGGAATTTATTTTTCTATGATGTGAGACAGGCTCCAACTTAATTTTCTTCCAGATGGGTAGCCAGTTGTGCCAGCTCTATTTAGTCCAACCATCCCTTTCCCCCATATAGAAATGCTGCCTTTGTTCCATTTTAAATTCTCATATAAATATTGTGACTTATTTTAGAATTTTGAATGTATATTTTGTGCCATGGAATTTTCTAAGTTCTGGATTTATAATGTGAAACAAAAAGCCACTTAAGTACCCATTCTCATTTAGTTTATAGTCTAGTAGGGAAAGCAGAAAACAACAACAGGCTAACTAACTAAATTTGTAACTAACTGTTTGAGGATGATAGGGTAACATAGGGAACAAAGGGCAGAGGGTGCTCCTTGAGGTTGAAGATCCAGAGATGTCTTTTATCATAAAATAACATTTCAACATTGGAGGATGCTGAAGAGCATATTGTGCATGTATCTAATTGGTAGCATTTGAACTGGAGGGAATAGCACATGTAAAGGTCCTTAAATAGTAGTACACTTGGCATGTTTATTAAAATATGGCAAAGCTATCATGATTGGATAATGTGTCAGAATAGATAAGTGATTATTAGCCTGCAGAGACTGATGTATTTTCTGTTCTTATTCCAATGTGACTTTGAGTTGAACACAGGGTTGTTATAACCTGTTCCAATATTAGCAAGGCAAGTCAAGACAACCTTTAGATACTTTTGATGTATATTAATTTGATAGTATGTGAACTCTAATATCATTTCTGAAAGTCTTCTGTGGCTAATAAATTGGAAAGAGATAGATAGATATTTATAGAAAGGTAAAGCATATAGTTTTATTCTAATTAGAAATGATTTAATTTTATATTATATTCTCATAATTTATCTCATATTAAGTACTAATGGAACTTGACCTATTTCAATATTACATCATTCCATTCAAAGGAATATTATTTTCCCTTGTGGGCTTTTGTTTTCTTTGTGTTGTTTGATAATATTTTGTGGGCTTTTTATACTTATGGGTCTTGTTCCTTTCATGTTAATGTGATTTCTATTCATTTTATTACTTTGAAGCTAGCTTTATTATTTCTCCATTGCTCTTTTTAGTTGCTTATTGCTAGAATGAATACACACACACACACACACACACACAAACACACACACCATATAATTTTTTTATACCTAGCTACCTTATGAAATTGTTTTACTATTTCTATAAGTTTCTTCTATCTGAAACTTTAGATTCTCTAGATATATGACCTTATTGAAAAACAGAGATTTAAATCATTCGTCTTCAAGTATTAAATGCACAAAATATTGGACTTTATGCTTTTTGGTATTTGCTAGAACATCAAGAGATCTTTGAGTGCTAATGTAGGTAGCAGTCATTTCTTTCATCTTCCTGATATAACATTAAATAATTTTGTTCAATTCTGGTATAACTATATTTTATTAAGTGTGATTTGTGAATTTCTTGGATGCCTTTTTAAAATATTTTAATGGAGAAGCCATCAAGTTTTCCCCGTTACTATGTTGATATACAGAATTATGTTGATATATTTAAAGAAATCTTATATCAAAGTTAAATTTCTGTATGCATCTATGAATACATTACAATGAACCCCACTATTAGGTATAACTATAATATGCCAACAAACACTAAAATGAAAAATTAATATTATGACACAATGGTTTTCTTAATGTTTTTCCATTTTTTGTTTAATTGCTTTTTTATGTCCATTCATTTTTTTCTTTCCTTTTGAGACTTCTAAATATCCTGTATTTTTGGTCAAAATCACTTATATCCGCATTCATGATCATTCTTTCATATATTGTCTTTGATGTTTCTCTTTCTCGTATTAATTATTGAAAAAATGACACTTTATGATATTAAATCTATTAAATGTATTCATGTCAAGTGCATGGCTCTTTTGTTAACATTGTATAATATGTTATACAGTTTGTCATGCCCTTATATTTCAGTAAGGTTATATATTTTACATATATATATATATATATATATATATATATATATATGATGTATGCTATATATATATATGATGTATGCTATATATATATATGATGTATGCTATATATATATGATGTATGCCATATATATATATATATATATATATATATATATGTATGTATGTATATGAATTTTCAGTTGTTTTGACTGAGTTAATTTCTCCTTCAGATCCTTGTTTCTTTCCTCCACTTTTCTCCTTCATCTAGCTGTCAGCCCCCTTGTTTGTCTTGTTTTGGTTGATTGATCACTGAAGTTCTGACCTTCAGGAGAAACCTCAATGAGGGTTGTTGGGAAGTGCAAAATTTCTGGACTCTAGATCAAAACATGGTTGCACCTGGGAGTCCAGCATGCAGCAGAATGCAGTCCTTTCTGTCTCCCTACTGTGAATCTCCCACTCCTAAGTGTAGTAGAAGATAGAGAACATTTACTTCTGCAGAAATGATGGCAGAAGAGTGTGTGAAGGAGAACATGACCTGTGAGATCTTTGATATCTGGAGGTCCCTAAATATTGATGGAGAACATTCACTAGAATTGCCAACTGGTTCTTGGCTTTTTATTTGACTTAAAAAAGAAGCTACTTATTACATTCCTTTTATTAAGGATTGGGACAGAAGCTGAAACTTGATAACACTGTCCAAATCCTGCATATTTACCGGTCCCAGTTCTGTTCAGTATAAAACATGTTCATGTGCCCAGTTCCCCAGAATCTTCTCAAGGCTTGGTATTGGAGGCAATAATGCATAATGGAACTTGGACATTTTATAGAAACTGCATGTGCCTGCTGTTCATATGTTACTCATGATTATATTGTTATTGTTTGATTTTTATAGTATTACAGTTATACCCTATGTCTATTACATATACTTATGGATAACTTCCAACTCATTCAAGAGATAAGAGACTCATTTTCTTTTGAGAGGAGAAAAAAAGGTGAATTAATTATTACATGTAAAGACTTTATCAATAATTTTCCATTTGCATACTTTCAAATTTGCAAATATTTGTCTGTCACTTGTAAAATTCCTGGCAAAATTATTTTGATTCTTACTACAATGAAGTAGAGGTATAAAAATAGTTAAAATTCATGAACAACTTATTACTTAGTAGACTTTATACCAACAATTATCGTATTTAAACTCTACACTTTTTGAAAAGATATTATTATCATCTAAATCTCATGAAAAAATAAAATATACAAATATTAAAGAATTGCCCAAAGTCATGTATCTAATTAGTGGTGGAACCCAGAGTTTTTCACCCTTAAAACCAAATTAAAGAGCGTATACTCTTCACTACCATTTAATCATTCAGGATAACTGTTACCTTTCATATTGATAAACGGGGACATGAAGTAACATAGGGTGATGGTTTAGTCAACTTTTTTGCTGCTAAAAACAAAAGACCTGACAAGAACAATTTAGGGTCTCATAGTTTCAGAGGTCTTAGTCCATACACGGCTAGCTCCATTACTCGGGACACAGGTGAGGCAGAAATGATGGCAGAAGAGTGTGTGAAGGAAAAGTGGCTCAGGACATGGCCACCAGGAAGCAGAGATGGAGAGAGAGATTCCCCTCACCATGGACAAAATGCAAATCCTAAGGGGAAGATCCCCGTGACTGCCTACAGTAATGCCTACAGTTACCACCCAGTCAATCAATATCAGGCATTAATGCACTGATTAGGTTAAAATTCTCAAAAAACAATAATTTCACCTCTAAACTTTTTTTTTTTTGCTTTGTCTCATGAATGAGTTTTTTGGGGACAGCTCATATCTAAACCATAAGGATGGACTTGCTTTCTCCTGATAACTCAGCAAGTAAAGGGCAAAGCAAAGAATAGAAATTAAGTCGTCTAAATTTTCACATATGTTTCTTTTCCAAATATAATGTGTAACTAATATAACTCATCCCATTTTAGAAACTGATCTGTGTGCAAGCATGTAGAACCATTTGGAGATATTATAGTATAGTTTAAATTAGCCATGGTTTAACTTGAGATATTCTTATATGTACTTCTTACACAATTTGGAGTATAAACATCTCTTATTGTTCTAACCTCTGCTACTAGTGTAGATTAATCTTATTTTTCACTATTACCTTTTGATTTCATTTTGAATTTTTGTCTATTTTTTCATTATAGATTTTGACAACTACCAAAAAGTAAATTCGGTTGCAAAGCTTCTTGTAAACAGCAATCTGATTTCTACTATTATAAAGAAAATGTCAACAGAAAAGAAATTGAAATCATTTCAAAAATTTAAATTGAGTCAAGTTGCAGAGATGTGAGTCCATTGGAGTCAATGAATATTCACTGAGTCTTTATGACATGCTGGGCACAATGTTAGGCACAGTGGGGGACAGAGAGATCATAAGAGCAGTCACTGCCTTTAGGGGGCTCTAATTCAATAGGAGAGACAGGCATATAAGCAAACAATCTTAATATTAGCCAGACTGTTACAAGTGTTGCAACAAAGGGACTGAGAAAGTGCAATAGGGATATAAAGCAAAGATATTAACTCCAACTGGGCGAACTTGAGCAAACAAATAAACTCCACAGCTGGTGCAATAGAATGTGATTCCAGGAAAAAAAAATACTTTAGTTTTAATTGCCTTCGATGTTATTAGGCAAGTTGCCAAGAAATGTTTTCTTCAATATAAAGTTTTATCCCAGGAATATCATTTTAAATGTTGGACTACCCATTTTGAGATTTTTAGAACAAAATATCCATCATGATGGCTACCTGAGTGGTTAATTTTATCACCTTATTTTGTTTTTCAGTGCATACAAATTTTCTGGATAGAGAAAGTAGCTTTCCATAAGTGATAGAGAACTGATTTGTGACCTTCAGCCCAGGCTATTTCCTGTTTTGCTGGGATCCTCTTCACTAGCCTTTATTCCTTCATTCATGTATTGTTCTCCTTGGCAAATATTCATGAGGTTTTTCTCTGTGTCATGTTCTAGGTCACTGTGTTGTTGGAACCAGGGTACATTTTCTCTTCTGAAATCATTAGGAATCACATGAAAATGAAGTCCATGTCCATCAGCAAAGATAGCAAGGTGCTTGCTGTCTTTTATGTATTTACTTCATAAAAGGGAAAGACTACTGGGGAGTAGTGAAGGAAGGATGCTGCAGTCCAGATGGCCTGGGTTCAAGTGTTAGATCCACCACTAACAAATATTAGACACATACTTAAAATTTTCTGTGTTTGCATTCCTCCTATGTAAAGTGGGAAGAACAGTAATTACTGCTCCATTGTTTAGACATAAGTGATCATTCAGAGCAGTGTCTAGAGTATGTTCTAGAATAGTAAAGATGAGCTGTTGTTTATTCTGTGCTTTGTCTTCTTCCACTTTAGAGGCAAATGACTAGAAGATGATTGAAGATGACAATGAACGTGCATTTGGGAGAGTCAGATGTCCCACATTTGAACTTTAATGCCAAAACGTAGTAGCTTCTTGAACTGCCTACAGTGTCTATAGGATGCCAACCGTGTTATGTTGTTAGGCAAATGAGAATACCAAGGCTCAAAAAGTTACACAACTTGCATAGGACACACCAATTAAAGAAAAAAAATGGAGATGTTTTTTTCAGATTCTCTGCTACTGAGATTCTATTTGTTGCTTATGTGTCACCTGATAATTAAAAATTATCAAGTCTATATTCTAGCATGTATTAAGTGACATTTTAAAATATTATCTCTAGAAAGACAAGTTAAAGAATAGTTAATGTTAATGATATAAGCATATGTTTCTCAATTGCTTATTCTACAGCCTTAATTCTTACTTCTCTTAAATCTCTCAGTTTTAATCATACATTTTTTATCATCCTTGAATAGGTTCTGCTTTATTGGAGGTTCTAGCTTGTGCACATTCTTGCCCTCTGTCCACTTCAATTTTTGTCCACCCCTTCCAACATATGCAGAAGTTCATAGATATAAATGCTTGCACCCACTTTTTGCCCATCTAGTTCTTATTCTTAAAGTAAGCATGAAATTCTCTGGAACACTTTTCCTGCCCTATAAACTGAGTACATTATATTGACTGTTACATTTCTATGCCTAGTGTGGTCAACCCTCAGTTGTTCTTCAATAAATATTCGATAAGCTGGAGAAGGAGTGCATGAGTGAATGAACGATTGGAGAAATAGGTTAATCATCAGACATGTATACAAAAATTCACACCAAAATCTCCATCATTTGCAAGAGGAACAATTAAAATTGATATGAGTTAAGTAATGCACATTTTTAAATGATTAAAAAATACTAACTGGCATAGATAAATCATCCTTTAAAAAGCCTCGTCTTGGATGTAAGTCCATTTGTGAATTGCAGCATTCATTTCCCACACATTTGCTTACCTTGAACTAGAAAGGCACCAAAATGCCATGATTAGGACAGAGCTTGCATTCATAGATTTGTACATAATTCATAGTTTAAGTTATGCAAGTTTGCATAATAAATAGTTTAAATACTGCAGCAACAGAGCTGGAGAGGAAATTAGGATTCTGAATGAAAAAGTTAATTATACCTCCAAGGATTTTTTTTTTTTTTGGCAATACATTAAAAACAAGCTTATAAGAGGATAATTCAGGCTAAAAAGAGATGGAAATTCAGGAGATTATGGGAGTGGTGATAACTGACAAGTTCTCTTATTAAGTGGGGGTAATTAGACTAAATTAATTTTAAAATTGTAGTAGTGGATTCTAGATCAACAATAGCGTAAATAATTTCCGGGCCTGATGATCTTGCAGCTGGATACATTTCTGTTAGACTCTGTTCTTAACATTATTGGCCATTTCCTCTCTGCAGCCATTCTATTCAGACAACCCAGCATGTGTTAGGTATAGCTTGAAACTGGAATCCCCACCCTTTTAGATAGGCTGCCAAAGCAGATCAAAGAACCAGAAATCCTTAATAAAGTGGCTTTTCCAAAAATTAAAAAAAAATGTTGTCACAGAACATTTCTTTATCCATTTGCATGTCTACTCATTGACCCAGCCAAGATAGGGAAATTACCACTAATAAAAACAAATAGTATTAATACATTTTTAAAGAAATTTAATACGGGCATTGGTAATATGTTGAGCATGTCACAAACATGTTGTTGGTGACTTTAAGCAAGAGCCCTGTATAATCCTAGGGCTCAGAGCTATTAAGTAACTGGACCAAAAACATGTAATTACAAATCAGCAGGTCTTTGGTCTTAACTCTACTGGGAAGACACAGGAGATACACTCAAAACCATTGCACACTCATTTGCCTTGTTCTCATATCAAGAACAGAGACTATCACTCGGAGATTTTTTAATATGAAACTTAAAGGTGTAAGGGAGGAATCTGCACTCCAAGGTGAATATTGGAACACAGCGAAGAAAGAAACATAGAAGTGGACAGCTTAGGACCAGGTCTTATTTCAACCATTACATGGCCGTGTAAATTTGAATTCATTATGTAATTTCTCTAGAGATCCTATCCTGATCAGGGAAATAAGGAACACAAGAGGACTTTTAGTAACAAGGCATGGTAATGATAGTGACAACTCAATTCCTTCTGTGGTATGTCCCCTGTCACTTCTATGGATAACTATCTGTCTCCTTCCCCTCTGCTGAATCAAGAGCCCCATAGCCCTGATCTCCATCATGTAACATGATCACACACTGTCCCTATGGTTGGATGCCACCATTGTTCTGTAGAGAAGAGCTATTACCACCATAATCTTGTGGGGTATGAGAGAACTTTGTAGGCAAATGTCTACCCACACACCCAGACTTCACTTTTGGAAATGTGTCTTGGGAATTCCGTTTCAATTCAGCAGTTGACACCTTTATCACCTCACAGTCAATCTTATCATCCACAGTTGCAGCTCTGACTCCAAATCTGCACGCCTGTTACCTTCTCTGCCACTTCTTTCATTGTAGCCATGTATCTCTCATTAGAATTATTTCCTTATCTGCTATCTTTGCCTCAAATAGGTTTATGCTTAATGCAGGAACCATAAATAACTCTCCTGTTCAGCACCTTCCCATTCCACTCCAAATAAACCAAAGTATTTAATATGGTTTGCAAGACTCTCTACAACTCGGGGCCCTGCCTTACCTCTACAACCTCACCTACTGCTCATCTCATTCCATCTATTCTAACTTTTTGTCTTTCTTCATAGTTTCAACACTTGCTGCCATGCAAAGTTCCTCACATTTTCTTCTCTTAGGTATCTGCACAACTTTGATCAAATTTCACCTCCTCAGTGATAGCTTCTATGACTATTGTGTTAAAAATGGAAAGTACCCACTCTGGACAATATTTCCTATCCCTTGCTATTGCTTGATTTGCCTACATTGTACAAATCATCCTCTGATACAACAGGTTAGCTGTGTCCATGTCTCCTAAGTAGAATTCCAGGTCTCCAGTGGCTGGAGTGTTCACCATGCTGCATCACTAGCATGGAAGATGTTATTGCACACAATAAATATGTGTTGAGTATTGTTTGGATAACTGAATGAATAAATAATGTGCAACTGGAAGCCCAAACAACAGTCATCACAGGCTACCACGCAGCTCTAGAGTTGAGTAAATAGAATTAAGCAGGCAGCTATGGGTGCAGAGAATAAACCTGAAGTACAGAATAGGGAAGCAGGTACAAAATTTGGAAGAACTGCATGTCCTGGAGGGAGGAACCACAAACACTTGCTCTGAGAGCCAAACAAACACCTTACACTCTGGTTTCAGTGGGATCTACCCTGGCCTTCCTTTTCTGCAATGTCATGAAGACTCAGCTCACTTAGAGATGGCCTTAATAACCTTCAGCTGGATCAACAACCTACCTTACATTCAGTCTTTGTTCTTGTATTTTGAGAACTCAAAATACAATAAAGAACAATAAACCATTACTTCTCAACATTACTAATTTTTTTTCATATGCCAAATGTTTGATCTGGCATCTTCACCTATATTATCTCCTTGATTCTTCCTAGAAATTTGCATCATTAACATTCTTATGACCATCTTACAAGAAGCCACATCTCCAGGAAGAGTAATCATTTGTCAGAGCCACACATGGTGTTGGAACTGGTTTGGGATTCAAATGCAGACATTCTGACCCTAAGACCATGGACTTTTCATGGTTTTCTAGGCAGCCTTATGTTTCCAGAGGTACAAACACATAATTGCTTATATGCATCATGGTTACGATTCTTCAACTCATTCAATTATATGCCCTCACCTGACATGACCTCCTAAAAACATTTAAGGTGATGCCTTAATTTTTGATGGAAAAATTAGGGAAAGATAAATATTTTTCTTCCTCTTATCTACTGAAGATGGCATTTTGTTTTTCTGCCCCACCCTATGCCTTCCTGTAAGTAACTGGCAGGGTCAAGGCTGCCAATATATCAGAATGCTCAGAAACCAATTACAAAAGAATGAAACAGACACCTGACAGGCAAAAGCATCCTTCCGGTTTTGATGGACAGTTGATTATCAATTAAAGGGATGATTTATGACTTAAAGGAAAGGGTAGCTACCTGTCTTCTGAGCACAAAAATCTCTCTCTATATATAAAAATACATCTTTCAAAAAAATTACACAAAAATCGCCCTGGACTTCCTCATTCTTCAAACTCATATCAGCTAATATAAATGGCTTGCCTGAGGGCGCAAAGATAATCAGGATCTCATGTTTTCTAATCCTCTCAATTGTTCTTTTCCTGGCAGTATGTTGCTTCTATACTTTAGAAGATAAAACTTAAGGGCTGGGGTTGTGACTCAGTGGCAGAGCACTTACCTAGCATGTATGAGTCACTGGGTTCGATTCTCAGCACCACATATCAATAAACAAAATAAATAAATAAACAAAGGTCCGTAGACAATTAAAAAAAAATATTTAAAAAAAAAGAAGATAAAATTTAAGTCTTGGTTCATTCCCAAGATATTCAGTGACCTGAACATCTTCTGAGACATCCTGCCTCTGCATCCCACCTTGAATAACACTTTTCTCACAAACCCTTCCACTCTCTTCATCCCTTGTTATTAACTCCTGTCTTTGGCTAGCTTCTTTGGCACTACAGTACCTTATTGCTATAATTATCCCAATCAGGAGGGTTGCAATCAGGACAGTCCTAGTGAGAGAAGTCAAATTTACACAAAATTGTTAAAGAGGAAGGACCAGAATCTAGGGCTGTCCCTCTCTTGCCAGTATTCCTATTATTGTTGAGAGTTTCCAAGTGCATCGATGCTCTTCTAAATGGTGGACAAATGTAATATAATTTCTGATAACTATAATTTGCCCTGACTTTTTCTAATGTCATTGAACTAAAGGTGATCAAGAGGATGAAACAGAAACAAAATCTCCCTTCATCAACTTTTAAGGGTCCATCCACCAAAACCCAGGAAGATTTTATACCAGATATGTCAACTTGGACAGATTAAACAAATAAACAAATGACTACTAAAACAAACCCAGCAATTATAATTCAGGCTGAAGAGAGGCCTATCCAGGTGCTCATTTCCAGACCTTGTTGTGTTCTCCTTGGTGAGATCTTCCAATTTTTGCCTGCATTTGCCTCTGCCCTCCCCAACCCTACCAAGGTGTTAAGACCCAGTGAGCTCTCAACCAGTAATCTTGCCCTATAGAAGCCAAGGAGGACAGAATTAGTCCTAACCCAGCAAGGTTAGAGAGTGAACGTCATCCCATGACCCCAAGCAAACCAGGTTAAAAATAATATTTTGTTAAGTCTGGAATCTTCTCTGTGCCTTACAACCTGTGCATTTTTTTTTTTTTTTACCTTTAGCTTACTACATATTGAACACTTGTGCTAATTTTGCTATGAAGCTTTGATCATTTTATTTTATTTAAACTCATGGCAGTGAGACAGGTATCTACCTGATAGTATTGAGCCTGACCTGTGGATTAGGCTCTCCACCCAGGAGTCTAAGTTCTTGGTCGCCAGAATTAGATTAAAGCAAGGAACTCTGTTGGCTTGGCTAAATCCATGACCTATGTGTTTGTTCTTAATGAACCTTGTTTACTTCTGTGAAGCTCTGCTCCTAAAACAGCATGACAAATGAGTCTTTATTCCATGGGAAACAGATTACCCGTAATTTGGATTCTTCAGTGTTCTTTTGCCAAGACCCAAGATAATTTACCTTCTCAGAGACAAATGCCTATTCCAACAGAGACCTAGATTACAGTGTTCATGTGAACCCCTCATTTCCACATCCTTATCTCATTTAATAGCTCACATTATGATCCAGACCCTATCTTAACTTTCTCTTCTAGTCCCTGTGCTATGATATTCCCTCATGAATTTGGACATAAAATGTGTTTGACAAGCTGGGATAGGTCAGTTTATGATATTTTCTTCACATTTTTTGACTGATGTTATCTGATTCTTCTTTTCCTTCCATAGGAGTTCAGACTCATCAGTGAACTGGTGAATAGATCGCTCTCCCTGAAAATGATGAAGGTGCATCAAAATCAAAGGAATGATTTTAGCTTGCAAAATTAATCAGACATGTACATTTATCAGAGTGGTACCAAAGTAAGTATAAACATGGCATTGGATTCAGATTACCTGAATTCAAACTTAGGTCCTGCCATTTACCACTTTCCTGAAAAAGATAGGACATTTTACCACCATGAGCCCTAGGACCCTTATCTGCAAAGTCAAGATTGTGATGTCTAATAGAGTTGCAACGGAAATGTAATAAATTATACTTTGCAAAATGCTTCACATATTAGTCTGACTCATGCCAGCTCTTTAATATTAATGATGTATATGTTAACAGAGCAAATCTGGGTAGTCAGAGACCAAGACCAAGCATCAGAGGGCTGGAGTCTCTGGAGCTGGGAGCAGTGGATTGAGCATTTAACTGGAGCATGGAAACCTTCCAAACCCACAGTGATATTCTCTGTGAAATTCCCACAACAAATATCTGTAGGAGTTAACTCATAAAAAATGCCAGAGGACTGTAGTAGCTATTATAAATAATATCTGTCTAAAAATAATGTTGATGAAATGATAAAAACAAAGCAGAATAATTCTTTTGAATAATCTAGAAAACTGAGAGAGGAAGAGATCAGAGGTCAGAAGTATTTTTTACTCAATTACTTACTTGCTTATTGCTTAAGGGAAAATGACTTCTTAAAATGAGTATTTACGGGAGAACAAATTATTTTTATTAATATAATTTAAAACACACAAAGAGATATGTAAAAATATCTATGTTAAGAAGCATAATGATTAAAAACACTTTTTAATCTGTCTATCTTGTATTTTTAAAATATAGTTTGAATACTGTTACATAACCCCTAAGTATATTCTACAGTTTTCTAGTTGTTGAGCTTTTTAAAAAATCCTGTTGTTAATTAATAATCATCAATTGTGAACCAGATGCTATGAATTGAAGTCCAAGTTGGATGATATAATCAATATCCTGATTGGTACATAATATATTAAAATATTTTCTTACTCTTGGAATTTGAATTCAACCAATATTTGGTACTTCATGTAAATAAAATGCTATTCCAAATGATAGTGGTAATTGAAAGATGTGTGGGACAAAACTCCTGTATTAAAAGAGCTTTTTTATTTTTTAATTTTTTAAAAATTTTAATTTGTTATATATGACAGTATGCATTAAAATTCATATTACAAATGTAGAGCACCATTTTTCATATCTCTGGCTGTACACAAAGTAGAGTCACATCCTTCGTGTCTTCATACATGTACTTAGGGTGATGATGACCATCACATTCCACCATCTTTAGCAATTGTCTCTAAGAAGGGGACTCATTCATCAAGTTCTGGTAACTGTAACTTAAAATATTTTATTTCTGACCTGCCATGCTATATATTTTTTCTTAACAAAATTAATATTTTAAAGCTAAAAAGTCCTGTTGTTTTATAGACAGACTCAATTTCTATATCAAAATTTATCTATATCATTTGTAGATGCAATGCATTCATTTTTATTTCTATATAGGATTCCACCATGGAAAATCATGTAAAAGAATATTCACGGCAACAAGGTTTTAGGAGCATAGCTCAGTTTCTTCATCTCCCCTAATACTTGCAAAGACTCATATCTTGCCATTTCTTTCTTTTAAACTCCTCCACGTCTAAACCAGCGTGCAAGATTAGCACCAGAGTTCTCTCCCTGATTACATGTCAGAGAATTCTATTAATACCTTTCCACAGTAAAATGGTTCCTTCTTGTCCCCAATATAAAATCCAAGCTGCTAAGCTTGTTTTCCTGGCCCATTGCAGCTACAGGTCACTATTCCTTTCTAGTTTCATCTCTAAATACATATTCTTTCTGATCCAAGCTTTCTTTGCTCAGAACTTTGGGAGTAGCACCACTCCTTAGAAACACCTCCAGCCCTGTGCCTTGATCATGTAATTCTCTTTGGGTAGATGCTGGGAGCCATTAGCCAAGTAGGTATGACAATTTCCTTGCCAGCGTACCCCATGTTGCTGACATGTTGCAGCGACATTGAATGTAGGTGACCTTGCTCAAGGACCAAGGCAGATTAGGGTGTTCCCGGTTTTAAGATAATCGTGTTTAGGGCGTTCCCAGTTTAGGTTCCAGGTTTAAGGTTTAAGATTATTCCTGCTGGGAATAGGGCATATCCTGCTGCCTGAGTTCCCCTTGAGTTCTCACGGGATTCAGACAGTATATTTTGGAGATAGAAGCCCAGTGGATTTGGATTTGGGCAGAGAACGTGGATTTCCCCAGAACGTGATATATGTTCTGTTCTCTTTGCTGAAATAATGAAGTGCTAAATATCACTCAGGACCTAGCTTTAAAGTTACCAAGGCCTTTGAAAAATAAACCTATGTACCCCTATTTAGTGCATCTATAGAAAATGGTGAATTGCTCTTATACTTATTTGTTTCTGTCTTTGACATGGTAGTAAAGAGATACATCATCTCTTTCAGACTTAAAGCTCTATCAAAACAAGAACCACAACCTTTCTATAGTGTCCTCCTACCACCACAGCTTCACCCCATGTATTGC
This sequence comes from Marmota flaviventris, assembly GCF_047511675.1. NCBI lineage: Eukaryota > Metazoa > Chordata > Mammalia > Rodentia > Sciuridae > Marmota > Marmota flaviventris. Next base: position 88,974,650 of record NC_092510.1, read on the forward strand.
TCCCATCTCAAGGATCAAGGTTAGGCCTGGGACAGTAGGACAGGGCCTAGTTATGGTTACCAAATAGACTAGAGCAAAGAGACCTGAAACATACTCCCAAGGGCTTCAGAAATCACTATGATCTTTTCTGATGACTGCATAGCAAATTGGATTTACCTTTTCAATTTTACATTATTCTTGTGTTATTGGGATTATGATGAATAATAAGATAATAACAGCAATTAGCCTCTGGATGACTAATGGTCCCTTAAATTGATTTTGAACAATCAATTTGAACATCTTCCCGTGGCCAAATTAGAATAAGGAGGGACAGAGAGTTTCCATAAACATCCCTGAGAATGAAATTGATTTAAAACAATTATGTCCAATGAACACTCAGGGTGGTATGGAAGCTCCCTAGGGCTTGAGAGTAGGGACAGGGGACAATTTAACAATTTAACTCTGTTTCTGAGGAAAAGAGACTTAAAAGATTAAAGAAGTTCTCAAAATTTATTCGTATGTTGTTCAATTAAAACTCAGTGGTGTTTTCAACATAGAACTTTCATTGTACATTAGTTTCTTAGTCCTTTCCAATCTACCCAAACCTATTGAACCTGTAGAGAGCCTAACATGTGATATTTGATCTCGGCCAGAGATTACTACAGTCATTGAGAAGCAATGTTTTTGTCCAACTTGGGCCTCAACAAGGACCCTATCTCCCCACTGTGGTAGCACCTGAAACTCCATCTGACCACTTCTTCCTACCACAGAAGTGAATCTCAAGAACTCCAGGCTATGGGGAACAGAGACTTCAGATTTTGTCTAGAGTTCCAACAGCATATGGTTGGAGAAGAAAGTATAGAAGAAACGGAAGGAGAGATGCCATCATTTAGGTACAGAGAGTGGAATGGAGGCTCTGGTTTTCTGGCAGAAAACCTCTACTTTGACTTTGTAGTTCACACTTTTTGGCTAGTCATTTATTTTTATCTGCAGACAATGGATTTTCTGCACATATTTTCACAGTTTATGCCCTTCCCTGCTGTTTCTGACTAGACATACTTTTCTCCCGTCCTTGACCAATGCAGAAGTTCACAGCCTTTGCCGGAGAAGCAAGGGAGATGTGATATTATAAATAGATTTAATTCATTACACAAAACATGGGAGTAGGGGTAGGGGAAAACCTAAAAGGGATCTGATAGATTCTGGCTGTCCCTCGACAGGCCATCCAGAGGGTGATTTGTGAGGCAGATATCCAAAGCTGAAAGATGAGGACGTGCCTCTTCATGGGGTGGGATAAATGGGATGTGGGTGAGTGGGCTGCTGATTTTAACTCCAGGACCAGGACATGGGGATCATCAGTAGTAGTAGAGAAATAAGGGAAGAGGCGTTACATAGCACAGGATGAAGGAACTTCCCTTCCTCCTTCACATTCCCTTCAGAACCATCACCTGCATTTCTCCCCCTGATGTTTAGTTTAAGAGGTGATTGGCTCTTCACAATGTACTAATATGCGCTATATGCTCTTGAGTGTATTCTTCTATACCTTATTGGACCTTTATGCTGACCCCAGGAAACTGATACTTTATTCCCATTTTTCAGATTAAAAATAACAGACTAAAATACGAATTGACTTGCTTAAGGTCACAGAAGTAATAAATGTCAAAACCAGAATTTAAACCTGGTCTTCTGATCCTAAGTTCATTATTCTTCCCACAGTAACAATCTATTGCTAAAACATTAGATCCAAAAGGGATGTTAGAGATTATTTTTGTGCAGCAATGAAAGATATATTCTAGATAATGTGCCAATTGTAATCATTTAAATCTGCCTTGAGAGAGTGCTTAGAACATGGGACCCATCACTGGCTCAATGGGAAAAAAGTACCATGATTGATTCTTATGTCTGTCTCAGGCCCCTATGCCAGGTACTTACTTTCCAAGCTTAGCATAATTTTCTACTTTCATTTTTACCAATGGGAAACTGACATTGGGAGATTTAAAATCAATCACTGAGGAGTACGCGGGATGGTGTTGGCAGAACACCATTTCCATGCTGCCTGACCGTCTACTTACTGCCCTTGGCCACATCCTGGTTCTTCCCTTGGAGTTATCATGGGAAACCTGCCAAAACACTCATTTCTCTGAATGTTTTTTTTTTTTTTAAATCTGTGTTTTCTCTCTCACAACAAATACACCCATCATATGAGTAAAGAGATTTGAAGAGAAAGCCATCATGGAATACTAACCTTCTACTTTTAATAAGATTCCCTAGTTAAGATTTTTGTTGAGGACACACAGAGAGGGTCATGCAGCAAGTGATTGATAGGCAGCAAGTGCTGGCGTGGGGGCTGAGTGAGCAAATACAGAATGGTCAAGGAATAACCAGATGTGGCTCAGCATTTAGGAGCCAGCTTGGGCTAAAATTTTCTGAATGATTTTTTCAATGGCTATCTCATAACACTATGGATGGTTTGTTGGTGCAAGGAAAAATGACTGAACTACTGTCTTCAAATTGAGGAGAAAAAGACTACAGAAGATATCATTCATAGAGATGATACCCATTGAATGGTAGAATAAAAGTATGCATGTGTAAAATGAAGAGGTAATATAAAGAATGCATCCCAGTGACTCAGAAAATTATTCTATAGTAGTACCTAAGTTGTGTTAGAGATTAAACAAAACAATGCTCATAAATTACTTAGCCAGTACCTGGAAAATGATAGTTGCTCAAATCACAATAAAAAATAATATTTTAAATAATTAGAGTGGCTGAACATAAGTGTGCAAATGCATGTGCATTTTAGCTCTTTGAATAATCTGCCTAGTTTGTTTTGATTTGTAAACACACCTTTTTAATTCTTTCTGTATCTATGTGTGAAGAACATCCCCAAGTTTAACTGCAATGCCTTCCTTGTATTGCTTCCTCCCTGCCCCCATTGAACACAGGAATGTTATTAAATTTTCTGCTATTCCTAAGATATGACTAGTGAACATTATTAGACTGGAATTGTTGTCCAGGAGAGGAAGTCTTAGAGAAGTTAAGTGATTAGCTCCAAGTCACACAGCTATCAAATGACTTAATATTAATGAGGAATGAGGTTTCTTTACTCCTAATGTTATGCACTATCTCCTTTATATATTGTAGTCAAAAAAATACCTGTGCTTCTGTTGCCCCTACTCCCACCTCTTTATTCATTATATCTCCTTTTTCTCAATTGATTTCTTACTTTAATTCAAACCAACAAATATTTATGGAATTTTTTTTTTCATGTATCCACTAGACATTGAATAGAACTATAAAACTTGCTCCAAATTAAAGGCAAATGCTGGTGATTTCCTACCTGTCTCCCATTTTCTTTTCAACAAATTTTGTTCGAATCATGGTTGATCTCTTGCTTAACGTGGGAGGATAACTCTGTCACAGACACCAAGAGTAATTCCAGAATATAACCATGTGTTCACTTCCTTGCCAGGGATGTGCTCAGTGGGGGTCATGTGCTCCTGCTCTGGAAAATGGGAGGAAGTTGACTCCGACCCTCTGGGAAAGATTTTATTTGTTTGTTTTTTGTTTATTTATTTATTCATTTTTGCCAAGAGGATTTCAGAAGAGTGGAGCACATGTCTGTAATCCCAGCTAATCAGAAGATTGAGGAAGAGGATCGCAAGACTGAGGCCAGTCTGGGCAGTTTAGCAAAACCCTATCTCAAATAAATACATAAGTAATTAAGTAAATGAATAAATAAATAAAGAAGACTGGGGTATAACTCATTGGTAAACCTCCCCTGGGTTTAGTCCTTGGGAACACAGGGAGAACAAAAATTCCAGTAAAGATGTTTACTTTCTCATGCTGGATGTGGGAGCATTTGGAAGGGAAGCTCACATTGTACCAGCTTTCTTCCCATATTAAAGGCAGATTTCTGGCATTGGAGGACTAGAACTTCTGAGCTGCCTGGTATGTGAAGCGATTTCCTATTTGACCAAAGCTTTCCTCTAACTACGGAAGCACCGTAACTGATCATGTGTCTTTAAGAAACTGCTACAGTTCTTGTTACAGCTCTAGTGTGTGGTTATTAGCACACACTGTAGGGTCAGACTCAGAATAGATTATTTATTCTGACCCTTGACGGCTATGCAATGTTAGGCAATTACTTAATTTTTCTGTTCTTGGAAGCCTCCTTTTTCCTCCTCTGCCTTACTGTTCTGACAGCACATAGCATTCTTTGACAAGATAATTCATTTTAATATATATGCATACATACATTTCCTTTACCCTTTGTTCAATGTAAAGTTCCATGTGAAGGCACTGATCTTAATGTTTGTTGTTTGTGTCTGAATCAGAGTGCCTCACATGCTATAGAAGTTTAATAAGTAGCTGCTTAATAAATTAATTGATTAATAAATTAATTAATAAAACTAACTGCTGTGTCATAGGATTGTTGTGATGATAATTTTTACATAATATATGTAAATATAGTTTGAAATTGCTGGCATATGAAATGAATAAAGAAAACTAGTTCTCTAAGTATTGGCGTGGCATCTATAACTAGTTTCATGTTGATATTGACTGAAGGTCACCTACCATCTAGAGATAACACATTTGTTGTTTTAAGTTACTCAGTTTAGAAACAATTTGTTATGTAGCAAGGATCACAGACCTTCTCTATACACTTTCTCCATAACTCAGAAGCTTTGTATACCTCCAATACTTCTCTCATCATGCCTAGTTTTCATTTAATCAAATATGTATTTTCATTGAATAAACACCTGTATGTGCCCCCTTCACAGAGGCAGAATATTAGAGAGTGACAGAACCCTCAGGACCTGCAAGATTCAAGTCATGTGAAATCCACCTGCTTCAGGCTGCCTCTCTGGAGTTTTGTAGGTACACAGGTCTCTTGGATTACCACATCTTTGAACTCTACAGGTTGGCATTAAATTTTAAGGTTGGCTTGACTGCACTCTCCTTGTATCAACAATTCGAAGCAGGAAATAAAATTTCTAATATTTATGCATCCCTCCAAATAAAATGGAATTTCCAAAACTACATGGGGTAAGTGGATAATGTTTCTACATGAATTTTTTTTGATCTTTCCCAAATTCATAGATCTATTACCCAAAACAATCCCATGTGCTAATAATGACATGTTTTTAGAAAACAATCCCATATACCAACTGCATTCTTTTGAATGTCTATTTCACGCCACAGTTTTTCCATATATTTATCTCATTAAAACTTTATAATGATTCATTTGTGAAGAATTTATGATTATACTTATTTCAAGGGAGACAAAAGCTTTAAAAACTCAATGAATTAGGAAGAGGTATAACTGCAAATTGCACCTGAGCAGACAGTTATCAAAATTTGTATGCCAAACCTTACTCCCTATTGTCATGTACATCCACACTCCTTGTGGCAGAAATCATTAGATAGTGAAAGAGAAATGGCCTAGCAATGTGGAAATTGAGAGTTTAATCTTGGTTTCTGCCTCTCGTATCTGAGTGAATTTAGCCAAATCACTTAATTCACTAGGTCTCGGATATCTCAGTTTTTCAGTAGCAAAGTGTCTACTTTTTTTTTCTTTATCTCCCAGGACTTCATATGAGACTCTACATAGGATAATGCATATGCATGAAATTTAGCAACTAAGTCATGACACAACAATGAAATATTTACTCCTATAACCGAACAGGTTATGTACACTTTCTATGTGCAAGATTCTGTTGCAAGCGCTGCAGCTCAGTGCTTAGATTTGCCTGCCTTGGTGGACATTATAATCCATTTCACAGGAAACAGACCTTCAAAAACAAATAAATGAAATAGCATGGTATATAGAAAGTGATTCATACTATAAGGACATCAACACTACAACAGCAAAAGTAGGGTGGGAGATTAAGATGTGGCAGAGAGAGACACAGTTCAAGGTGATGTGCACATTTCCTCAAGAGAAGCAAATATCTGATCAGAAGGATGAAGAAGGTGATAGAACTAGTGTTTAGGTTATACAGGGGATTGTCTCCCAGGTTTAAAAAATCATAAATGGACATAGAGTAGTTGTATGTCCTGAAGTGAGAGTATGTCCAGTGTGTTTTAGAACAGTAAGGAAGCCAATGTGGCTAGATTAGAGTGGGGGAGTGGGAATGTGCTAGAAATAATATATCATAGTTAGTAAAAAGATTAGCAAGACCCTATACATCACCATAGGGACTCTGGAAACTCCTTTCAGTGAGATGGGCATCATTTGAAAGGGTGATGTCACCTCACCCACTCATGAAAAGGAATTCTTTCACAGTTGGTGATATCCTGGGGTAGGGTGGTGCTAGTGGGTGAGTGAGTGATGGTCATGTGCTGGGCATGCACTGAAGATCCAGTGAACAAGTTTGTTGGCTGATGAGATGTAGGATATAAAAAGAGGCTGAGGTACGAAGAGAAGCACAGGCATGTGGTCTGCTCAACTGCAGGGATGGAGTTTGTATTTGTGTTTGAGAGTGTGGGGAGCAAGACTGGAGAGGTGAGGAAGCAATGTGGGTTATATTTGATTCTCCTGTTAGACATCCATATGGAGATGCCAGTGGATTTGGAAAAAGGGAGTCGGAGCTCAGGAGAGACATCTTGACTGAAGAGATAAATATAGAAGTCACTAGTGTAAGATAGCACTAAAAACCATATTCTGGATGAGATCATCAAGGGAGTGATTGCAGATAGAGAAGAGGAGCCCTGGGACAGCCAATGGCTTAAAAATAAGATTAAAAGGACTCAGAAAAAAAAAAAAAAACACACACACACACACACTATGAGATCTCATGAGGTAGGAAGGAAAATGAAGGGTATGTATCTTGAGATCAAGTGAAGTGGACCTGTTTCAACAGTGAGGAAATGATCATTAAGCAAATGTTTTTGTTTCTGTTTGACTGTGAATGTGAGAATTACCGATGGAATACTGAATTTAGCAACAGGGGGATGGAGAAAACCTTGGAATGGCAGGTAGTGTGATTTTTGCTGGACTTCAGGAGTAGAAAGGAGGCTGAACAGTCAGGTTCAAGTAAAATAATAAATAAATGAAGGAAGGAGATTAAAACCTGTGCACTTTCCTCAACAGGTGATTATGATGATCAAATGACATAATGAAGCTAAATGTACTCTGTGGAACATGAAGGGATATGCCAATGTCGACTTAACAACATCAAGGTCATGGGGCATATGTGATCATTAAGTATCTGCAACGATTTGTATGCTTTCAAAGATTGTTCAGCCCCACACCAGAGATCACACCTCCACACACACATTTGCTCACACACACTCGCACACACACACACACTGTACACAGATTCTCTAAATAATAAGAGAGCTTGAATATGTATCATGAAGCTCTAGCTGGTTCAGGAGTTAAGCCAGCCTGTTACAGCTCTGGTGCCGCTGACATTACCAGACGGCATTAATTTAATTCCACTCAGTTATGCTTTTAAATTTGATTTGAGAAATGTGTCATAAAATGCTATTGAGAAGTGCGGTGCTGCATTCGTAAGCAGGCTGGGAGCTTGTGTCTGTTCTGGGAATCCTTGAGAGAAAGGGATTGAGATCATGTTGTGCCTATGGACTAGAGGGAGGTTACTCTTAGCTGGATCAGGTGACAGAGTCTGCTCGCTGTGGAGAGGGTATCTGAAGCAAAACATACATCTCTAGGGAATAAGGGAAGGGATTACAAAGAATAGATGGAGGCATATGAAAATTGTACCTTTAACAAATATCTGTAATAGTTTAAAAGACTTTGCATGTATGTGAAACTGAGTTTATTTTAAAGCCCTTTAGCTCATTTGTCTTACTGGGGATATCCATACACTTTCTCCTGACCCTTTTCTGGCCTTAATTTCTTTAGGCTTAAAACTGCAAATGGTGCACAAAATCCATTGTTCATAAATACAGATAAAGACACTTCAAAGCACATCACAAGGATCCATCTATTGCAGTATAGAAAGACAATTCTGTAACTTATTTTTTTCATTCATTTTTAGCATATCTTTAAAAATACATATTCCTTACACCTTTTTTGCAAACCACATAAAATAAAGCAAAAGTGGATAAATAAATAAGTCTACATTGGCGGGTATCCTCCCTCTCCATATTTGTCTTTTTAGTATAGTTTGATTGATTAATAGATTGACTTATGTATTCTGATAGAGAGATGCAATCAAAATAATCTAGAGAAAGACTTGCCTGATTGATCTCTCGGAGCTTTCATAGCTCTATTTGTTTTAATGATTTTATGGCCCCGAAACTGGTTATTCTAATCATTGTGATTATCTTAAAAAAGTGAAATGGAAGTTTGACTGTTAAATTGGCTGTTCAGCTTTTGGTTTCTTCGTGATTAAAAGGAAAAATTAACTCTTAATTACCAGTTACCAGAAACTTCGTGGAGGCAGTTAAGAACTAAGTTTCCATGTTTCTAAAATATCCTAAGATCTTACAGGAAATTAGAGCGTAGTAGTGGAAAATTTTAGTTTGGTGCAGGATATCTTTGCCATCCTTCCAGTTCTGACACCAGTTGGCTGTGGGAGGCCAAACCTGCCACTCCAACATATGGGCCTCATAGTCCAGCCTGCTGGTGTCAAACGTTTGCAATTGTTCCAATGGAAACTCAATTCCAAGTGGTCTTCCCAGCCAGGTCTTCCTGCCTCCGCTCCCCTATGATAGAACCCTCTAACAGGCATCACTCCTCTTGCCTGCAGCAACTCCATATGGTCTACACAACTTTATCTTCTTCATATACACTATCTGTGATTGTCTATTTATGATGTTTTGATCTACTTGTCTGTCTTTGCTAACTAGAATATGAACTCCATGGAAACTACAAGAAGCAAAGACAGAACAGGAGGCAAATGAAGTTTATGCTTCAGGACCCCAGGGTGTTGCCTTAGCAATGTGATCATGTGATTATGGGTTTTCCCCCCCAAATTTTCTAAAGAAAAATATTCATTCTATTATATAACTGTTCAAGACTACTGTCTCATTTTACTCCTACTTTTCCTTCACTACAGTTTACTCTGTGTCCCATGGTATGGATATTGCATTGCCAAGGCTTAAAATTGTGCTTAAATGTCTCAAATGTCTGCCAGTATTTAACATGCATTTCCAAAGACATTGGTCAAAATCACTGTGACCAGTCAAATTGTTGTGTTTTTATTCAGTTCTTAGTGATTTGCCATGAGCTACAGAAGTCAACAAAATAATTAAAAAGGTTGAAAAAGACAAATGTGGATGTTGATCAAAACTGGTATTATCAACACCAAGAATATATAAGATATATCATTGTACAAAAATGCTTAAAATTCCCTAACATCTTTTTTTTCTAGTTTTTTTCACTGATACATTATAACTGTACATAATAGCAGGATTCATTGTGATATTTTTGTACATGCATATAACATAATTGGATCAATTTTATTATCCATACCTTCTCCTTCCCTGAAATCTTGGTGATTCTTAAGGAAAGTGTTCTTAAGAAAATTTAGAACACATTTTTCCAAAATTATAGCAACCCTAAATATGCATTTATAAATTTTCAATAATAAATTGTGAAGCCAAATATAACATTTTTCAAATAGTCAATTAAAAAATATCTAGCCAGAGGGAAAAACTAAATTAACTTCCTAATCAATAGAAAATTATATAAAATTATATAAAATATCAGGTGAAGATATCAAAAGTAGGCAGGTAAAATATAAACACTGTTATAGAGGTGGTTGCATGGAAAGATACACTTGTTTTATTTTTCTGAATTTTGTGAAATAATTGTTGACATTTTAGCACTGTTAGCAGACAAGCATTATAATATGTTATCACATCTTTCCTAATGCTGAATAAAGATTACTTTCATATTTAAACTTTTGTTTCTTCTGTATATTTTAAGGGGCCCCCTCAGATTATATAAGCTATACTTCCTTTAACTGTAAGATCACCCTTGCAGAAAACTTTTGTTTCCCCCTAAAATTTTTATTCCCGTGTTTCAGAAAAAGACAGAGGCAACAACTTCTTGGAAGGATCACAAGATGTTCTTTAAAAAATACCTTCTCAGCCTGATTTGCTGTTTCTCTTGAGAACCCTATGATAGAAACTTTGGCCTTTATTTCTTGGAGGTCACTAAGAATTGCCCCTAAGGAGATCTGCTTCTGGTGAGGATTACGCAGTCTCCTTTAAGGAGCATCTCAGTGCATCCTCAGGCCCTATACCAAGACCCTCTGAAGTAGGCTCAGCAGCCTCCACAGCAACCCCCTGTACACACGGACTTATTTTGCTTGTTTGAGCTTATGTCAAAGTACACATCACATAGACCTTCCCTGTAGTTTTGGCAATGTCCCACCAACATGGCTGCCCCCCACCTCCCCAGAGTCTGGCTGGCTGCTTTTTATCTCATAACACATTAGATCCACAGATTTCTTGCCCTAATTTCAGAGTTGCTATATACTATGCATGCATAGTACTTCACTTGGGAAATCTATAAGGGTACATTACATCTCTCATTTGTAGCAACAAGAACAAAAACAAAAGCAAACCAAAATGTCAGGGTTTTTTTCCCCCTTCTTTTCCTTATTCTTTACAGAATTATGCTTATATTACAAGCTTAAAACTTGAGTTTCTTTCCTATCTTGCTTCAGCCACATGTCCTGCTGGGACTTTATGACCAGGGAATGCTAAGGATTGTACATCCATTGCTGCCATCATTAATGTGTTTGGGACTGCAGGAGCTTAGGAATGTCCACTTCGTGCGTGTGGTAAGAACAACAGTTCCACAGTCCCTATTGATCATTTTCTGAATTCCATGTAATAGAGGTTATATGGGTTATATGCATTTTTCTCCTTCTTTGGCATATGTGGTTATCCAAATATGTATCGCGGTTTCCCTTAGGGTAAGAGTGAAGTCCTCTGGGTTTTAGCATTAACCACAGGGAATAGAAAAGGATGCTACAGGCAGGAGATGTTCATCAAGTATCAATTGAATTGAATATGTGGTCACTTAGGCACAGGCCAAACTAAATCTGTCCAGAGTTACCATAATAGTGACTACAGGGCCTTGAACAGGGTAGAAGAGAATGGCAAAGAGTGCATTTATATTAATGGTACATTAAGAAAAGGTATCATTATCTTCATTTTTCAGTTAAAGTCTCCCCCAGTAAGCATAAAAAGAATGAGAAATAAAAAATCATAAATTTATACATTATGTTCTTGGAGGTATTGACTATGCTGAACACTTTTCATATTTTCTTAAAGGTAAACTATTTTGTTGTCCCTATTTTTCAGATTAAATCAACATTTAAAAGGATAAACAAATCACTCAAGATCATGTAATTCATAAGGGGCAGAGTCAGGATTTGAACCAATTTTGAATGTTTTTAGAGGCAGTATGCCCTCGTTGCTTTTCATCTAATTTTAAAAAGTCAGAGCCATTTATTACCTGAGTTCAATTTATTATTTCTTTTCTTAAAAATCTCCCACCTTTGACTTTATGCACACCAGCTACTGTCCCCACCACACTCCCCGAGAACTAGTTAAAAATTCTCTGCAGTTAATTTTTTTTCCTTCTGTCCATCTCCATCCTTCTGACACCAGCAGAGTTACATCTTCCTTGCAGTTTCCAATCTCAACTAGCACAGAAGAAGGCTCTGGGCTCTGCAGGCCGACAAACTAACCTTGGCATAATGAATGACCTGCAGCTTCAGAATGCCGCTGGAATGCCAAATGACCACAGCTCTGTGCCTCTGGAATATGGAATGGCCCCAGCATTAGCCAGGTGACCCATGCTGCACACCACTGGAATGAGAAATAGATTCCAGCTCCTAGAATACCAAGTGTGAGCTTGGGAAAAAGACAAGGAGAAAGCATTGGATGAGCCTCCCTGCCAAGGAATAAGGAACATAAGGGATGGCAGCGATTGGCTTTGCCACCATGAGAGAGCTATCTATTAGTGCTAATCACTCCTGAGTCTGTCTGGGAAATCTCTTTGAACTGCCCACTGAAACATTTTAGACCCTCCAAAAATCACAGAAACAGGTCTATTCCTGTGCTTAGAAATGTGCTCCCCTCAATCCATGCTTCCTGGGCTTTGCCTAAAAGAAGCAACAGAAAGAAAACTTGTTTCCAAATTCATTTTCCCAGTGCATTAATTTGGATTTACAAAGCTTTGTAATCTCTTTGGATGGCGTCGGCAGCTACAAAGTCCTATTCGGAGACCACAATTCCCCCTTGAGGATGCCTGAACCCATCATGGAATTTGCCTGTAAAAGAATAAAGGTGTGAGGATATTTGCATCAATCATATTCGGTAACTGGGATTTTAATGAATCTTGCTTCTTTTATTCCTTCATCTTTTTTTTTTTTTTTTTGCACTGTCATTCCTCTGTGAATATTTTTTTTTTTCCTTTCCCTTTTCCATTGCATTTCAATGCAGTGGTTTTAAAAGGAGGATTTGCAAACTGAGTATTAAAACTCCAGGGTACAACATCTCCAAAATCTATAAGACGATAAGAAGATAAGAGGCCAAACCCGCTGAAAGCTTCTCTCCTGGTGTCTGAGGAACTTGCAGGCTCGTCTATAATACCCCTAAGCCAAAGCAATCTGCCCACCTCCCCCCCAACCCTGTCTGCCTAACGCAGACAGATAAACTTAGCATTAAAATTCCCTACACTTTGGCAAATGAGTACCCAGGAGGCTGCTGACTCAATCAGGGCTTGTTTTACTTACAGTGTAGTACTGAGAAAGGCCATAAACTCCAGCTTGACAGATCTGTAATGCTCATTTCAATATGCTTTCCCCGTGTGCGGGCTTCTGATGAACTTTCATATTCCGCCAACAAAATATAACAAACATATTAACGACATGTGGTAAATCGTCACTGGATAGACTGTATCCTGATGATGGAAATAGTTGTGGATAAATGAGATTGTTTGGCTGCCTGATACCACTTGGGGGTCCAGGATCATGCACTGTCCTTGGTGGGGAGGAAGCTGGCTATGGAGGAGGGGGAAAGTCGGCTAGAGGAAAAGGTGGATACCTTCACTTGGAGCACATGGTGAATGGAAAGCTGGAGTGCCACATCCAGAAGAGACTGTCGACATCATTTTGTTAAGCCCATTAATCTTATGTATGCTAAAATTAAGGTCCAGAGAGGGGAAATGAGAAAACCAAGGCTGAATAGCAAGTACGCGATTCCTGAATCACAGTGCAGGGCTCTTCTGGCTGGTGATGATCTGCATCTGAAGCTGTCTTAGGAAAGTGATTGAACGGAAAGAATGAAGGAAATGTCACTGTGAATCAAGTCAGACCTGAATCCCTGTGTTCATCTGCATCTCCACGCATTGCTGGGATCAGGTCTCCTTCTAGTTCCAGTAGTTAGGCTTTTCTATGAGTGCATTAAATGAACACTAGGGGTATTAGATGAGTCTGGAGTACTTTTGCTCTATTACAAATCCAAATGGAGGAGTATAGTTTCCTTAATATTATCATACATTGCTAATAACCTTCTACCAATATAAAATCTATAGATTTTTTTTACTAGTAACTATGGGCAGTAAGATGTACCATGTGCAGACTCTGATTTACTCATTTACCAATGAGTTTTAAGTAAACTCTTCACTTCCCCCTTTCTCCTTTCCTTTCATCTCTCCTTTCTTCAATAAATGTCTACTTATGACCAAGCATTCTGCAAACTTCAGGAGCATAACAAAACAGATGTGATTCCTAACCTTTTGTGTGACATAGTTAAGTAATTGTTATACAATGTGAGATATCCTGAAGATGGAAAATTCAAGGGAACCATGGGAGACCAGGAGAGGGGCATCTGGTGGAAAGGGGAGCAGAGTAAGCCTCCCCCGGGGAATGACTTCTGTGCTGAAACTTGAAGCATTGGCAGGTGCAAATTGGATTGATGCTGAATGTGGGGATAGGAGAAGTCCTAAGAAGGAAGGCTGGAGAAGAAACAGAGATTCAGCTGAACCTCAGCTATATGTTGTGAAATAAATGAAGGTAAATGAGACCAGAGAGGTGAAGTGTGAGTGGCGGGGGTTGAAGATGAGGGCCTATAAAGGATTTGGAATTTACTGTGCAGGCAAAGACAACGGAGAATCATTGAGGAAAATGGTGTGACTATATTTGACTTTGGATGAATCAAAGATCAGGCTTCAAACACATAGTATACAGATAATCACAGTATTGTATTGATCTCACATTCGAAAAATAAATATATATGAATGAATTAGAACAATAGAAAATGAAATGGCTTCAAGAACTTTTTTAAGAGTGAGTCTCAAAACCCAGAATGACTCACTTTGGCAGAAGCATGGGAGAGTTGCGTGTGTGTAGTTTAATGGGAGAAGGGAGATTTTGATAGGAGTTCAAAGCTTTCCACGGTGGTTGCATAATGTGTATTTGGGATCACTGACATTTGCGATATACCAACTAAGGTTAAATGCAGAATTTAGGGCTGGCCCCAGTCTCTTACTTCATGAAGTTTTTATCTTGCAGGAAAGAAATAATTAATAAGAACTGCAAAGAAAGAAGGGGAAATGATATAAACTTTCTGCACAGCCCAAATGGCCTAGAAACCTACAGAGACAAAGCATATCCTGCTAGTATCCAAATTGTAAGTAATGCAAATCTTTAAAACAGCTAGAACTGTTTGGATGGATGTGAATCTCAGGACAAAATGAAAGCATCAGATCATTAAGTGAGCTAGAAAGTATCCATTGCACACTTAGGTACTAAAAATGAGTGATCTACAATGCTATTCATTTAGAAGTAAGCATTTTATAAATGTTACGACTCTTACAAAGTTTGTCATTAGGCCAGCCTCATTGGCTGGTATCAGCTGAGGTTTCCGCTAAGATATACCATGTGAATATAAGTACTTGTAGAGTTTATGGTTGATAGAAAAGTGAGTGAAAAGGAGAAAACACTGTCATTAATAGAGGAGACTAGCAGGGCATAGTGGTGAATGCCTGTAATTCCAGAGGTTTGGGAGGCTGAGGCAGGAGAATCACAAGTTCAAAGCCAGCCTCAGCAACTTAGCAAGGCCTTGTCTTAGAATAAAAAGGGCTGGGGATACACCTTAGTGGAAAAAGAGAGAGAGAGACAAAGAGATAGGACATTACAATGTCATAGTATATCATCTCACACACACACAAAAAGTAGCCACCTACTATGTACCTAATGCATAAGTTTGGATATGAAGATAAACAATGTTCTTCTTTTTGGGGAATTTTCATGCCATTATAATGTGATACTGCTAAAAGCATCACATTATGAATAATACAATTGTGAACAGTATCTGAAAAAATAGTAATAGAATGGAGATGGAAAATGGAGAGAGTGGGGCATGTGACAGACATGAAAATGGACCATGGGGGTCTCTAAATGGGTGAATGTACTGCTTTCTAATACTATCACTTCATCATCACCGAAGCTACACTTCCCACGAGCTATCAGCAGCCCGTGACTGAGTTTGATAAGGATTATAAGCACTTTTCATTCTTAGGAAAT
Source organism: Marmota flaviventris (assembly GCF_047511675.1). NCBI lineage: Eukaryota > Metazoa > Chordata > Mammalia > Rodentia > Sciuridae > Marmota > Marmota flaviventris. The sequence goes on from NC_092510.1 coordinate 88,990,153, forward strand.
AATTGAATTCTCTGACACAAAACTTTGGCCCAAGGACTTGCCGATGGCCATAGTGAGCGTGGCAATGCAGTTTAAAACGCGTTTATCTAACTTATTCTCTTTTCCTCCTTAATTCTGGTTCAGAAGTACATTGCTATCTGATAGCTCCCCAGCTCCTTCCCCACTTTCTCTCACACGCATTTCCCCTGACAAATTTCTTGCTTGCTTAGTTCTGCCTTGGCATCTTCTTCTTGGAGGTAAGACTAACACTGTGTGTTTTAGCTCAGATGGACACAAGATCTCCTGAAGAGGTGATATTTAAACCAAAGCCTAAGAGATGATAAAGAAGTAGCATTGAGGTTTAGGAGAAAATGTTCCAAGAAGAGAAAAAAAAGTTAGTACAAATGCCCTGAGTAAACATGCTCAAGCGACTAATAGGGGACCTGTGTGGCTGGAGCATAGTGGGAGTTGGGGGGATGATACAGATGAATGTAGTTCTCAGAGGTGCAGGTGGACAGAAGGCTGTAGCATCTTTGTTCCTGGTAAGAGAATGTAGAGCCCTATCCACAAACAAGCTCCTGCCTCTAGTCAGATCCTCTTCTATATGTCCCCAGCCTTAGAATTCTGGAATTTTAGCAATGATAAATCTGAAAGAGAGGAAAGAGCAGTGACTGGCAGCAGATGAGAACACTTGCAGGAAAAGGGCTGTGGTCAAGCTTATGGCTGGAGCTCTCCAAGACAGCTGGAGGGAGTCCCAGAGTGTTTGACATTCATCAGCTCTCCTCTGACTACTCTCATCCCTCTATTCATTAATTGCAAGACAGAGTCCCACCTCTGGGGTTGTAATTCTGGACTACCACCTGAGCGTAGCTGTCCCTCTCCATCTACTACAGTCTGTCATTTATTTAGCCTTTGATTAATACCAGGAATCGGAGGCTGGCACAATCACAAGATGAAGCTCTTTCAAGACTCTCTGTACATCACAATGTAGATAAATAAGCAGGGAATCTGTTTCCTCTTTTGCATGTTTTGGGTCTTGATTGAGAATCAGATGTGTGCACTACAGGATCAGTAAGGGAAATGAAGTGTGATGGCATATGTGTCTGCAAACCTATATTTGCATAGACGTGGGTCTTTAGATTTTTGCAGAAAGAGGACACCCTCCACTTTTTATATTCAAGACTTAGTTTCTACTCCCTTAAAATGAAGCAGCCATGCCAGTCACACTGTCTCACAGCAGAGTTGTTGAGATATCCGATGAAGGATAAATAAGAGATGAAATTCTGAATGCTTATCATCTCCCTTGCCCTAAAATCCTACCTTTCCTGACTCATTTTCTTACATATTCCCATACTCCTACTTAAAGTGAATTTTGTCTTTGCCAGTTCTTTCCCTGTTATTAATACTGGTATTATTTCCTGGTATAATGATGGATTTGGTTTGGAATGGACTAAAATTTACCCAGAATAAGAGCACCGTATTTGTAGAAATGAGGCAAGAAAATACCTGTGCAGATTAGAAGAAAGGTTGTTCCATTTGATCCTCTTCAAGATCCACCAAGAAGTGTTTTAAATTGCATAATCATAGATTATTGCTTTACTACATTTATTTGAGTGAAATGTGGTATTAATATTTTAAAATGTAAATTCAAAGTTTATGGGTTGTAAATAAAATTATAAAACAGGTAGGGAAATATTTTGGAATTATAAACAAATGAATATACATAAACGTGTGTGTAAAGATATTATTATATATTGCATAAGTCAATAAGGAGAATATCGATCAAATCATATATATATAAATATATATATATAAATATATATATATAAATATATATATATAAATATATATATATAAATATATATATAAATATATATATATAAATATATATATATATATATATAAATATATACATATATATATATATATATTCTCATTATTGACTTATGCCTTGGAGAGTTAAAAATATTTGGTATTTTTCTGTGGTAATTTTACTTATTTTATTTCCTTTTCTTTAGTATATATTCAAAACTTTATATAAAATTGATAATACATGATCAGCATTTATAGACAAGATAATCTGTGGCTAGTATTCACATATCTAAAAGTCTTTCATTTTGTGTATAGTAGAAAAGAAAGGGAAATTCATAGAAAAAAAGAGGGGCTGGGGATTTTCATAAAAGGAGACATAGAAAGATAGGTGTCCTCAGGATTTTAACTACCTAAGCACAGACATTGATGCTCTGAATGCCAGCAGCCAAAACTTAATGGCAAAGTTGGGAAGAAAGAATGTGCCCTCCTATCTCTGCCCCTGACATTTCTTCTCCACTCATTGCTATGCTATATAGGACCAACATTTTGTCAGCACCAAGGACTACTGGGCTCAGGAGCATGTGGAGATGTCACACTCAGGAAGATGTCACACTCATTTGCCACCAATGTGATGGCAAATGGCAGCAGAAAAAAATTATTCTTCTAGTGTAGGTAAGGGTAGTGACAAGTGAAGCAGAAAGATCCCAGAAGGCAAATGGGGTGAGGGTATCTCCTTGACTGCTGGGTTCATGTCTGAGTCACCTCTTAGAGGAGTCATTTTGAGAAAGGAGTCTTAATACTAATAGCGATAAGGTTGATATTTATCAATTCCGTGGACTACAAGGCTAAACTTCAGTCAATGTATGAAAAGTGGTACACATGAAGAGAGGAGAAGATAGAGGGACAGAGAGAAGAAATGGATAGAGAGAAAGAGAGACACACACACAGAGAATGATCAAATAATCAAAGTTCAAAGGAGATACTGAAAGGAGATAGCAACAGCAAACAGTTAATATTTAGTATCAGATTTCATTCTAAGTTTATACACAGATGCCAGTTTGTGCACATCTATAAACAGAAACATGTGAATACACATGTAAACACACGTGCATGACCTTTCATTCCTCATAATATCCCTGAAGAGATATTCTGCCTCCAGAAAATCAGGGCAAGGAGAGATCAAGTATCTTGGATAAGGTCCTAGCTAGTAAATAGGGGAGTTGGAATTAGAATCCCAGAAGTTTGTCTCTTCATTTCATACAGGCAATCATTATATTCTGCTACCTGGATAAAATAGTTTTTTTTTTCTTAAATTAGACTTTGAAATATGAGAAATGCTATGATGAGTGGTTCATCAAGCAGAAGAAATACTATGAACAGAAGAATGGGTGTGGGCAACTCGGTACAGGTAGCAGAATAGAGGAAGATAATGGCATGTGGTTACCTGCAGGCTCTACATGATAAATGGTCTGAAAATAATGCTTTTCCTCAACCTGTCATCCAGGGTTCAACAGATGCAATGTCACTTGATCATAGAATAGTAGAAATTCTAGTGGCAGGATTTTTATCAACTACTTCTTTAATTGCAAATAATGAGTTTGGGAGCCTTGGGAACTTACAGCAGAAACAGTCATCTAAGACAGCTGATGCTCTCAAGTTGCATTTTCTCACATTTGAAATCCCCGTGGCAGTGGCTCTGGTATATCCAGACAGTGCAGGGTACCCTCCAATGCCCAATATTTCCTTGGAGATCAAAGTCCTGCCTGTGTTGTTTTTTCTCTGTTGGTTGCTGTGAGGATTCCCTGCAATCCTTTGTCCTTGATAAGAGGTTGCATCATCCTTCTCCCTCATTCCCTAAGCACAGGCCTTAGGAGTCTGAGTCAATATGACAACATGTGAGTCACCAAGGTTCCAAATGGTCCCTCTCCATGGACGTCTGATTCTCACACTTTCTGAGCAGAAAATGTCTCTCCTTTGCAAGGGCATATGCCAGGGACTCAACACTAGGCCAACTCAGTTAACAAGCACTGATTGATCACTTACTGAGTACAGAATGTCAAATGAATTGTACTGGAAGGCAAAAAAAGAAATTGAAAATGTGGTATCTGTAGAAGGAGAGACAATAGTGAGGGTGGAAATCACTCATGGAAAAAATAAAGTAGGATGGTTACAATTCAACAAGATGAAATGCAAAATTATTTATTATATGTCATTATAATTAGGCATCATTTCTAATGCTATAACCAAAGGAAACTGTGATAATGAATGCCTCCCAAATTCTGTCATTGAAATAGTAAACATTCAAAAAAGAGGAACCCAAGCCAAGAGCATAAGATGTCCTGTAGTGAAACCCAGGTTACATGTACACTTTACTGAATTGGGTAGAGAGGTAGTCATGCCTTTATCATTCATGATTTACACTGTAAATGTAATGAATGATTCTTTTTTTTTTTTTTTTTTTTTTTTTTTTATTTGAAACTATTTCTTTTTATTTATTTATTTATTTCATACGTGACAATAGTGGAATGCATTACATTCATAATTATCCATTCACAGCACAATTTTTCATAACTCTGTATATAAAGTATGTTTACGCCAAATTATGCCATTATACATGAGCTCTCTTATTGATTTTTTTTGCATTACAATTCTTAATACTATTTCTTGATTCAGCAAAGAAGGTATAGTTGTTCATACCATTGACCATTGAGTGAAGTTCTGACATACATTTTTATCTCATTAATATAAGCAAAAATATCAAGTGACATCCATGTCATAGTGATACTCATTTTGTCATTTGCAACCATAAGTAGGCTGTGGACCCAAGAGTTCAGAAAAGTCAATGAAAGCATTTTGTGAGAATTGGCTAAACAGAATTTACAATCATGAGTATTATACATCTCATTATTATTTGTCAATTGTATGTTACACATCCTTTCTGTTACCAATTTCTGACCCCTAACTAGGTCCTATTTCCATGTCAGAATCATGTAATAAGTAAATGAAGCTGAGTCTGGATCAAGAGGCAAAGGATGTTTTTATTTTTGACTATCAATGGGAGAAGTGAGAAGCAAACTCTCAAATTAACTTCTCAGAACAAAGACTGAAAGACTGAGAATTCTTTTTTTTTAATCTTTAAGATATTTTTTTTTAGTTGTAGATGGACATAATACCATTATTTTATTTATTTATTGTTTTTATGTGGTGCTGAGGATTGAACCCAGTGCCTCACACAGGCTAGGCAAGTGCTCTACCATTGACCTACAACCACAGCCCAGGCGTAGAATTATTTTAAGGGTTAGGGGAGAAAGGGACTATTTTAGATAATGAGTGGAATGATAATCATGACTTTGCTAGAGAAGGAGTGGGCCCACCCCTTCCCCCAGACTCGGAACTACCTTCCTTTTTTTTTTTTTTTTTTTTTTTTAATTTTTATTGTGGGTTGTTCAAAACATTACAAATTTCTTGACATATCATATTCCACACTTTGATTCAAGTGGGTTATGAACTCCCACCTTCACCCCATACACAGATTGCAGAATCACATCAGTTACACATCCATTGATTTACAAATTGCCATACTAGTGTCTGTTGTGCTCCGCTGCCTTTCCCATCCTCCACCCTCCCCCCTCCCCACCTCTCCCCTCCCCTCCCCTCCTCTCTCTCTACCTCCTCCACAGTATAACCCTGAGGGTCTCCTTCCATTACCATGCAATTTCCCTTCTCTCTCCCTTTCCCTCCCACCTCTCATCCCTGTTTAATGTTAATCTTCTTCTCATGCTCTTCGACCCTACTCTGTTCTTAGTTACTCTCCTTATATCAAAGAAGACATTTGGCATTTGTTTTTTAGGGATTGGCTAGCTTCACTTAGAATAATCTGCTCTAATGCCATCCATTTCCCTGTAAATTCTATGATTTTGTCATTTTTTAATGCAGAGTAATACTCCATTGTGTATAAATGCCACATTTTTTTTATCCATTCGTCTATTGAAGGGCATCTAGGTTGGTTCCACAGTCTTGCTATTGTGAACTGTGCTGCTATGAACATCGATGTAGCAGTGTCCCTGTAGCATGCTCTTTTTAGGTCTTTAGGGAATAGACCAAGAAGGGGAATAGCTGGGTCAAATGGTGGCTCCACAAGTTTCCAGCAGGAAAAGTTACATTTTCATTTTACAAATCAGAAAAAAAAATGGAGAGATTTAGAAAAGTAGAAAATGCCTGGTGAGGTGTCTATATAGAAGGTGTATGTGTAGAGCCATATCATATATAAATATAAAAGTACATCAAGGGCAGTTTCTTAGGGGGAAAATATGGGTTTTGAGCTCCTTCTTGTGAGTTGTAGAAAATGTGCAATGACCCAAAGGTAGGAGAATATTCCAGGAAACATTCCAAAAAATCTTGGATTCCCTACAGGCTGATTTGTCTTAGGGAGAGGGTTAGCAGGTTTAAATATGAAGGCCATAAGAATGACCTCCAAAAGATGTGTAACTGGCAGATGAAGGAAAACTTCAAATGTTTGGACATTTTCCAATTAGTCATATGTATAAAATTAGATGTTTTTCAGAAATTAAGACTGATCCACAAGTAATTTATCATGATAAAGTGAAACTTAAATAGCTAATAAATATGAAATTGTTCTGGTCTGTTCTGAGAGAAGGGATGGAGAGATGGAGGAAATTTTAATGATAACTTTTAATGATAACTTTAATGATAAAAAGTAAAGTTGTTTTCAAATGATCACAAATAATTGATATTTTATGTTGAAACAGGAAAAAAAGAACCCAGTGAAAGGAGGAGTTTGAGAAGAGTAAGGAGAAGTTAAAAAGAAATTATAAATAGAAGACAAGAGGAAGAATGTAAGGAAGGGTAAACTGGGGCCAGGAGGAAGGACACATCTAGAAATCAGCCTTGGGAAAGAGCTGGGTTACAGGGAGCTGTGAGCTAACCTTAGTTTCTCACCTGGAAAAGTTGCACGTGGCATTTTGCAGATGATGGAAAATAACACAGAGGCAGGGGAGTTGAGAGGCCTGGCTCAGACCTACGTGTTGTATTTCCTCTATCAAAACCTCTGATCAAATAACTCATTCCCCCTAAGGTCAGGAGAGTGGATCAGAGGGAGAGGCCCTGATGTGGTGTTAGTGCCAGTCGCTCCACAGACAGATCCAGGACTAAGAAAGTGGAGACTCTGCAAAAACTGTCTTGCTAAACCCTTCCAACTAAGGACTGCTCACCTTCACTGGCCATTTGCTCTGTTGATTTGAGCTTGGAAGGCTGAGAAGCCAGGATCAAACTCCCAGAAGCTCAGGAATCATGGACTCAGGCTCAGTAAGAAGTTAAATGAAAGCTGAGACACAAGGAAATTTAATCTAATTGTCTCCCCTTTCTTTGGTCCTAAGTACGTGCTGTGCTTTGTTCTTCTAGAAGCTGGTCAGCTGAAAGGTCATTGCACAATGCTCATCATAGAGAGAGCAGCAGGAAACCCACCTTCTCAGATAGCATATGAAGGGATTGATCCTGAGAGCTGGTCCTGATCCCCATACCACTAATATTTTACATATATATATATATATATATATATATATATATATATAGAGAGAGAGAGAGAGAGAGAGAGAGAGAGAGAGAGAGAGGGGGGGGAGAATGTGTATATTATATATTGTCATGTATATAATTATAATTATATTCATAATATATTTCAGATTTTTATAATCTATCCTATCTCCATCCCTGATGCCTGAGTTCTTGCCCACATCATCATCATCATTCCCTTGGATCATGACAATTGCCTCTAAATGATATTTTTACCATTAATATCAAGTCTCATCCCCAATCTCACACCTAGTTTCTGATTCCTGTGTTGCCAAAAGATCTTCAGGAGCATGAATATGAGCAAGCCATATCCTTGCTTGACTAACCGTATCCTCTAGGTCTGCATTGCCCTCATCTATAAACGTCAAGTGTTTTATGATGACTCTGCATAACTTGGCCCCTCTCAGTGGCTTGGTCCTAACTGTAATAGTTTACCCTTCTTCTTCCAGTCTCTTCTCCAGCCTTGTTTTATTTCTCTCACTTACCTGAATGTACAGGCCTGTGTTTCCTTCTGGGTGTGTGTGTGTGTTCTTTTCCTTCTCTTAGAGCATATCCCACCTTCTCTATCCACTCTCGTCTTGTTTCTCTTGATTGCCATCATTTTCTCCCATGTCTCCCTTGTCCCAGGGCTGGGTTAAGTGTCTCTGTAGTTTTCACGTTCCACCTGTCACATCATCTCTGCTAGTTTTTCATCTCTCTCATGTCCTTCAGTGAGTTCCAGGGTGATAGACTCTGTTTTCCCTATTCATCATCATTTGTCAGAATTTAGTGCAGCATCAAGGGTAAAATCAGAAATTAACACATACACATGGACTTGCTTCAAATTTCAACCAGGCATTAAAAAGCCCTCCAATTTAATGTCCTGTGGATAGGCAAGGATTTTGTGTCTAGATTAACGACTAATTGAATTTATATCCTTTAAGAAAAGAACTCCTCAGGAAACAAACAAACAAACAAATTGTGTCCCTAAATGCCAGAGATCATTGCAAACAGAGGGCTTTAAACATGTCCTGGACATGGGATATCATTCTCTCATAGAGTTAATGAGTTGTGGTTTATGGCACAGTTAAAATATGTTATGTCTAGGGAGAAAAATGGTACTCATATAACAACATAGAAACAAATTTCCGTTGACTCATTTATCTCATTATCATGAGAATCAAAATATGAGTGGACAGGGTTTGATTTGGGAATCACTAAGGCCCAGGATCAAACCCAGTGTCCAATGTTGCCTGTCTTGTGAAAAACCTCCACTATATTGTTTCAACTTGCCTCAGCCTCAGCTTCCACATGTATCCATGGGAATGCCAACACTTTGACTCATGGAGTTAGAGAAATGCTATGTTTATCACCTGAAATAGCATTTTTCATATAGAATGTTTAGAGTAAATGCATGTTATAAACAGAACTGTGGTGAATTGATACGACACAGCCTACTTTTCATTCAACACATTTTCATCAAGTTTATGTTTTATATTAGACTCTTGACTAGACTGGGATACAAAAATAAATGTAACTCTACTCTTAGGGACTATAGGCTAAAATGAATGACCGAATTATGACCTAATAACATAAAGTATTTTGTGCCATAGTGTGTCTGTCAAAATATGAAAAAGAACTTTGAAAAAAATTAGCTCAGTAATGGCAAATGTTGCCAGAGGTATGGAAACATGAAACCATTTTGCACCACTGGTTGTAGAATAGAGGGTATTACATTCTGGAGAATATTCTAGCTATATCCAGCCCAATGAAGCATAGTACATTTCTGCATATCTTCTCTGAGCACATATTGAGAGTGTGTACACTGCATGTTTGGTTGGAAGTAGCATGAGGAAAAATGTGTCAGCTGCCCATCATGGATACCCAGAAAGTCCTGAGACCCCACAGGCTGGATGTACACAAAGCAAGCTAGGAGATTTAGAAAGTAGAAGAAACAAAAGGAAAAAAAAAAAACCACAAATTTTCATAGATATAAATATTAACTGCAAAATAACAGCATAAATACAAGGATATATAAACAAAAGAGTATTACTAAAAACATTAGACTAATTGACTATGATGTGAGGAGGGAAGTGGGGATACACGGGGTTGAGTAAATGAAACATGATCAGGTTTGGTAAGGACAAATCCTAAAAATGTGTCTGAGTTAGTCAACACTATTCACTGAGCAGGGAGAAAGTGACTTCTAAAAAACACATTTTTTTCTTAGGGTTAAGGAGAAAATGCCATAGAAGAGCATTCATTCATTAAATTTAACAAATATTTATTTTGTGCTTATAATGTGCCTGGCTCTATTTGCTAAGGAAAAACAAAGAACAAAACAGTCCAAATCCCTGAACCTAATGGAGCTTAGATTTTTATTAGTGAGGAGGCAGCCTATAAAGAAGTACATAAATTAATACATACAGCAATTTCATATGACAGGGATGCTATGAATAAAGATAAACCAGTCAGAAATTAGGGAATGCCTGCAAGAGAAGGATCCCTCAGAATAAGGAGGTCATAGAAGTCCAGTTTGCACACATTTCATCAGAGATATAAATAAAGATGGGGAGAGACAAAGAGAACTATCCAAAGATCCAGGCTGGAAGGAGGTAGAAGACTGCTGAGACAACAGTGTGTGGGCAGTGAGTGAGTCCATGGCTTTGCAAGAGCAATCGGTGAGAAATGTGGAAGTGAAGGAGCAAGAGGAACACTGAAGACTAGGTCAAATGAAGGGCATTAGCCAAGCCTTGTGGGATTTCGGAGGGCAACTTCATGGATTTGGATAGGATTCTAAGTGTAGTGATATGCTAGTCACAGATTCGAGCTGAAAGAACTTCCTTTTAAAAACTATTCTTTTAGGCTAAAGTTGGGGACCCTTCTAGGAAGATAAAATGAAAAATAGCAATAGAAAAATCACTTAGAATGCAATTTCAGTTATCCAGATAGGAGAAGAGGGTGGTTTGACCTGGGGCTGATCAGGGCTTCAGAAGAATATTCACTTACTTTTCAGTGAGAAAGCACAAGATAGGATATTTTGGAATGAAGGAAATGGTTCAGAGATGTGGGCTTTCCAGATGATTTAGAGCACAGGGTAAAAGAGAGAGAGAAATGAACACAAAGGGAGACTGAAAAGCCACATTAGAAAGGGTTGAACTACAAACTAAGGAATTTGACCTCTTTCCCACAAACCATCAGATGGTCAAGGAATGGCCTAATATAACCTTGGCTTTTATCATTGATGACCCTTGTGAATGGTGTTTTGGAAGAGGGTAAAGGCAGGAAAAAAAAGTGAACAAAACTGACTAAAATCATAGCAGTGCACAAAGATAAGAAAAGGCTTGTTCATGTAATTAAGTATGCAAGGTACTTAAAGTTCTGCATAATGGATATGGTAATTATACCTACTACTCTGGTTTCTTGGAATGTTAAATGAATTAGTGAACGAAAAGTGCTTAGAATAGGATCAGACACTTGGTAATCTCTCAATAAGCATCAACTATTATTTATATATTACAAAGAATAACATTGTTATTTCTCTGTACTATTCTATTTACTAGTATTACTTCTACAGACTAGGCCTGCAGGAGCTACAGAGAATATTTAAATGTCCACCATTTGGATGGGCAGAAATTACTTAAAGAGCTTGTATACTGCTGTAATTTATAGCAGAAGTAAAACTTTGGTGGGCACATATGCATGGTAGTATAGAAAGAAAGGAGATGATAAACTAAAATAAGAATGCTATGGAAATTTGTTTTCTTGTTCGTTCTTTTTTTTTCTTTTTCTTTGTTGTTGTTGTTTTGTTTTGAGGGGGCAGAGAAAATTTTTAGAAGGAGCAGGGTGAGCAGGAAGAAACTCTGAGATGTGGCCTGACATTAAGTTGAAAAGATAAACTTTGAAAGCTGGCTGATATTGCATCCAGGCTGTGTCATGTTTGAGCTTTGTGATATTTGGCAACTTCTCCCTCTGAACCACAGTTGCCTCATCCTGGAAATAATAACAAAACTCTAAGTTATTTCATGACAGGTCCATGATTAAAAATTAAGATAATGCAGATGGAATTAAGATGATGCAGCATGGTATCTGGTATACCTTAAGAAAATAACCAATATTGCTATTATACTTTGCTTATTATACTGATTCAGACAAATCATATGCAGAACATTACGAGTTTCCACCCACTGGTTTCTGTCTTCATTTAAAAGCTGTCTTTCTCCGTTTGTGAAGGGCAAATCCTGCCCTGACATTTGCATTTTGTTTCCTTGGTTTTCTCTGTTTTTGTCTCTATATCAACAAAACCTACCATTCAAATTAAAGGGAGATTTAATGTTCTTAAGTGTAGCTGCCCCCTCTTGCCTTAGAAGTGTGGCATTTTGATGCAATTTGCATAGACTTCCAGAGAGGAAGATGCTCTATAAAGTTTGCACAATATACAGGGATAACATGGCAATGAATCAGTGTCAATAGCAGATATTTGAATATGTAGCTATTTATGAGCAATATATGGTGATATGAAGATTTTCTTTAAGGTAACAAAATCAGTATCCTTCTCTCAGCCCTTAGCCCCATGTTTTCTCACATTAAGACCATTGAATTGGAGCACTTAGAAGCTAATGGAAATTAACATGGAGCTACTCAAGGTATGTTAAGGGCTGTAGATACAGAGGCTTGGAGGGAACTTTAACACATTGTTTTGCAGTTTAATCTTAAACAACCTTGGAAGTAAAAAAAAAAGTCATTTTATTAAAAGACCCCCTGTAACTTTTGGAAGTGTACATGAAATGCTTAAAATCATTAGTCTTTAAATTTTCATTTCTTAATATAAAAACACTTATGCATATAGAATTCTAAATATACAGAATTTAAAATATGCCTCTTTGTAGGCTATGTCTATTTGGTGGGACCCAAAGTTGTGGAATTTTTTTAGCCCCTCAATATTCTAAAACATTTAGTACTCTGTACTAAGTCTGTCTTGTCTTAGGTTTGTTACTTGGATTCTAATGTTCTACAATCTTGTCATTCTCCTCTGAAATGTTTACTTGCTGTTGTTGTGTTTGGGCACGTATAGCAGACTCAGAACTGAGTGGTCATCAGGGGCTACCCATTCACTTCTTTCAGAAGTCAAGTCAGAGACAGGTTATGCAACTTGTCTGAGCTCACTCAAATAATACACAGTATACAAAGGCTTTCCAACCAGTTTTGCCTGTCACCAGAGTATGTCCTGATGACAAATACACTCTATTGCCTTCTGAGGCCCCTTTCCTGGATTCTTCCTGTGCAAACTAAAAAAAAAAATAAATAGAACATTAATAATGCTGATCTTACAATTAGAATAATGAAGATGGCTTAAATTTATTGAGAATAACTGGCTAGTTATTGACTCCTTTAATTCTTTATATTTATTACAACTTTAAGGTGGGTTCTCACATTACAGAGAAGAAACTAGGCACAAAAAGATTGTGTAACTATCCTGAAGTTATGCCCCTAGCACGTGGCAGTTGTACAGTTTAAATCCTAGAAGATTAACTCGGAGCTATACTCTGAAATCGTGATATAAAACTTATTTCCAAATCTTAACCTGATACCTCTAAATTTAATCTAAGTTAATATACATTTGTGTCTACAACCACTCACTCTTGATGCCTATTGAACTTGCATTTTGGTTTGTCTCATCCTATCAAGTTCTGTGCTCCCCATCTGTAACTACTCAGTGGGATTTTCTGTCAGCCAACCATTTATCCTTATTAAAGACCAGATTTTAAGAATTCAGTCCATTGACTCATCCTGATGAAACTTGTTTTGTTCCTTGATTGATCAATCCCTACCCACTTTTCCAACTTTGCCAATTACAAACAAACCAAAAAAAAAAAAAAATGATATGCACTTCTTGCTTTCTTCTAATTCATTAACAAAACATTTTGTGCAGTTTAGAACTTAGGCACTTAGATGGGTTGTTTTCTTAAATTTCTAGGAGTTTCTTCAATTGTTAAGCATTCAGCAAATATTTATTACACACCTGCAATGCAAGAAGCATCACAGGAAAGCCATGGTAAATGCAACTTTTAGCAAGAATATACTATTTTCCCGTGCATTTCATCTCAAAAAAAGGATTAATGTATTAATCAGATAAGAATGCAAGTTAATGATAAGTAACCTAAAAGAGCTATGTTGGGTAAAAACATTTCTCTGAAGGGTTGATTGTGCAAAGCTCTGAACAATGAGCTAGACTTAGCTGGAAACAGGAGGTAAGAAATCCTGGTAGCCTCTCAATTAATTTTGCTTTGACTCTAGGTGATTTTGTATTGGTTGAGCCATTATCTTAATAGGATGTGGAATTGATGAAGATAAAGCATTCATGTTAGAAAAACCTCAACAATATTCTTCCTCATGTTTATCCAAATTGGGTGTTTTCTGGGATGCAGGGAAGTATCATAAATTAATAATGCCTTACATTTAAAAACCCATGAAACTGAACAATTTGGAAAATAGTGTTAAACAACTTTAGTTTCCTAATTGCAAAACTTTTCAGATCTTTTATTACTCTTAAACATGTTGTGAATCTCTAAGAAGGAGTTCCAAAGTGCACTTTTTTTTCTAAAGTTATTTGTATAGTACTCTTTTTTCTCTGCCACATATTAATTATCTAAATTATTTTTTTTTTCAATTTCCAGCACATAGTTTGGGAAATGTAATTTAGTTTAATTGAACCCTTAGGCTCCATTGCTTGAGGTCTTTCTAAAACGTTTCTATAAGAATGAGTCCTTTCTCAAACAAGAAATATCTGATGAATGAAAAATATTCCTAATTTTTTCAAATAAGTAAAATATGTAAGACTCTTCCTAATTATCTTCATCTTGTGAATTTATCTCCATTGCCTTGCTGATCCATTAGTATCCAGTAACATCCAAATGATAATTTTATTTTGTGCTTTTCAGAGAAGGGCTGTATATTTCAAAGGTGAACACTAGGTCGGGACTGAACCATTGGAGCCTGGATTAGTCATATTTTATTTTTATAAGAAAGCCTCTCTATGCTCTACAAGAACCCTTTTCTAAACTTCATTAATAAATAAAAAATAAAAAGCCTGCATATGAATAAATGATGAAAGAGCCTTCCTTGACAATTTTTTTAAAGTTTCTAAAAATAGTTCCTATCTTTATCTACAAACTTAATGCAGTTAGAAAAGCCACTGGGAATGTCATTATGTTACAAGTTTGTCAGCAAAAGTGAAGAGACAGAAGAAAGCCCTGACTTGAAATACAAGACATCTTTGTACAGTTCATTTACTCAGTGCAGGTTATTTACAGTATTTTTCTTGATTGCTGTAGATTGTATAATGTCAACATGGGGCAAAATTTATAGACCAAAATGCACAAGAGTCAGATGGCCTTCTGGAGTGGAGCTGATCACTTTAATATGCTAATATATCATCACAGTTCCTAGGATACGCTTCTATTATTACTCATACATCATGTTAAGTTGTTTACATGTCTTTCTCACTAGTAGCCTGACAGTTTTTTTATTTTATTTTTTCCCTCTCCTCAGGTGAAGTCTAAGCCACGTCTGGTTTTTACTTATTTCCCCTAATGCTTAGCACACCTCCTGATATTAAGCATAATATAAAGGTTCAAGACATTTAATATTTCATTGGAACAAATATTATATTCTAAGAATTGCACCTCTAAGACCTAATAGAATTGCATCCATGAAAATCTAATCATGTAAGTGTGTACACAATCGCCCCTCCTGGTGTTGGGATGGATGGTAGATTGAAACCTGCCTTTGGGGAATATTTACACCAAGGAGATTGGTAAGTATTATAATCACCATTTCTCCCTTTACAAATTTTTAAACAATTCTTGGCACAGCACTTCCTAGGTCTCCTATTTTTTGCTCCCCAGCTCTCTCTCTCTCTCTCTCCTTTTCTCTTGGTCTCTTGTGCCAGCAGTGGGAAGAACTTCTGGGCCTAAAATTTTCCTATTTAAGTTTTGTTGATTCTGCACCTGTCCTTAAAACTTGTCCCCTGACTTTGCTTTTATTATCTCTCTCTCTCCCCCTCCCCCTCCCTCCCTCTCTCCCTCTCTCCCTCCCTCCCTTAGAGGCAGCAAGGCTCATTCACACATTGCCTATAACCAAAGGGAATCAAGTTTTGTTATTAGTGACCTGAGCATGGGGAAAAAGGATGAATTTCACAATTAGAGTTGGAAACCTACCTCCATTTCTTAGCTCTGTGTCTTTGAAGGAGTTACTTGATCTCTCTAATCCTCTACTCTATAATCTGTAAAGGAGACAATAAAGCCAATGACACAAGTTTACTGTGAAGATTATATGACCACATTTCTAAAATATTTAACCGAACACTGGCTACAGAATAGGAAGAGGATGAACTATGCACTTGCTCTGCTGGCAGTACATCTGTGTTTAAACATGATTGAAAAGAATGGATGCTAGGCTGTGGGGCTCCTGCGTTGTGTGTTCTGAGCAGAAATCTCTGAGTCTCATCTTTCCCACTTATCTTGCTTGCTTCCCTCATAGTACAATGGAAAGGATTCCATGTGATAATACACATGGGAAGTTTGGAAAAAATATGAGAATAAATACCCAAAGGCAGCTTAGAAATACACCCGTGCTTAACAAAGAATTTCATTTTTCATTTTTTTTAAAGATGGACACAATATCTTTATTTATTTTATTTATTTCTATGTGGTGCTGTGGATCAAACCCAGTGCCTCACATATGTGAGGCAAGTGCTCTACCACTGAGTTATAACCCCAGCCCAGAGAATTTCATTTTTTTTTTTACTGGAAAATTTATTGGAGAAGAAAATACTAAAAGCACTTAATTGCACTGTTGTGGTGCTGTTGAAAAGAAAATCAAAATTAAGCCTAATGTATAACTAAAGGGAATTATTAACTAGACTAAAATATATACATATAGTAGAATGGTCTGCCAACATTAAAATTATTTAAACATAAACCTGAAGCAATAAATCCTATATTGTTATCACTGAGTGGATTTTTGGTGATTTTCTTTTAACTGCTTTGCATATTCAAATGAATTTATGATGAATATATAAAATGAGAGTATTATTGTATAATAGAAATAGCAGTAATAAACATTTTTAGAAAAGCTTTTTTCATTTATGGGTTCTTCAACATACAGTGGAATTTAAAAAAATAAAATTTATAAGACAATGCAGAAAGTAGAAATAATGTAAGGGCAGTGTTAATATGTTAACAAAGTAAGTCAGGAGTAAATTTTTTTTAATTTTGTGCATTTTGGTTTTATAAAGTTTTTATATTGAGTACATGTCGATTTTTTTATAAGAAGAGCAAACAAAAATATATCAATAAAATATAAGGAAACAATATTTAGACATTAGCTTTTTTGTCATCCAATCAGAAATATTTATTATTCAGTTAAATATCAGTTAAAGGTGTTTTCTAATTACCTCCAGCTTCTTTTGTAAAAGGCCACTCTAAAAGGAACATCAGGGACTGGGGTTGTGGCTCAGTGGTAAAGTGCTTGACTAGCATGCCTGACATACTGGGTTCGATCCCTGGCACCACGTAAAAATAAACAAATAAAATAAAAGGATCATCAATTGATCTTCAAAGTCTCATAACCTTATTGCCTTGATACCTATCTAATACATGTCAGTTCTTCTTCTTCTTCTTCTTCTTCTTCTTCTTCTTCTTCTTCTTCTTCTTCGCATTAATTGGGAATGGAGGAATAAAATAAATAGAAATAGAATTTTCCAAGGTCAGTGAATACTTGTTTCCTGATTTCAGGAATACATTTCTTCCACTGGGCACTACTATTCTGGTATATTAAATGTGGTGGTGAAGAAAGTACATCCATGATGCCAGAGAAGGAGGTGAGGTAAGCTGTTGGTGGAAAAAAATTCATTCTTAAAATGTTTCCAAATGGGGTGTAGGTCTAAACTTCTCTTGTATCTTGCAAGACCATCAGTAAAAAGCCATAGTCCTTGACTCTTCATTCCTACTGAGAGACCTTCTTTCCCTAGCCAAAGTTTCTTGATGGAGGTATAAATGCAAGTCCTGGGATTCGCAAGTAACATTGTCAAGATCCAATTTCTATGCATCTCAGAAATGTAGCCATTGCCCTAAAAGAAAATCCAAGAGCTACAGTCTCTGAGGTCTTTGGGTCTTCCCTGACTCCAAATTCTTAAGGTATAAGGTTGACATATCTGTTTTCCATGCTGTAAACTACCTCATTTTTATTCTAAAATTATTTATTTTTGTAATCTAATAATGTAGGTAATCAGCTTCTTCTGATTAACACAAACAGATGTTAACTAATACAGTATATGTCTATCCAAAGAGAAACAAAGACACCCATCATTTGGATGAAGAGTGTGAGATTATTCAGCTTAATGTTAATTATGTGATTAATAATGATCATGGATATACTTATCCCACATCTTCTTTTAATAACCAGTATAACCACAGAGAATGAATGTACTCCAAATCCGAAGGTGAATCATCCAAACTTCACTGGAATGGAAGTTATGTCATGAAAGAGGACCCAACTAGCATTAAGTGTGAATCATGAGTTGAAAATAGGCATGGAAGAGAATCAGCAAATTTCATGGTTAGTGAAAGGCATGGATTTGTGCCTGAAGTCTTTTTATTGTAGCCAAATTGGTAGGAAAAAATGATGTTCTGTGGGGTGGGCAATACAGACACACACCCGCACCCACACTCGTGCGAGTGTGCGCGCCCACACACACACACACACACACACACACACACAAATTCCCTTTAAGAAGCCAACCAGTGTAAAACATTACTTTACTGTAAAAGAAATACTTGTTAACATTGTTATAATGCTTCCATGTCCTGCACAGATGTTATTTCTATGCTTAATCTAATATCTATACTGGTGATTTCCATCCCTTATTTTTGAATAAGCCATGACATCTTCAATTATCTCAAGACACAGTGAAAATTTATCAAAGATTCTTGAAACAAAATTAAATGTCATACCTGCTAATTATAAAAATAAATGCGGGTAAGAGATAGTTTATGTCATAGAGTTAAATGGATGGATTTTAAATGCTGCTTCTTCATGGAGGTTTGGAACTGCTGATTTGGGAGCTGCAGAATAAGGTGAATATATCAAAAGATGCAGGCAGAGAAAGCTGTGCTTGTGATGGGGAGAGATTGAGAGCTGGTGACAAAAGCTGTTGAGTTGAGAACACCTTGCCACTTATTATAGTTAAGATAGCTTGCCTTGCCTTGGGCTCTTTATTTTAATGTAGATGTCTGAAAGTGAGTGGGTGATTGAGGAAAAAGGAGAGAGGTTATGTGTCTTCACAGGGCAGGATGGCAATTGAATGACTACCAAACCCATCCCCTGTGATGTTAATATATGCACTCATTGTTCCACCCTCTTTTCTAGTAATGGTAAACAACATTTGTCACTTGCAATAGACTACTTTTCACTTCCAAACTGATGGTGAGCTGACATTTGTATTTCAAGTACCAAAGCTCAGGCTGCAGAAGCAAGAGGCCCAGAGAAGATGTATGTGGTGGGTGGAAAGAGGGAACAGGACAAGGTTCGCATGTGCAATTCAGCAAATCGTTCATAAGTCTGGCCTCCATGACAGGAGATGGCCTAATGCCTCATTAATTCCCACGGAGATGACTATGATGTATCACCCCCTTTCAATCTGAAACTAAGTAATGCGTTTTAAAAAAACTAATTTGCACATGTTTAATGCGTTCATTAAGCTATTATAGTCTTTCAACAAGAGATTTAATAGCAAATTAACATTTCTTTAAATAAAAAAAATCATCCTGTCCCCCACAAAGTCCTCTGTTAATACAATTATTTTGTGTTTTGAGTGTGATGTGCTACAAAAGAAAACAATTGGCACTAGGGTGGGGTTGAAAATAACCAGGTTCTTCCATTTATTACACAATTAGCCACCTCGGGGCATTAATTTGTCCCCACCACAACAAATGTTCCTGGGGAACAAAAGAACCCTTGGACCTAATGTGAGAAGGTCAAAGACAAATAAACAAAATCTCAAAAGGCTCATTTTATGAATTGGTCATGATGAACCGGGGGGAAAGTTTTAATAGTAAGGTTTGGGAAACAAAGGAAATTCTCTTGTTTAACATTTAAATATGAATGTTCCCCTAATATTTATTTAGCTCCTGTTATGTATTAGGCACTGGGGGTAGATGATGTAAGAGACAATATGAATAAAAGGACAAAAGCCAAAAATATGTGTAATTTTTTTGTCTGGATAAGGCTTTTTGTTAATATCTACTAAGTGATATGTGCCACATTGACTAAGATGAATAAATCATGGCCTGTTTTCTTTAGAAAGTTACAGAGGACTATAAAAGATAAGCATGTGTCCAAAGATCCATATACAATTCCCTAAATCTTAAATTAAAGGAATAGACGGAGTGCTGTGGGAGCAAAGATGAGGGAAGTTCTGATTCAAATGAGATATGTAGAGAAACTTTGTCTCTGGGATGAAGTTTTGACTGCGTTTTTAAGACTGGGATACATTAGGCATGCAGATATGAGTGGAAAGTAAGCCCCAAATTGAGTGACAGAATGAGAAACTGTGCAAAGGTTATATGTATTGTATAATGGAAAAATAAATACAAATACATGGCTTGGCTTTTGTCTTAGTTTGGGCTGCTAAAACAGAATACCATAGACCAGGTGACTTAATCAGCAAGGAACATTGAATTCTCACAGTTCTGGAGACTGGCAATTCCAATATGAACTGCTGGTAGATTTGGTGTCGGTGAGGGCCCTCTTTCTGATTCTCTAATGGCCATCTTAGTGTGCTTTTGTTACTGTGAAGGGGTGTTGGGTTCATTGTCTCTGCTCAGCAAAGAATTGAAGAACAGCATACAGAGATAGCAAGTAAACAGCAGGTTTATTGCAAAATTGGCAGTAACAATTTTACAAACTTGTGCCTCCTGCTCCAGCACACAAGTTTGGTGGAGGCACAAGTTTTGTGGCAAGGTTTTGGCTTGTTCTTTTTATGGCGCCTAGAATTCCTCCTTTCATTATCTCCTTCCCTGTCCATGTTCATCTCACTATTGTTAATTGGTGCCCCCTGTGTCCACAGGTCTACTTTAGTTTTTCTAATGGATCCCTCCCACTTAGGAGTATGAGTTTGGAAGTGTCTGTGTGACTGGGTCCCCGGTTTTTGTCCAGGAGCATTTTTATCAGCAGAAAAGTTGACCTCATGGGAAGATCCTCTCCATGTTTCTTAAGTCAGGTCCTGACCCAGAATTCCTTACTCATCATCTTGCTTTGGCTGCCTACACCCTTCTACATTTCCCTCACTCTCATATAGCAGGACAGCAAGAAAACTCCCCAGGGTCTCTTTAACAAGGGCACTCATCATGTTCATGAGAGCTTCACGCTCAGGATCCAATGTTATCCCAAGGATCCCACCTTCTAATACCATCACATCCAGGGGCATGATTTCAAACAGTGAATTTTGTAGGGAAATATTCCATTTACTTCAAAGCATTTGATTATTTGAATTTGAATCCAGTTCTTCTCTATAGAAATTGAAGAGCCACAGAGGTCACATTGATTGATTAGTGTCCACAAAGGTGTTCATATGGCATTCTGAAAATGGGCTTGACCTAGCAATATAACTACAATGTTTCTATTGAAAAGAATATATCTGCTAAAATAATGTATATTAATGATGTATTAATATATTTATTAGTTAACAACTATCATATATTTAATAATTAATAATATGTATTAGTGTGCATTAGTAATGTGACACAATACTATGTATTAATATATTTTATTGATGTACATTAAAAATAATAATTTATCTTTTATATATTCATATGACTTTCTGTAGTTCACTCTCTCAGGGGGAAACAAATTCCAACACCTCTCATTAAATAGGTGTGAGGATTTGATAACAGTCTAAATAGGTATAGCTCAAGGTCATTGCCTCATATTCTTCTATCTTTATCAAATTTCCTCTTTCTTTGTATCATCTTAATGAGCTTTCTCTATTGAAAGATGATCATATTGCATATATTCTCTCTCTTAAGTATATGCCTTCAAAATAGGCCTGGTAACATTTTTGTTTTACTTTAATGAATTAAATTTAAAATTGAAATCTAAAGAAAAAATTTGCTTTGTCAGTCCATCTATAGCAACATGCATTATTTTTCCATTGCTATATACATACTGCTTTGGTTTTAGGAAGATTCTTAAATTATTTCTGAGAAAAGACTCTATGCTGATTGACAACTGCACAATGCCAGTTATTAATATTATTCCACGTCTGACGGATTTCTCCCACCATGATATACTTTGCAAGTTCCTGGGGTGAACTTTGATTTGTCACCTTGGGAACCAAAGAAAGAAGAAATAAATCTTGAAAAAGCTCAACATCCATCTTTTGGAAAAGAGTAAAGAATCAAATGAGTAAATAACATCTACATCAATATTCGATGTCTGCACGCACACACGAACTTTGAAGAACATCTGTCTTCCTGCCACTAATGATTTTGTTCCAGATGTAATCCAAATATGTTTGCAAATGGGGAGCAGAGGGGTTAGCACAATTTACTTTGCAAGCAGTTGGTGGTTATCATAGCTATTTTTTGTTTCTTTAAAAAATATATATATATACATTTCAAAAGTGATATGACATGCTGCAATGATATGTTTGAAATGACAGTAAAAGAAATCTAAAATTGCCTTTGGCTTTGCTCTGATGTGCATCTTCTTAAAAAGAGAGACAATATGGTGTAATGGCAAGAATATGGATTTTGGAATCAGACACAAATTGGAGGTTGAACTGATCAGCTGCTTTTCATAGTGATATGAACATTTATGCCTCTGATTTCTTATATTATCTTGTAAAAGACATTGTTTTCAATAATGATAATGGTGAGGAGAAAAACTGAGTGATCTTTATATATATATATATATATATATATATATATATATATATATATATATATATATATATTAGATTCCATTAGGTGATTTACATGGAACAATTCTTTTATAATCTCTGTATCTTCCATACAAGTTGTGTGCTATTAACAGTCCAATTTTAAATGTGAGAAAACGAATGTGATCTGCCCAAATTCTTGGAGCTAGATGGGAAACTCAGCTGGTCCCAAACAAGTTCAAAATGTCATCTCAAAGCTGCTGTGTCCTATTGTCTTATGTCTAGCACTGTGTCCACAGATACTGCAGAAGGCAGTGTTGCTAATAGCAAGCACAGCTAGCCCTTGCCAGGTGCTTATAGGTGATGATACTGTCCTGAGAAATGTTACAGTTCTAATCTCATAAAATCCTCACTGTAACCGTGAGGTATGTCTTCATACAGACAAGGAGAGGGAAGCTGAACAAATTAAACCCTTGATCATAAAGTTATTAAAGGCTGGGGCAAGAATTTGATTCTAGGTATTCTGACTTTGGATGCTGATATTGTTCATTTGTTTTGTTTTTTCAACTGCTACAGGATATTTTAAATATTTATTGAAGAAGTGAGTATATTCTCCCCTCTCTTAGTCCTAATTCTACATTGCAAAATGGGTTAATTAGTACCAACTCCCAATTGAACAAAATACAGAGCTAGCATAACCATTTCCATTTCATGAGAACACTGAAGTTAGAAAAAGGCTCTGTAGTATCATCTAATCTATTGATTTAGGAAAAGGTAGAGCTGGACTTCAAACCCAGCCTTCAGAGTCCAAATCTGGGCTCATCCCTTCTCCATGTTGTTTAATCTAAAGGGTGAACAGTCTCTTTGCAAGGTCCATAGGTGTTGGATGTTTTGTTTGTAGATTCATGTTCTTCCCTAGACAACGCATTCCTTCACTTACTCTAACAGCTTGGAGATAGATACACACACACACACACACACACACATATATTTTTCAATTTAGTGCCAGGCAGTCATAGAAGGTAGAGAGCTGAGTCACCAGGATGTTCAAAAGATTTCTAAAAGCTATTTGCAGCCTCCGACATAGAAAGTACTGGAAGAGAGACTTGACACATTAAAATTCAAATATATCTTCCTGGCAGCCAGCTATCTCTGGGTCCTGGGAAGCCTGAGTCTGGGTGAGCCCAGAAGTAATGAAGCCCTGCGTCTCATGTCATTGACTCTGGCATTTCAAGCACCACATTCATAACGGTAGACGCAAGCGGCCGGGTCCCTCTCTACTTCACTAAATTGAAATGGTTCCGCAGGGGAATATGGCAACAGGGATGAAAGAAAAATAACATTGCTTTTTCCACTGTAAAAGGAGAAGGTGCTGATGATGTTAATGCAAAAAAGTAACATCTGGAAATGGTGTTGGGACACGGTGACATTATGCCTAGCCATGCTTTAGGAAAGACATCCAGCATCTTAGAGGGTGCACATACATATTATTGTGGTGTGGTGTGTATGTGTGTGTGTGTGTGTGTGTGTGTGTGTGTGTGTTTAAGCAATGATAAAATTCAGGATGACTATGGAGGTTAGCCCACTTTACCCCAATTCCTACCATATGTTAGTTTGTATTTTTGTTTGTGATTAACAGAAGCCCAGATGCAAATTAATTAGGGTTAAAAATATTTAATGGATCTTGTGATAGTCCAGGGTTAGTAGTTTTAGACTATACTTGCTATCAGGGCACAAAATTAGGATAAGACCCCATTATTTCCCTCCTAATCTTTTGTTTCTGCATCTTCTGTTGTGATTCTATTGTCTTAGAGTTTTTGTAGTCCTATGATTTAAATAGTGCTTCCAATACATCTTTCTTAGTTCCTATAGGATAGAGAAAAAGGCTGAGCCTGTTTTCCTTATAGCTTTAAAAAAAAGTCTCAGCATTTAGTTTATGCCTTTGATTGGTGTGAGTTGAGTCATGTAATATTTTGCCAGGGAACACAGCACTTGATTTCCTTAAGCCATCTTTAAAGAGATGGAGACACTTAGTTCCAGCAGACCTTTTAGATGGAAAGAGGAGGAAAGATTTCCCCTTCTGATAAAATCTGAGATTCTTACAAAAAGAGAGTGAATGGATGCTGGGTAACAATAACAAAGTTTGTTCAATTTACATTCCCTTCTAGATATTGAGGACATAATGGCTAATTCAATTCTAATCAGTCTTAGAACTAAAAGCCTTTATATCTCGTCCGTCTAGTCCAAGATTGCCCATTCATGGTCCAAAGACTGGATTTATCCCAAATATGCGTTTGCCAAGACTTAGATAGTTTCCTTTGTATTATGATTTGAGTTACTAAAATATTTTTTGCAGTTTATATTTTTTTTTCAGTTTCTCCTAAGGAATAGGAAGATTCAGCACCTCTGATCCAACATCCTAGCTAAGCAATTATGAACTAGAGATGAGCAATCACTTTATCTTTTAGTGAAAGATACTTAATCTCGTTTATCTTAGTCTTAATTGTTCTATATTGTCTCCCTACCACAGAAGCCCCGTCTAACCCATCAGAATTCAATGTATTTATCCCAATGACATTCTCAAAATGGAAAAAGGGTGTTTCTATGACAATAAGGGGGTGATAGAATGAATTTTTCATATGTATAAAAATGGAAGTAGATATATTCATTGAGGACATAAAGAATAGCCTTAGAAGTTTAGTTTGTAAACATAGGATATACACTATTTATTTAAGTTAAGAAAAACAGGCTTTTGTGTATGGCCCAGATCAATTGTATTAATCATCACTTTACAGGTGGTGAAACTGAGACTAAAGAAGGTAGGACTTTTCAAATAAGCAGTGAGTAGTGAAGCTGAGATATTGGTCCACACATTTTGCTTCCCCCTCTAATTTCCTGACACATAATACCAGAAGTACATTGTAGAAAATTGGGAAAAGATAAAGATACTTTTAACCTATTTATACTATAAAAAAGTGACAAAAACATTTGTGGAAAAAATATCTCACTCATACTCCTATCCATATTAAAATAAAAAAAAATGTTCTCACCATTCTTAATATCCCTTATTTTATATAGTAATTATGGTGTCATGATTGAGATATGTGATGTCCTTCATAAGCTCACGTATGAGACAAGGCAAGAAAGTTTAGAGATAAAATGATTGGGTTATGAGAGCCTTATCCCAATCAGTGTATTAATCCACCCTATTTGGAAATAGGATTACTGCAGAAGTAATTAGTTTATACTGCTAGGGTGGACCCCTCTTCCATTTTGTTTAGTGTCCTTCTAAGAAGATGGTCATGTGGAGAGAAAGGCATTGCAAGAGTACCATGTAATGATAGAGGATTGAGTGATGTAGCTTCAAGTCAAAGATTTCTAACAAACTCCCAGGAGATAGAAAGAGCCAAGGGGGTATTTTTCTACAGATGTCAAAGAGAGCATGACCCTCCTCATACCTGGATAGCTGCAGAACTGGCAGAAATCAGATTTTGTTGTTTAAGCCACTGTTTGTGGCACCTTACGGATACACAATGTTATGAGGAGTGAGAGTTATCCTAGAAGAAATAATGGGCTGGTAAGAAAAGATTAGATGGAAGAGAGAGAAAATGATAAGGCCAGTTGGGAGGACAAAGAAGTAATTTGCATGATGAGCACTGGGACAGTGGACTCAGAATAGACAAACACAACAGATGCGAGGTATTTAGTCTAACAAATCCCAGAACTCAGCCAGGATAGTAATAACAATAACAATAGGAATATATAATAGTAATAATATCATGAAGATGATAGAATAAGAATAAATATTCTCTGAGTGTTTGCACTAAGATAACCTCAATTCTGGGTTATTTAGTTTACAAAATATACGTATAATAGAATTACTATTTTTAAAAATCTACTACTGTAATGAAAGAAACCTTGAAGAAGAGAATTGTCCAAGGACAAATGGAGGCTACATTTTCAAAACAGAATTCTAACTGAAGCAGTTTTCTCCAGAGCCTGTGTTCTGTGCCATTTGCCACTACTATTTTAGTCAATATGACGGTGAGAAGATGAAGCAAGGAAGACGTTTATATGATGAAGTTAAAAAATAAAATTCTTAAAGCTTAGATGATCAGGTAAAGGGGAAATGAATGGTGTCCTTCATATAAACAAGAGTGTTGAAGTTTGGGGCAGGTGCAGACCCATGAAGAAGGAAACTCATTTCTTTTCTTTTAGGGACAAAAAATTGCATCATGTCCCCAGTCCTCAATGAGCTTGGTCATTTCCTCTGAGCACGGCCCCCCCATCCTGTTTCAGCCACTTTGTGAATGACGTGCAGCTGCACTCCCTCCCCTGTGTTCCAGGAGAGCATCTGGAAATAAACAGCACTTAGCCCTGCTGCGGACACAAAGGCATTGTTTCTTTAATAACATGTCTCTTTGGAAACCATCTCCAGACCTACTTCAGCAGCCAGTCTGCACTGACCCTGACACAATGTAGATAGCTCAGCTCTGCTGAGCAAAGTAGGGTGAGGGAGCTATGGTGGGCACCTGAGGACAGAAGAAAAAAGGACAAAGAAGTGACTTTGGTGAGAGCCCCCTAGTCTACAAAAGACAGGTGTTTATTTAAGAATGAACGCAGAAGGACCCACATTCATTTAATCATGTGTATGTGTGTGTGCGCACGTGCACATGCATGCTTGTGTTTAGCATGCCTTCACCTCGAAACCTAGGAAAGATAAAACATCTCCCCAACCAGTGTAATAATAAGAACACTCTCAATTGACACCTGCTGGTATTTATATTACACAGGTGTCAGTGGTGGGGAAGGCAGGCGCTTCCATTTATTTAGTATTTAGTACAAAACAAAAAGTTTAAAAATAAACATTAATTTTTGTTTATGGGTCTAGAGTTAGCTAATCAATTTTGCTATTCTGAGCTGGACTTGGTGGAGCTCATTCAAGTGTTGGTCTATGACCATTTTAGAAATACAACATTGAGATCATGCTTTATTGCCATCAACAGCTTGGAAGTTAACCAGGACTTAAAGTCTAGATAAGTCTTTTTGGTTTGTGTCCTTGTTTGCCTGTTTTCATTTTTGTGGATATGAACTAGGATCTGGCAAAATGAAAGCAGTGAATACCAATCCAGGGAACTAACCTGTAACTCAAGCATTGGTTATGTCAGACCAAGTTAGAAGTCATTCCCACATTCTAGGATGTGTCCAAGCACCCTGTACTTGTTTATAAAATTCTTTGTATGTTTTGCACTTTTAGTCTTCTCTCTAGACCAAGGACTGGCAAACTTTTTATGGATAGGGCTAGATGATATATACGACAGACTTTGTGGGCTATATAATCTGTGATGTTACTGTTCCATTCTACTATTGGAGCATAAAAATAACACTGAAAGTAGAGAAATCAATGATTATGTCTGTTTTATTAAAAAATATATAAAAATTGTGATGAAGAAGAGTTGATTCATGATGCAAAAGCATGACCCATATTCTAACGCATAAACCTCATGTGAGTATATTTTTTCCACTATTCACCTACTGCGTCTCTGGAATCAGCATGACAATGGTACATAGATAAAAAAATAAATACTTGTTAAATTAATTCAATAAATCAAGAAGTAGAATCTTATAGACTGTTGCACTCTTGGACAATGTGGGGATGTCTATGGTTTGGAGAGATGAGTATTTGAATTTAAGCCTATAACCATAACCTTACAACCATCAAGCCATGGCTGTGAGATCATTACTCATTTGATTTGCTCAGAAACTGTGGTGGATTGAGTCATTTAGGTAGCAAACAGTAAAGATAAATACATCCATGGAGGGCCAGATGAGGGAATCTACCATATATCGTAGCTAGTCTAAATGTCTAAACAATCATGCATATTAGACTTCTCTAATTTCTACTAAACACACACACACACACACACAAAAAAAATCTTTATAGTATAAATTAACACAGTGTGCTCTTCTGTAGTTTGGTAGGTCTTCAGGCAGAACTAATTCTTACCGGGTTAAAATATAGGTATCTACAAGGCTGTATTTTTTCCAAATGGCCTAGGGGACACCTGCTTCCTTAATTTCCCAGCTTCTAGAAGTCACCTCTATTCCTTGATTCCTGGCTCCCTTCTTCCCTCTATAAAGCCAGCAGTGCTGCTTTTCTCTGATGGCTCCTCCATAGTCACACCACCTTCCTACTGGTCAGGAAATATTCTCTACTTTTAAGGACCCATGTGATTAGATTGGATTCACCCAGATAAAAATAGGATATTTAATGAAAAGATAAGATTTAAAAGTTTTCTATAAATGTCTAATTACTAAAAAAAATGTACCTTCTAAAGAGACAATAGTATTTGAATTTCCATTATTAATACTTATATTTTGTTAAATATTAATCTTACCCTGGGCAGTCCAGAGTTGTGAATTCCATCATTCATTCCCAGGAGAGCTCCCTGCCATCTCCATATCCTTGCCAGACAAACTGTATATAACATTACAACACTGTAAATGTTGAGGATAAGAAGGAAGAATAACTGGAATCCACAGCTTTCAAAATACCGACTTCAGTAAATTGACTGGCATGTGGTGAGAGGGCTGAGCCAAGACTGCAGGTCTCAGGATTCCTTAGCTGAAGATTATGAGCCACAGATAAGCTCAGTGGCTGTATTGATAATTCCTTATAAATAAAAAGATTGGATGTAAGTGGCTTAGAACCACTATAAATAAGAACTTATTTTATTTTCATAAAATGGCCAAGAATGAGCAAGAAATGTTTATTAAAAGACACTGTGCTTTGATACTTGAGTATGGTTCTGCATGTAATGTGGAAATCCATGAGCATCATAGGAATGAGAGAAGAAAGTTACAACTCAGAGCTTAATTCCTGAGATATATATATATATATATATATATATATATATATATATATATATATATATATATCTCACCAGGAAAAACTCAATGAACTCTGTTTCTACCTTTAATTATGACTGAATTTTTATCATCATTAGTGCCTTCTGTGTATCTTAATTCCTTCCACTGGAAAATAAAAATTATACTAACACTTACCTCATGGGTTTATTATGATAATTAAATTAGATTGTGGCTCTTAAGTATTTAGTACCAAATAGTTGTTCAACAAATATTGGTTGTTCCAATTACATACTAATTAAATGATACAAGGCCTCAGGTTAGCATATAAGTGCATCAAATTTGGACATTCATATTTTCCAGGGGTAGCTTGAAGGTATTTGCATTGCAAAAGTAAGCCACAGAAGGAAAAAAGCCGAGAAAATGGAGTAAGCACATTGATAAATAGTTCTAAGTGAAAGCAATTTCAGCCTGAGAACCCTGAGGCTGTCTTCTCTCTCTTTGGGTGACTGTCAAACCCTAGAGATGTGGCCTCTTACAGAAACAGACATAGAGACAAATCATGCTCTCGATAAAGTAGGGTTTTCTTTAACTACACTTGAAGTCCAGGTAGGTCAACTCACTGTCAGAATAAACTCCAAGAAAGCTTGATAAATTTAAAGCAAAGAGGAGAATGAATTCTGCATATGTGTGTGTGTGTGTGTAAATGCACCAATGAGTGCATGTATGTGTATACACAGGATTCTTTTTGGAAGTTAAATACTGCCCTGTCTTTTCTTCTAGTATTTATTAAGTCAACCAGATACTTTTCCAACTCACTTCATTTTCCATTGCCCATTTATTCCATTTTATTGAATCCTTGGGGGATCTCTAGAGAGCACCCACTAGTTGTGCCAATCATTCCTAGGGCTGCACAACTGTCTTTTAAGAACTTGATAGCATAAGCTCCTTTCAGACCCATTATGAAGTGCTTCTTTTTCTAAAAGTGACTTCTGATGGCAACTGGCTTGAACAAACAGCATACAGGAGACATTCGTCAACTTGTGTGATTTAACTTTGAAACAATAAAGGAAACAAATCAAACAAATAAAAGCCCCACATATTCCTGACTTTAAATAATATTCTTCTAGCATGCACTCCAACAATTCATTAAGCCATGAACATATCTTTATTTGTAGTAGTTTTTGGAATTCTATGGTATTTTCCTCACAGACATAAGATAAACTAAAGAGAAAAATAACCCTGAGTCTAGGTAGCACAGATTCTATTACATGCATCTAGTAAATTAAAAAAATTAAAACCACACCTATCTAATTATCCAGGCAGTGTTTTCAACTGATTCCTTCTTTCCAAACTGCCAACCACTATATGTGACTCCCATTGACCAAGATAACCTGAAAATTAAATCCAGGACACTTCAGTCCTAATGATAAGAGATATTTGATTAGGTAAGTAAAATAAATTACTGCAATGGGGCATTATCAATAACTCTACTTAAGGTAGCAAATTTCTAAAAGCTCATGGAAATATGTTGGCATTTTTTTTTCATTTTTATTTCAGTGTGTTCCATAAGAAGTTAGCACCAGGGAACCAGTGATACTAAATTCCCTGCAATGCATGGATGGTTCAGTATAACCTGGAATAACCCTGCCAATGTTGCCAAAACTCTCCCTCATTGAGAATCACTGGAAGATAAATCCTGCCCTGTCTTTTCCTTCTTGGATTTATTAAGTCAACCAGACTCAATAAAAAGGTGATTTGGAATACTGATATAAAGTTACATGACTTAAGCACTCACCCTCAATAATGGGAAGAGTCACTTGATAAAAATGAGCCCATAAGATGCAAGAAAAGGTCAGGCTGTAAAGTCCAAAGAATATACTTGCTCACAACCCCCTGCCTGGCTGAAGGTGTTAATTGTAAGGTTTTCAGAAGTCAATTCCCACATATTAACATTGGTAGATGTTAATTAGCACATTCAGATTTAATGAGACTGTTACTGGCAATGCTACTCCTGAATTCTTGTTAGTTTGGTAGACAGTGAGTGTGCATGTGTCCAGAAGTTAACATTTAGTGGGATATTTGGGAGGGAACATTTATGCAAATCATTACAATACATCTACTGAAACATTTCACAGGAGGCCACGGTGACAAAGGAGTCATAGAGGAACCAAGTGCTGTGGTCTCCATGGTGGGAGACACTGAATTGAAAGAGTGATTTAGGGCCTGTTAACACAAATGAGAGGAGACAAGACTACTCTGTGTGTGACAGCCTCTCCACAAAATTTAGACAAGGCAAAGATGTTTCTTTTCTCTCTGTCATTCTCTCTCTGCCGCCAGAAGATGAGTATTTCATAGTGGAATAATTCAAAGTGAAAGAGCCCATGGGTAATGCAGCAACAGTCATCAAACATTCCTTAAGCCATTTGATCTCACTAGAG
Organism: Marmota flaviventris; assembly: GCF_047511675.1. NCBI lineage: Eukaryota > Metazoa > Chordata > Mammalia > Rodentia > Sciuridae > Marmota > Marmota flaviventris. Next base: position 89,021,761 of record NC_092510.1, read on the forward strand.
CATCCATATGCCTTATCTGCCCTTTTGCAGACAAATTCCATGCATTCAATTGGATTTAAATCTTTCCCTCCATTCTGTCTTTCTATGCCCCTAGATCCTGATAGGATTATCTAGCATTGGGGAAAGTACTAGCATAGGTTTTAAAATAGTCTCTTTCATAGTGGGCTTCAGTGCTCAAGTCAGAGCCTTATTAGTCTCACACTCAGAATTTCATATCCCTTTATTCATCAATGACCAAGTAGCTGTATGTAGGTTTAAGAATATTGCTGCCAAATGCTTTCTCCACAAAAGCTTATGACTTAAAATTATTATTAAATGTATATAACATTTTAACATGTGCAAAAAAAAAAACATATGGTATAAGAAATTGTACATACTGTGTCCTCAAAAAAAAAATGTCTTGGAAATAAATACAATTTCTTATTTTGACCAGTTAGTCTGACAAGCTGAGGAACTCTGGTTCAATTTTAATTCATGGAAGAAAATTTGAACATCGAATACTCATGAAGAAACATTTAGCTTAAATGATGGAAGTCAAGTGTATCTGTTTGTATTACTTAAAAACATTTCCAATTATGGAGAAAAAACAATGAATAAAACTGTCACATATATTTTAATATTATGATACATGCTCTGCTTTTAATCTATAAGCTTTCAGTTTTCTGTGATACATTCCAGCCTGGCTCATGTGGTTTGTAGAAATCAAATTCTATTTGGATTCTTGTAGAAGCCATTAATGCTTTGCCATACTTAGGGAAAAATCACATTCAGCACCATGGACAGAGCAGGCTTGCTCCTTTCTGAACTACAGCTGTTTCCTGATTTTTTTTTTTTTTCCTCTCTACTAAAACATCCAGACACATGTCTGTCTTTTAATTACAGGAGGAGATGCTACAAGACATCTTGAATTTTAATGTCCTATTTAAAAAAAAGAAAATGCATTTAAAAGCAAACTAGGGGTAATCTTAAGAACGTCAGCTGAGTTCAAAAAACAATATCCTGGAAAGTATATAGAGACCTTCAGGGGAAGAAGTGATATTATATAGATGAAAAAGTGGTAAGAGGAAAATAATGACCACCGATTAATAAATAGATGATATCAGAGGAGATACTCAGATAATTATCAGAAAATGAAGCAAGAGACTCACAATGTTTTCATTGTAAATGTAGTAAGGCACACCAGGGGAAGTAAAATTTACATTCTGGATAGCAAAGAGAGTCAGCAGAATCTAGTTTCATGAAGGAAGATGGATTCTAACTGTATTTCAGCATAAAAAAATGATAAAATAATAGATTTGTGATCAGCTCTTACTTTTTTGGAAGATGTAAGAAATATAAACAACCATTACAAGATATTTTTATGGTCAATAATGCCTTAAATATTAGTTATAAAATATTTTATATTATATGCATTAGGTCCAAAATACATAATGTATCTGGTTTTTACCAGGTTCTATAATGTTCATCTGTTCATATGAGTAGTGTTCTTATGTATGTAAAATGTATTTCTCTCCATTAAAATAGAATTTATTTTATTTATAATCCTACTTGTTAACAATAATATATATCTCTTATTATTGACTTCATTTCTTGGGCTTATTTTAATTAATTTTTATTGTTGCATTATAATTATATATAATAGTGCGATTCATTGTGATATATTCATACATACACAAAGTTAGGTGAATTTTAAATGAATAGTCTAAAGAAATATTTTATATGTTTTACAAAAATCAATTCAAAATAAAACATATACCTAAGTGTAAATCAAAACTTTCAGAAGATGTAAGGTAGATTAAAACCTAAATGATCTTGGTTTTAATTGACGGTGTAGTCCTGAAAGAAAAAAATGATTGAGAATCTGAATTTTATTAAAATAAAAAAAATTAGCTTTGTAAGAGATGTTGTTAAGATAATGAGAATACAAGCCACAAACTAAGATAAAATGCTTACAAAAGACCAGTCTGAAAAGGATTATTATCTAAAATGAATAAAGAAATCTTAAAATTCAATGATATTAAAACAAATAACGCCATCCAAATGGGCCAAAGGTGTTAGCAGAAACCTTATCCAAAGTGTACAGACAGCAAGTAAGTATAAAAAGAGATGCTCTACATCATATAGAATCAGAGAAATGCAAATTAATACAATGTGTTACCACTACACATCTATTAATACAGACCTCCTCTGAAATACTGACCCTACCAAATGCTGGTGAGCATGTAGAACAATGGAAACTGACATTCAGGGATGAAAGTAATACAAAATGGTACAGGCACTTTGGAAAACAGGCAGATTGCTGTAAAGCTGAAACATACTCATCGTATGATCCAACAAACATGCTCCTTGTATTTACCCAGGGGAGTTGAAAATACATTCACACAAAGGCTTGCACATGGGATTTCAATAGAAGTTTAATTCATAATTGCCCAAACGTGGGAATAACCAAGGTGTCCTTTGGAAGTTTATTATGGACAAATAAACTGTAGCATTTGTGTGTTTTATGACTATTATGTTAAATTGTATTCACTATTTATGAAGAATTCCTTTAAAAATTTCTAAGTGCAAAGTTTCTTATTTTGTCAGCATTTTTGTTAAAAATAACGGAAAAAAAAACATTGTAAGTTAAGTGAGCTTACCTAAGACCACACATTTACAAAGTAATGGATCTGAGACTGAATCCAGGCAGTCCTCATTGTTTTAACTAATATCCTAGGCCTTTGGAGAAGATGATCTTAAATAATCCTTAAGACTATATCTGTCAACTTATCATTTATAGCTTATATCCACCCTGCATCTATCCTTTAATTCAGAGGACTTTGGAAAATTTCTTTAACTTTATTTGTAATCAAATTTATGGCCCATGGACTTCTCATTTCTTTAAAGGCTTAAGAAGTAACTTTGATGCTCCCCACAGTCCTTGGAGTCTCAGACAGATGTGTCTGAAATCTGAAGCTGAGTCAGTGTGATGTTGCTTTCCATGCCAGCACCTTTGTGCACCCTTGCCCCCTGTACACACATGTACGCACATGCAGATACACATCTTGTCACACACTTGATTAATTTATAATAATCTATGCTTCCCAGTTTCTGAAATGTCTCAACCCCATTTCTGTGCCACTTACAAATTCACCTCTATTGTAAATGCTCCTTTAATTATAAACCTCCTCATAGAATGTTCCCTCCCTCCTAGTATTTCTGAAACCAGCTCTCTCCTGACAGCATGTTTTGTGTGATGCCCATTTATTCTTTCATGCCTCATGGTCTCATGGCTATGTCACCATCCCTTGGTGTGTCTTTGCTTCTACTCCAAATCTTTCCAAATCTCCAATGTCTAAAAAGCTCTTATTTGTGTTTCACAGCCTCCAACTGTACATCTTATTGATTTTTTGGGCCCTTTTTGGTACTCATAACTAATTGACCTATTCCTCTAATACAGTATTTATTTCCTACTTATAATTAATTATTCTCACAGCATCTGTTGAGATATTTTACTAGGATTCCTAGGCTGTAAGTACCTTGATGTCATAAATAGAACACTATCTCATTATTTCCTTGCACATACTTTTTAAGCCAAGGATTCCTGTCTTTCTGTCAACTTCACCTTCCACCCCCAACCCAATATAGTATCAATTCTACCATACTATGCTCATCATTTCTTGATCGTGAATCATGTTCTTAGCAGTGATTTCCTCAAATAAACTTACATTAGATTCATATCAATAATAACTGATCTCCAGTTGCATATGAGGGATACAAACGTAGATAACAAGTACTGATGAAATAAGAGATACTGTTCAAAGCAAACTTCATCTATCAATTTTTAATCCTCATTGTTCTATCTATTTTGTTTCCTATTATTCATTGAAGAAGGTAAGCACAGATTGGTTAAGACATCTGTCAAGTTTATGGACCTATTTACAGGATGGAAGCTGGGATTTAACACCAGAAAATATGGCTTTGGTCCCTAGCTCTCAACTATTTTAGTATTGTATAATTTTTTATTTCTAGCCCAGGGAAACTTGTGGTCTACAGAGAAATTCAGATGTGTGGAGAAAACAATTTTGCTAGATGAACAAACAACCTAGTCACTATTCAGTATGGTTGTTGTGTGGCTTGCTGAACACAGAGTCTAAAATATATAAAGCAATTTTAAATATCATTATTTTCACATTTTTAAAGGAAAACTTCATGTAAAGATTATTCATGGGGAAAAATAAATGATCAGTGACTATTTAGATGCTGATGTATAGTTTTGAAGTGTTTGAGAATGCTATATGTGCATATTCTATGTCTTCAACTCTATGTGCATATATATCTACACACCATATGCTAGATTGAATTTCTCATCTAAACCCTACTTGTTGAATACCTGAAACTTTGAGAATGTTTCCTTTGGCAAAATATCACCATCTTTTAAATCATCTATCTTCCAAAAAAGTGAAAGAGAAGGGATGTATGGGAGGTATGAAGGAGAAATACCATTATGATGGACAGAATCCTCCTGGGATATGAAACAATTCTACTAAAATAATTGCATGGGCCACTTGCGATGCTCACTTTGTTAACACCCTGTTTTGTTTATTCTGTTCTTTTACTCTTTGTCCCTGGGAGGAAATTTGGTATTGTGCTTGCTTTTTAAATAACCTCAAAACTCATATTCATTAACCACTCTTAACTGTGCTACCTACTGCTACTTGATCTGTCATCTCTAAGCACCACTTTCTGATGGCACTTTTTTTCCCACTACAAAGACTATCAAATATCCCGGAATATCTACAGAACACAGAATTACTTAGCCTGGCATTCAAAGCCCTGAAAATATGAAGTTCCCTATGATTTTCAGTTGTTCCAACATTATAGAATGTTAAGTTGACCATAGAAGTTATACTGTTACTCATTTGTTTCCATCTTTCTTTACATTGCTTAACTAATAAATTGGCTTTTTATTTCTTCTAATATTCTTTCTTCATTGACATCAAATCTTTTAATGATCTCTCAAATATCACAATCTGATATTTCCAGTATGGAAGTGGACCTAGAGTTAGGGATTCATCTAGGCCATTGCCTTATCCACATTTAGACCTTCATGATACTTGCTGCTTTACCTAAGGTGGGTTACTTCAATTCTCTTTACTTTGATTTTCTCCTTCTTCAAGTGGAGAGAGAGAAATGTATGCCAGTGAGCAGGTTGTTCTGAAGATGAGCAAGGTCTGAGGACTAGAACCAAGGGCCATAACATGCAAAGGAGAGTGTCCAATGTGTAGTGAGTACTGTGTAAGTGTCACCACTGTTATTCTTTCCACATTCCTTGAACTTGACTATGACCAATGAAGCATGAGAGCATCGTTTTTCAGCCAGTCTTCCCTGTTCAATAAAATAATAATGCATACAGCAATTTGCTCTTTCAAAACTTGCACATTGTCTTAGTTTTTCATTTGCCCTTATCTCATGCATTTAATTTATCACAATCTCTTTGTTTACCAGGACTCAGAAATCACCTCAAGTACATTAACTTTTCTTATGGCCCACTTTGGCCATCGTATGAAATCCCTCATCACCTCTCCCATGGACCCCTGGAATGGTTCACTTATAGTTTCATATGTTTTCATTCTTTTCACTTCTGTTGATCATAAAACAGCCAGAGTTATAATTTATATAAATTTCAATTTAGAAAATCCACTTGGATTCTCAATTTTTCTAGGATAAATGCCCATATGCTTGACTATGGCCTAGGGAATCTTCATTATTGTCTTCTGTCCTATCTCTAACTTCATTTGATATCATTTCCCCTGAATATCACTGAATCTTATGCTCATAAATCTATTCTCTTTCCCTGTCTCATGAAAAGGTCTTTCCTACATTTGAGACATCACATATGCTGATTCATTTGTTTGGAAGGCGATTTTATATACTTTTTGTTCATCTGCTCAATTTGGAATACTCAAACCTCAGTACCACCTCCCCCAAGAGGATTTATGTCATTATTCTACTTAAAATGAACTCTTTTTGCTATATTTTATCTTATCTTCTTACTTATAACTTTCATAGAATGTAGTTCGATAGTAATGATCTTGTTCATTTGCAATATTCCTTTTAATATGCATCTTTCCTTCTAGAATATAAATTCTATTTGGTCAGCTGTCTGATATGTCTTGATCTCTGACAGGCCCCAATATCCTATCCTGATGAGTATTCATTTAGGGAATGAGGATCCACGGTACCTTTTCTTTTGAACATCCTTCCTGCCAGTGCTGCTCAATTATGGGACAGTTACATGTTTGTCCAATCAACATCTATTAAGTGCAATAAATATTAATCAAAATCTATGCCCTGAGGAAACAGGAATGTTTAAGACAGGCATAGCTCTGATGTATCATGGAGCTTACAACTGAGGCCAGAGTGTCTTACCTATGGCTACTCTGGACTTTTTGTGCTGGACAATGTTTTATTGTGGAAGTCTATAGTGTACATTGTGAGATGTTCAGAAGAATCCTGGACTCTCACCATTAGATTCTGGTAATATTTATCCTCTGGCACACAATTTTGACAAAAAAATATATTCTCTGATATTATCAAGTCTCCCCAGAAGAAAAAAATCACCTGTGGTTAATAATCACTTCTCTGGTGAAAGAGACAGGCATTCATATATAAGCAGTTTTTAATGCATGTAGCTATAAATCAGATGAATGTTGGAAAACCAAAATCTGAAATGTCATAACATAGCTGGGGAGATAAACTTGTACTGGTGGGTATGGGCTGTCAATGGAATTCAATGTCATGATGATAAACTGATATTTAGGGTTTGGCTATAGGGTAAGTCAGATATCAGACAAAGAGTAAGAGGAAGAATATATTTTTTAAGCAGTGGTTGTCAAAAAGAGGAACTCAAAACTTATCTGGATTTCTATCAACCAGTAGTGATGGGGAGGTGGATATCACAAGATTTTAGGTGGGAGACAAAGGTGATTTAACCATGAGAAATGCTGTTGAACCTGGAGAAATAAGTCTACCTTATTGTACAGATGGATACTTGGGTGAATTCACAAATTTCCTAGGGAATATCATCCTTTAGTGGGAAGATGCTGGGTTGGGAATGTTGTGGTGATGCTCCCTTAGGAAGCTTGAGACACAGGTCATCAGCTTTCCTGCTTCTCATTGGCACTCAGTCCAGCTCCTCAGTTAAGTCTAAAGGCTTCTCTTTTGCAAATGTCAGAGGTATCCTCATTCACTCCTCCCTGCCTCCCCTTCCTTGTGCCCCTAGCATGAGCATGGAGTGCATGCTAAGTGTGATGTGTGTGCGAGTGAAGCAGAACCTGTCCCCAGTTCAAGGATGATGACAGGAAAATTTGTGGATTGTTTCCTTTCCCCTGCTTTAGTGGAGCAGTGAATTAGCAATGTGACCACACGCTGACAGCCTTGGCAGGAGGCAATAATCAGGCAGTGGGAGGTGAGGGAAAGCAGTCTTAAAGGGGAAGTTGTTCCTGGCATATAAATACACCTGATGCTTATGGTGGTGCCCATTTGCGATTTTGTAGTTTAGGGTCTGTCGGTTCTCCTCATCAGGACAAACCCCTTGTTTTCACAGATTCCAAACACAGTTCACCCCAGCACCAGCCTCAGCGTATGAATCTAGCTTTGTTTTCAAACATAAAAAAAAAAAAAAAAATCTGTTGGATTCACATTTAATTGAATGAATTCAATTAACGTTTATTAGAATGTTTTCATTTATTTGTTTATTTTTAATCATAGACCACATGGTGTCTTAACTGGAATGGACAATAAAGATTCAATGCTCTGGCCCTATTTTTAAAAGATGGTTACAGTGAATCTCACTACACACATTTTAGGAAATGCTGTCGTTCAGTTTTACCTTTACCCGATCATCATTTATTTAGCACTGGGCCAGGAAACTGGCCAATAATAGGGAAAACAGGCAAAGTTCTTGTCCTGAAGTATCTTAAAATCTAAAGGGACACAGATTTAGTCATTGCATTTGTTATGTTAAGAAAAAAATATAAATGGTGTATGAAGACACGAGTTGGTGTCAAAATACTTTATATACAACCAGAGATATGAAAAATTGTGCTGTATAAGTGTAATAAGAATTGAAATGCAAAAGAAAAATAGAAATGAACACGGTGTTTTTTGAGTATTAGAGAATTAAGTATCACTACTGGGGTATCCATCAAAGAAGAGAAAAATAAATTAATAAAAAAGAAAAAGAAAAAGTAAGAATAGAGACATAAGAAGGGAGAAAATATAGAAGGAAAGACAATGAGAGTAGTCTGTTGAGGGCCGCAACCAAGTCAAGATGGCACCTGGCAGTTTGCCAGGAGGAGTGGTTTGTGAGGCCATTAAGATGGTGGAGATTCCTTATTGGCTGGTTGCTGTATCTGGATAATGCTAATTGAGTCAAGCTGTGTGTGATCAGTTGGTTATATATACACCTCTGCTGTTCCATAATAAAGCAGTTCCCACTTCAACCTTCAAGTTGCTTGTCACCTCCCGGTTACTTTGCCCAGCTGGACTGCGGCAGTAGTCCATCTCTTTCTTTTGCATGTATGGTGAGAACAATTAAAATCTAGACTTGAGACTTAAGAGTGATCCAGTTGTCTTTCTATATTTATTTAATCAAAAGTAATAATACTGAGGAAGCTTTTGAATTTTTAGTCTGTTTGAATTAAAAAAAAAAAAATAGCTAAGAAGAAATCACCAGGGAGGAAAAATGGGCAGGAACTGAGAACAATATTCAGGACTCGAGTCATTCTCTCCAAGGAGCATATACAAGATTATTTTTATTTTATTTTTTTTCCTGTTAAGTATAACTTTACCATCCCTGAAAGAAGTGGAGAAGCACTTCAACTATTACAGATTATTTGAACTTAATTTATAGCCAGATTTTTTTTTAATTGGACACCAAGAATAACTTTTGAGAAAAAGAAAAAAAGTTTTTTAAAAAAATTATACTTTATTGGTTCTTCTTAGTTATACATGACAGTAGGATCCATTTTATAAAATTATACAAGCATAGGATATATCTTACTCTAATCAGGATCCTATTCTTGTGGGTGGGCATGAAGGTGGGGTTCACTTAGGTATTTTCATATGTGTATATAAGAAAATTAGGTTAGATTTATTCTGCTGTCTTTCCTATTTCTATTCTCCTTCCCTTCCTTTTGTACCCTTATGTATGATCTACTGAACTTCTTTTCCTTCCACCCACTTTATTGTGATTTAGCTTCTACATATCAGCAAAAACATTAACTCTTTGGTTCTTAGGGGATCAGTTTATTTGACTTAACATGACATTCTCCAGATCCATCCATTTACAGACGAATGTCATAAAGTCATTCTTCTTAATGGCCTTGTAATATTCCATTGTGTACTACAGTTTCTTTATCTATTCATTTGTTAATGGGCATCTAGTTTAGTTCCATAGCTTAACTATTATGAATTGTGCTGCTATTAAAATTGATATGGTCGCATCACTATAGTATACTGATTTTAAATCATTTGTATATATGCCAAGCAGTAAGATAACTGGGTCAAACGGTGGTTGCATTCTTAATTTTTTGAGGAATCTCCATATTGTTTTCCAGAGCGGGTGTACTACTTTGCAGGGCCACCAGCAGTGTATAAATAAATCTTTTCTCCATGCCCTTGCCAACATTTTTTGTCGTTAGTATTCTTAATAATTTCCATTTTTACTGGAGTGAAATAGAATCTCTGTGTAGTTTTAATTTGCATTTCTATAATTGCTAAAGATTTTGAACATTTTTATATATTTGTTGATAATTCATATTTCTTCTTTTGAGAAAGGTTTGTTCAGTTCCTTTACCAATTTATTGATTATATTATTATTATTTTTTATGTTAAGCTTTTTGAGTTCTTTGTATGTTCTGGAAATTAATGCCTTATCTGAGGTACCTGTAGAAAAGATTTTCTTCCATTCCATGAGTTCTTTCTTCATGCTGTTAATTGTTTCTTATGCTATGAAAAGCTTTTTAGTTTCATGCCATCCTGTTTATTGATATTTTATTTTACTTCTTATGCTTTAGGAATCTTGTTCAGAAAGTAACTTCTTGTGCTAATATGTTGACATTTGGGGTCTACCTTCACTTCTAGTAGGTACCGATTTTCTAGTGTAATTCCTAGGTCTTTGATCCACTTAGAGTTAATTTTTGTGTGGGGTGAAAGTAGAGATTTACTTTCATTCTATTAGATATTGATTTCCAGTTTTCCCAGCACCATTTGTTGAAGATGCTGTCTTTTCTCTAAAGTATGTTTTTGGCACCTTTGTCTAGTACAACATAATTCTGTTTATGTGAGTTTGTCTGGGTCTTCTCTTCTGTTCCATTGATGGAAAAAATAGGGAGGGATATTTGGGAAGTCTGAATGTCATCCGGAAGAATAACTGTCAAGGAAGGAATAGATATGCAGGCCAAGATAAGCATCTTCCGCAGACCCAGGATTTGAACTCACCATCTTTTTATTCCCCATGTCCTTGTCAGCTGATGGCCCCTTATGTGACTAGGAGGCTTACAACCGAAAAACCTGAATCTTGCACCACTTAGATGGTTATACATATTTTATGATTACTTCACTCAATTTGCATAAAGAATGCTTACTATTCAATCTTGTAAGAGGGAAACTGAGGACAAGTCCACAGCTTTACTCTGCCACCCTCCATCTACCCTGTAACAATGTCTATTTAGAATGTCCCCAAAGATGACAAAGACAAAACTCTAGACATGGCGTGCAGAGGTGCCTCCACACCTGAGTGCAGGAACAGGGAGTTTAACTCAACTTTCCATTGCACCTGAGATAGTGGAGAAGGTTAGGGCCATGCAGCAAATAACATTAGACAAGTTATTATAATATGCTAGGCATTGTGTTCATGTCTACAGGTATCATCTTATTTACTGCTCTTAAATCTTTTTTGTTATCCTAATCAAATACTTAAGAAAACTGAGACACACAGAAGAAACATTTTCTCTCACCTATTTAGATTTAGATAAGAAAAATTGACTGTTCTAATCAGATTTTTCCCATTTTCTTGTTATAAGTTCTTCAATATCTTTATGCCTTCTATTTTAAAATGAAAAAAATATTAAACATCCTTGTGCCATTTTTCTTAGCCTTTATTGTAAGGGCTTCCCTTTTCCTAGAATAGTGTTTTCTATAAGTATGTTCCTTGGAACATTTACTCAAAGGGGTATTAATAACCTTTCTGTTTGACGTTGGAGTAGGTAAAAAGGGTTTTGTGATCAAAAAGGATTAAAATAGTGTGGGATATGGAATCACATTTTTTCTAACTGTAGGAATCCTACAACCCTTTAAAATTCTCATATGAACTGAGCATCTATAGGAAAATCCTGAGACTTAGAACATAAAACGTAGCATTAGCAGACATATTTGACCACTGAGTTCCATTTTTTTCTCATTTTCTTCCCAATGTATATGTTTGCTTTGGAATATATTTTGGGACTGGAAGCAGCAAGGATCAATCACATTAATTGATTAGCACATACTAACTCCCTCAAATTCTACCCCTGCCACCTCTTCTTGTGGAATCCTTTACTGCACAAAATATGCACACACCTATGCTCCTATCCTTTTTTATTCCCAACACTCCCCTAAAACAGACACCCATAGTCTCTGGAGTCCCTCAGGTGCGCTGGTCTTTTTATCATTCCTTGTTTGCACAGACCGACCTCTTCTGAGATTGCCTCATCAACCTTCTATAACCACTTCTGTGACTAGTATGACTACTTATTATGACCATGTTATTATGTTATTTCCCATTAAACTCACTCTTGAGAAATTCTGACAACACTACCTCATACTTTCCATTTCCTTTCTCTCTCTCTCTGTCTCTCTCTCTCTCTGTGTGTCTCTCTCTCTGTCTCTCTCTCTCTCTGTCTCTCTCTCTCTGTCTCTCTCTCTCTCTCTCTCTCTCTCTCTATATATATATATATATATATATATATATATATATATAATCTTGGTATCACATCAATAAAAAATTTAACTTTTCTAATATGGGACTATGAGAGTCACTGACTGACTTGTTTCAGTGATGGTTGCCTGTAGATTCAAGGTCTTTCCCTTGCCAAGAATTAGTGACTTTGATTGATACATAATCTCTTCCATATCTTGGTCTAGACCCCACATGAATTCTGCAAAGTGATTTCTACATAGAAGTCCTAAGGATGCAAGTGAAGTCTCATTAGATGCTCATTTTCTCATTGCCATCAAATGCAGAACAGTTTTCGAGTAACCCCATAACCCATTTGATATGATCATAACTGACCTATTCCCTAAATCTAATCCTATCTGCATAAACTTGTCCCCAGCCTAATGACACCCAAAATGTTATACCACCAAACCAATCCCAGCCTTATAACCCATTGGCCCATTAATATACTTCTAATAATTTCTTTATAAAACATAACCCACCCAAACAACCCTATAACCTTTTTAATGGATTCAGAGCTAGCCAATTACCAAACTTGATCTCATCTGCATATTTCCCATCACCTTTTAATGAGCTCTAACTGGCCCTGCAAGTTTCAGCATTAACAAAAGCTATTCCATTCAATTTGTGGCCTTTTATTTGATTTTTTTTAACATCAAATACTGTACCATTTTTTTAAAATCCATGCATTTCAACTTATGCAATTTTCTTTTCTTTCTTGCTTGAAGAAATTGTAATATTCCCCAACATATTAGTTCATTATCTCCCCCCAAGGAATTTGAATATGGTTGCATTATATATATATATATATATATATATATATATATATATATATATATGGTTTTTTATCACTACATTTACACTTTCTATCAAATTTAATGGAAGCTTTCTAACATGTGACCAAGGACAGTCACTGATTAATTTATTTCAGTGAGGGTTGCCTATAGTACCCGGGTCCTTTCCATTTGGGGTTAGACAGAAATTTCTTCTATTAAGTCACAATAGTGAACCATTTGTAGGTAAGAAGAGGGAGGAGAAGAAAAAGAAGAGGGAGAAGAGCAAAATGAGGAGTAGGAGAAGAAAGAACTGGAGGAAAAGGAAATAAAGAATACATTTAAGGCAAATGGCAATTTAGCATTTTATTGGAAATTTTATTTCCCCACAATTTGCATTAAAGTTTTGGACCTCCACTTATGGGGCGGAAGTTGTCGTGAGGTGTTTTTATTCATGAATTCACGTGACAAACTGGTATAACAAAATACCATAGAGTGAGTGACTTAACATCAGACACTTATTTCTTACAGTTCTGGAGTCTGAAAAGTCCTAAAACTATGTGCTTCAAACTAATCTCCTGTTGAAGCATCTTTCTGATTTCTAGAGAGCTTCCTTCTTACTGTGTCTTCACATGGCAGAAAAAAGAGAGAAGAAGAACACTGATTTCACCCCATCTCAGCCACTCATAAGACCTGGGACAAGTTTCAAAAGCTCTCTGAGCAGTGCTTTCCTCAACTGAAGAAAACATGGGCACAATAATAAATTCTTGACAGGGTGCTAGATATGCTGGTGGGCACACAGACCTTTTGTAAATATTTGTTTTCTGAACTTCATGTATGAAATTGAATGTATGCCAATGTATATAATCAGATAGTATTTACATTTATGCACATCTACTCCCCACAGATGAATCCAAAGTTAATGGAAAAATATGGTAGAGTAATAAAGGTATGCCATGGGGTTTGGATAAACATGGATTATCTGCCTCAGGACCACAGAGCCCCATCACTATGAGATAGTTATAATGAACTGAGTGTTTATCCAACCAAAATTCAAATGTTGAAGCCCTAACCCCAAACGTGATGACGTTTGAAAGTAAACCTTCTGGAAGATCATTATGTTTAGATAAGTTCCCGATAGGCCAGAGAAGGGGTATGATTTACCCCCAGGCTTCATAAATACATCTGTACTTTGTAAATGCATCTGGGGAAGAAGATGGTTGCCCTTGCAGACATTCTGGGTTTTCAAACTGTCTCTGTTCATGAACACAACAACAAGAGAGAAGTAATATCCCATCACTCAGCACCAGCAAATCACCTTCCTGTCATTGATTCACAGAGGCGTAGGACTCCTGGAGGAAGACTACATTGCTCATCATGCTGGCCCCAACCCATATTATATTTACAGATACAAAGTACCACATATTAAAATTAACATTTGTGCAAATGATCACCATTTCCTTCAGGCCTGCTGTGTCCCCTTAATAGGCTCATCTTTCAATTATGAAGTGGAGATCAGTCAATATTTTTCTAAATTCTCATTCTTTTTGTTGCATTGACCGTATGGAAGGATTTTTTTTTCACTTGAAGGAGGCCCATCAACATGAGAAATCTATAGAAGAGACAAACATTGTGAAATTTCACTTGTATCTTAGAAGTTTATGTGTATGAATAAGAACACTTGTACCTACCTGACTGCTCTGACATCTACCTTATCATGCTTATGGAACCCGAATATATTAAGTATTTCAGTTTTAGGAGACATTGGAAATCAGACTATTCTTTTTCTTACTCATCTCTCTGCTCTGCAAAACCTTAGCAAGTTATCACATCAACTTAACCTGAGTAGATCTTGCTATGGGGAACTAACTGTCTCACCAAGAAGCACCTTCTCTCATAGCATGGGTTGTTAGGATGCATATGTTTAAATCAGAATTGGTATACTCCATCTTCAATCAGCTGATTTATCTTCTGTGCCTTTGAAAATCGATACAATCACTTTTCTATCAAAAAGCATTTCAAATATTTGGAGATATGGCCATTCCCTTACTTCCAAATTAAAATAGACGAATTTAATGATGTCTTGAGGTTTTTATCTATTTATATCATGTGAGCTCTGCATTCATTTAATACCTCAGTACTCCTGTAGCATGGTAATATTTATTTATTAAATCAAGCAAATTACCAAAGTACCTACCCTATGCATGTGAATAAGCCTATGCATATACAGAACATAGAAGAGGTAATCTTCTGCTCACTACCAACATTTTCTAACTGGATGACATTGAATTGGCATGGGAGCAATATGTATTGCATCACAAGAGGCAATAATTATTTAAATTTTAATTTCCCCCTATTCTTTTTTTTTTAATGAAGTAGTTTCAAACTTACAGAAGAGTTGCTATAATAGTATAGTATAGGGACTCGTTTTTCTCTGAAAAACTTGTGGGAAAGTTGTACATACGATGTCCCATTACCTATGACCACATTACCATGTAAGTCCTATAATCATATACATTTTCCAGCAAAACCATGACAATATCTCCAAATTTAGGAAATTAATATATATATATATTAATAATATATAAATATTATTATAATATATATATATTTATATATATATATATAATATATATGTTACTAAACCCAATTCTGCAACTCTTTTTATGTATCTTTAAATGACAAATATTCTTTAAATGAAGAGAGTCCAATCCAGGGTCATGTGTTGGAGTTGATTGTCTTTTTTTCTAAGTATCCTTCAAGTAGGAACATTTCCTTGGATTACATTTGTCTTTAATGATTCTGACACTTTTGACTATGGTGAGACTTTTCAGTTTTGTTTTATATTTCCTTATAAGACTTATATTGGATTATTGGTTATAAATATACATATAGAGATATATACATATATGTATGTATATATAAGCACACATATATGTATATAAAACCTCATTTTTATATATAAATATATATACATATTCACAAGAATGTATTTATATTTATTTAAAAAGTGACCTTACATCCTCTCATTGTATCCTTCAAGTGCCATACAATTTGAGTTGTCTCCAAACTGGTTATGCTAATTTTCCATCACTTAATTCACTATAAGCCAATCAGGTTGCTCCATTATGAAGTCCCTGGGTTCTGATGTGCTTGTTGCTATGGGCTATCTCTTTTGTTAGGATGTCTCAATAAAAAATATAGAGTATGTATGTATAAAAATATTCACACACACATACCTACTGACAGCAGCCGCTCCAGCTCAAACATAATTCTCACCCCTTCAGAATCCAACATACCTTTCAGGCATTCAGACATTGACCTCCTTCCCTGAAGAAGAACAGAGAATAACATGGAATTTTTAGTAGCCATTTGTATACATTTTTGTTTTGGCTGCCATTATATTGGTTTTATATCATGAGTATCGCTAATCTCTACTTATCCTAAAATATCCTCCAGAAAAATTTTGGGTTTCCAATGCCACTTCTAAAACATGACAGCACAAACTGCACACACATATATATGTATATTTCTTATAAGTGAAATATATGATACAATTTTATCAATTTCAACTTTACTATCAAACATTCATTTCCTAATCATGAGTGATGCATCATCAGTTATATATATGTGTTTACAGAAAATACATACAACATAATATATAATTATAAAATATAAATATAATATCTAATATAATATGTATTATATATAATATGTGACATAATGTTTGATATAATATGTAAGAGTATTATATATTATATATAATATGTATTATATAATATAATACATAAGTAACACAGAAGGTTAGGATGAAAATTTTGATTAAGAAATATTTCAAAATAAAGTTTGATGAGATCAAGAAACATACATTTCAAAATAGTAGATGAGAACCTATATGATAATTTCTCAACCTTTATTCTTTTTTAAATTAATCTTCAGCTTTATTCAGAATATGAGTGATGCCTAGACTTCCAACTCCTCTTAGTGAAACAACTCATTTTTGAAAACATCACTAATAATGTTGGTCTATAAACTATAAAATCCAAACAGGCTAATTTCTACCACTGCGTGCATCCATAGACATTTCTGTGTTCCATTTTCTCTTCATCTTAACATTCTCACTCAACTATACAACTCTCTTGTTTAATTCTGGACATCAAATGAGCATTCTATTTTATATGTAAAATTAAAGCATACACATAAACACACATAGACACAAACATGATTTGAAGACCATGCCTGTTTATTCTCATCTTTAGATGTGACTATCATGTATTCATCCATCTAGGAGGGGAACACAAAAGAGTCACCTCTTTCTGTAATATACTTCTTTTATTGTCAACGTGTGGATCTGAATCATACTTGTTATTGGCCATGTTTTCTGAAGCAGCATCTTTAGAACACTTTGGAAAATGCACCCTATTCCCCTCTTTTTCCCCCATTTTAAATTTTTTATTTGTTTTAATTAGTTATACATGACAGTAGAATGCATTTATGCACTTTGATATATCATACCTAGATAGGACATAATTTCTCATTTTTTCTGAGTTCACATGTTGCAGAATCACATTGGTCATGCAGTCACATATATACATACAGTAATAATATTTGTTTCATTCTACTATCTTTCCTATCCCCACATCCCCTCCCTTCCCCTACCATCACTTCCCTCTACCTAATCTAAGGTAACTCCATTCTTGCCTAGTGCCCCCCATCTGATTTTGAATTAGTATCTGCGTATTTGAGAACCTTTATTTCTAATAGTATAAAGCAATCATCGATTAAAGAATGATGAAAATATTCTGGATCCCTGTAAATGTGCTGAGTTTTACACACCTCCTAGGGGACAAGTGAAGAGAGCTTCCCTGTTAATGTATGGTAAGGTGTGGAAATTAAGAAAAGTCATTTGAATGACATATTGACTGTTTCTCTCATTATCTAATATCCTAGTCATTCTTAGACATGAAAGTAAGGAGCCTGGATAAAGGGATTTATGTTCTCAAAAGTAGAAAGTTATGGTTTGGGAAGTAACCAAATTTTCTGAGTTTGTTAAAGCAAAGGATGTATGTCCTATATACAGCAGCTATGGGTCATACAACATAGAGTACTGACTTGGAATTGTTTTGCAGTGGTCAAGAGAGATGCACCAAGAGGTACCAGAATCACAGTGTAGCTAAACTTTGTAGCCTGATTCTGAAGAGGTGATCTGGTATAAAAATGCATCATGGAAACTTCAGGTAAGAGTCTCATAGCTGAAGGTGTTAGTGTCAAAAGAACCCATCAAAGGTATGGGAAATTTTAAGCATCTTCCATGACCAAGGAGAACTTCATTAAGATCTACAGCCAGTGCAAGGGGCAACTTTCTTAACTGTTTCCTGTACCAGCAACTCAGGAGGTGAGACAGGATGATTGTAAGTTCAAGGTCAACCTCAGTAACTCAGCAAGGACTTAAGCAACTTGTTAAGACCATGTATAATAATAAAAAATAAAAATAGCTGAGGGTGTAACTCAATGATAAAGCACTTCTGGGTTCAAGCCCCAGTATCAAAATAAACACACAAAAACAGGTATAAGAATTCTTGAGTTGGTGGAAGATCCTATCATCTCATTTGGAAAAAAAGTATGCAGTAATTACTACACTCAATCAAATAATGCTTGTAAAATAGCAAAAAATATTCGGTGATAGAATCATCTAATAGGTCCCCACTTTTACAACCAAAAGTTTTGTACATATTAAATGTTGCCATGTGTGTAAACATGTATGTAAACATGTGTCTGTAATAGGAAGCTGGTGTTCAAAAAACTGAGTCCATATGCATCTGTTTATATCTTACTATCTCATCCACTCTTTAATGCCAGGTTTAAATCTTTTCTCAATGAAGATGACTCTGGAACATCTTTTCTACATGACTTGGACTCCCTCCAATTTTCTTTCTTATACCGTTTTTTTAGCACTTATTTATTTTTAAGGCTTCATTCTGTATTATATTATTTTAAAGATTCAAAAGAACTTATAGAGCCATTTTATTCAAGCCATTCAACTTAACCACTTAGAAATTCAGGCCAATTTTTTTTTTCTCCAAATCATACTAAGTTAAAAGCAAAATAGTTGCTCTAATCCATCATTAGTCTTTAATTACTTTATTAAAGATTCTACAAGAACTAAAAATATTCTATATTCTTTTATATCTTTATTCCCTGAAGCTAACTGCAGTGGTAAGATCACCAAGCAAGCACTCAATACATGATGAATTAAATGGACTGTTTTTTTTTTTTTTTTTCATATACAAGGGATTTCCAAATGTATCCAGGCACTAGCTTATCATGGAACATTGTTAAAATATATACAATCTTGTCCATGTCCCCAGGGATTCTGACTCCATAACTCTCAAGTGTGTCCTAGGAATCTGTATTTATAACAGATGCCCCAAGTGAATTGATCTTAATGGTCCAAGAAGTAGTGCTTCAGAACTACTGACTAGGCTATATGCCATATTCTGGAATATTTCCAAGAGAAAGAGTCCATGATTCTGCTTAGTAACATGTTTGGTGTCTAATAGACCTTAGAGCTAAAGGAAAAAAAAAAAAGATCTTCATAATGCTGTAACTAAATTCTCCCGACTACAATTTCCTCCTCACTGCCCCTGCTGGAAATGGGTAACAGCTGGTCTTTTAATAACCCTTGAAGATTATTATTAAGTTACTCATCCACCTTCCTTTCTCCCAGCTAAATAGTTCTGATCTTTTGAAGATACCCTATAGACCTTATTTCCCAAACTCTCCTTTCTCCCAGATTTGCCTAACTTTTGAAGTAAGACTAACAGCCCACTATTGCGCCTTGTTACATGAGGTGTAATGAAAAGCTATTTAATTTTTTTGAGAACTATACAGTTGCTAGAATTTGGGTTTGAGAGTAATATTCTCACATGATTCTCTTGCACAAAAATCTCTACATTTTTTTTAATTTCTCTAGGCAGATTGTGAGGTAGAAGATTATCAGGGGTAGAATTCATGTAGCCAGGAAGGGCGTGGAGTTCTGTACAGTTTTTCCACTGACTAGGTGTGTGACACAGACAAAGTTATTTTCCTGCACTGTTGTTTATTTACTTCCAAAGAAGGATTATGTGTTCAACCTAAACTGTAGCAGTTGTTGTGAATTTCCAACCAGGCAGGAATTTTGGAAAGAATTAAGTTCAGTCTCTACTTAGTTTGGGGGTTTATGCAGATAGGAGGTTGGTTTGATAAAAAGTGACACAGATTCAGCTTGGGAACAAAAATTTCAAGATTACTCAACAATGTCCAGTGCCTGAGAAACAGTAAGGATGAACCAGCAGGAAAATCCATGTCTTGTTGAGCCAAACTTCAAATGAGGATGTTTTCCTCCAGCAAACCATCAAGTGATTTTCATGGAAGGCAGATGGTTCTCTGAGTCTGATTCTTGCCTCTGCCCAATCTGGATCTGATTTCTCCACATAGTCTTCCTCGTGATGCCCCAGCTGTTGTATTAATCCTGCTGTGATATATCCATTGAAGACCAGACAAAGTCAGCTGAAGATGGTTTGGATACAGATTCAGAGCATAAATGCGCATTGTCCAAGAAGAAATTAAAGGTTGATTGTCATCTGGCTATAAGGACAGAATGAATCAGCAAGATCATCACCAAACACCCAGATTATTTGTTTTTCAAAGCTAGCCATCCTTTACAGGATTT
Source organism: Marmota flaviventris (assembly GCF_047511675.1). Lineage (NCBI taxonomy): Eukaryota > Metazoa > Chordata > Mammalia > Rodentia > Sciuridae > Marmota > Marmota flaviventris. Next base: position 89,042,225 of record NC_092510.1, read on the forward strand.
TATTGAATAACTGATGATGATTCCAATCCCTATTCTAAATGATGCAATAAATCATCTAATCATCATATAGTACTAGGATTCAGTGGCCATAGGTTTTCATTTTAATGATTAAGAGTCATAGTACAAAAAAAAAAAAAAAAAAAAAAAAGCTACTGTGATTGAGATCCCAGTGTCATCTGACCTTCAAAAGAAGGCTACTAGACATCCAAACTGATGCTCTTGACCATCACTACTCAGATTGGGCTGCTAGAAGACAGTTCCATAGATTGTGTGGCTTATGAACAACAGAAATTAATTTGATTAAGTTCTGAAAGCTGGAAGTCTGGGATCACAGTGTTAGCATGGCCAGATTCTGGTGAGGACCCACTTCTGGGTTGCAGAATATCATCTTCTCATTACATACCCACATGGAGGAGAGAGGGTGTGGTTTATGGCAATCACAATATGCAAGTAGACTTTGGAAGTATAATTGTGGCTTGATAAAAAGAAATGATGATATTTTTATTCTGCTCAAGGAAACCTTCACAATTTCTTTATTACTAGAGACTGAAGTCCTAATATATAGGCATAATATATGCTTTCGAAGATCCAGATCAAATTTTTCTTGAAGTCTTATCACTAAACTGTTCCATCATCATATCCTATATTCAAGACAAACAAAGCAATCTCCCATTTGCTGTTCTTCCTCCAAGCCCTCCACATCCCAACCTTTGATTTCACTCTCTTATAGCAGTCTTTACAAAATTAGCATGGCCAACTCCTAACCTTTCCAACAAATAATTTTAATGTTTCTGCTCCATTTCCTAATTCCTGATGTAAACAAGAAGATGCTATTTTTGAACTCTGATCTTTTTTACTCTTAGAATGTTCTGTATTATAACGTAATGTCATAATATCATGTCACTGTTAAAAATCAGTGATTTTGAGGGCATGTGCAGTGTGCTAAAAACAATGTCACAGGCTTTTCTAACCCTCACTCCAATCCTATGGTACTGACATTATCATTTCCATCTTATGAGGAGGAACAAGATTTGTACAGGGAGACAAAAGCATAGCACTTGAGTTTAAACCAGATATTTTAAGTGTAAAATTTGTATTATCAATAATCACTCTAAACTACTTCATTATTGTTTGTAAACTTTTCAAAAAACTGTCTGTATTTTGCTTATATTTAATTCCCTATACATGACATGTGGTAGAAATTGCAGGTTTTTTTTCCCCTTTGTGTCTTTTAAATTTCTTTGCAAAATGATTTGAATTACATTGTCTTACAGCATAAGCTTTTATGTAGCTCTGCATTCTATCCAAGCACAACAACCCCTGAAACTTTCTTTGCCTTTGTTCATCATTGTTGAGTGTTTGCTTGTTCATCTAGAAACATTAAATGATTTTATTCATTTTTGTTTTAAACTAGCTCTCCACGTTCTTGCTGCTAAACTGACAATCGCTCATTTCAACCATTTGGCAGCTAGCACGCCCTGCCTGCCAGCATCAATATTTACTAATGGACCCTTTCTCTTACAAAAGCTGTTTGCAATAAAAAAAGATAATGAAGAAATTGCTTGACCCCAGTCGTGTAGCTAGCAGTAACCCTGTCATTGGGCCTCTCTGCCATCTGTGCCCAGGGCAGGGCAAGAAAAGGATGGAGAAGCAGAGACAGTGGAAGGGGAACTCCAAGGAGAGAGAAGGTGGATGATTCAGACACAGGAAGGCAGCCACATTCTGTCTGCTTCTGCAGCCTAGACATTTTACATGCATGATCCCAATTCATTCTCAAAACAATGCTAGGAGAATACTGCCCTTGTTCCCTCTGATTTCTTTTCTTAAATGAAAGCAGCTGAGGGTCAGAGAAAGCCAGGGAGTGATTCAAACAAACAGAGAAGGAAGTAATACAACTTGTGTTTTTTACTGGTTAAAATCCTTGAAGTGTGCTGGGTGCAGGGGTGCATGCCTGTAATCTCATATGCCTGTAATCCCAGTGTCTCGGGAGACCGAGGCAGGATGATCTCGAGTTCAAAGTCAGCCTTAGCAAAAGAAAGGCACTAAGCAACTCAGTGAGATCTTGTCTCTAAATAAAATACAAAATAGGGCTGGGGATGTGGCTCAGTGATTGAGTGCCACTGAGTTCAATCCTTGGTACTCCTGTCCCCCCCCCAAAAAAATTCTTGAAATGTGGAAAATGTTTAAAATGGTTTTGAATCCATACCTCTGCTGCAGAAATGTTGTGTGACTTTGAAGAAGGGGTGTGTGTGTGTGTGTGTGTGTGTGTGTGTGAGAGAGAGAGAGAGAGAGAGAGAGATAAGATGCATGCATGAATATGTCTGGTAAATTTTTAGTGTTTGTTTCCCCGTGTGTAAAATAAGAATAACATCAATTTTGATGGTTTACCAGGAGGATTAAATGAGATAATGAACATTAAGTTTTAACCCAATTTCAGACACAAACAACTGCTGCCTACATGATAAGCATTCTTAATTTTCTTCTTCTTAGTGCTATGATTAAATGGTGGATCCAAAATTCCTGCTGAATTCCATGTTATTTCCACACCACCACACATTCTCAACAAGTCAGTAAATAAAAGGAATAAGAGGGAAGGAGCACAAATAAAATATTGAACAATGCTGTCATTAGAACAGACCTCACATTGACTGGTATTTAGGGAGTGCCCCATCTAACCCAGATTTGCTCCATCAAATTTCCAAACCTACCAAGCATAGCCACACTCCATCTTTCTAGGCAGCGTAAATGATACTTTATTGCTGTGCTCAAGTTAATACCTTTATATTCACAGCAAAGTTTTATAGTAAAATTAATTCTTCATCAACACATAGAATATCATCATGTAAGTCACAGAATATGATATATTTGAGAGAAATGAAGCACTTTATTCATGTTATGAGTTCATAGATTCCTCCATTTATGTGGTCTTCAATGAAAATGTTTTAATTTTTCTTTTCTAAATTTATTCCATTGAAGATGAAAGAATGTAAAACACTTAAGAAATATAATGCTAAAAGGCTAAGATCTGGATTTTAACTTGGTCTTGTCCCACATGACCTTGATCAAATTGTCTAATCTCTGTCGGTGTTTCCAAAGCTTTGAAACTGGGGTAAATGAGCTCCTATATATTTTTATAGTCAAACATAATAATATGTATACAGTATTTTGTGCAAATTCAATTCATAAATTTGATGAATATAAGCTTTCTTTCATTTCTGCCTTTTATAGACATGACCAGGTGGACCCAGGTGTGGACCTAGGTATAGAAGTTCAGTCTCCCTGCTTTTGTAATCCAGACACCTAGCAAATGCCTAGCCCTTTTGTCTGACATCAACTTTATAAAGAGATGGTACTTCGTGTGTCTTTCAAGAAGAGATGGTGTAATTTAGCTGAGAAGCTGGAAGAAAGAAAAAATGAGGTAGAAGGGCTCTGTGGTATAGTCAAGAGCAATCAGCGTGGTGCAAAGCTTTCTGTGCCACTCTTGCTAATGGCACAGTTCTGTGACCAGTGACTGGTCAGGTTCTATCTATAAGAACCAAGTGTGCTGGCCTCAATCCTTTTATTGGCAGTTTCCACTGAGCCCCCCACTTTTGTGCAACCTCCAGTGCCATGTACCGCGTACAGCAGGAAGAATCTGAACTTGGCCTCCAGTGCTCTGACTGTGCTTAATTGCAGGATCTTTACAAGTAAGATGGCATCTGTAAATAGAGAGGCCATCACAGAAATGGTGATGCAAAAAATGCCGATTTTCTTCAAAGTTTATCCCCAATGATTTCCCACAAACAATTCCGTACTTCTTGTGTTTTGCATCTTAGGACCGTCATATTTCATGGCCCCTCTTCCTTTGCACACCCGCCTGCCCTGCCTCATCCTGTGAACCTTGAGCATCCTACAGAAGGCCCAGGACTTAGCTGCTAAAAAATAAATGATGAGGGGCTGGGGTTGTCATTCAGTGGTAGAGTCCTTGCCTAGCACATGTGAGGCACTGGGTTTGATCCTCAGCACCACATAAAAATAAATAAATAAAATAAACTTATTGGGTCCATATACAACTAAAAAATGTATTAAAAAATAAATGACTGGATAAAGCAACAATTGGGAAGCTGGATGAACAAATACCATATGCACAAATGACTGAGATCAAGGTTACAGAAAACTCTTGGCATTCTTTCTCTAAAATATTCCTTTCTCAAAAAGGTGTGTCTTACCCACATAATGTAGCATTTATTGAAGGTGGCAGTTTTTGCATTTGATTATATGTGTAATTTTTTTTTCTCTCCTGTAAGCTACATAAGAGAGTGATTCAGTCTTTTTTGTTGTGGTGGTTTAATTGGGACAGTTGTTCATCCTGGAATAAGCACAATACCTGGGTCCAATACTGGTCTTGAATGTGCATGAGTAGAGCATATGAGTGGTCACCTCCCTCTCGTCTTCCGTCTCTATTTTCCCTTCATCTTTCCTTTGGAACTTCTAATTCTTCTTTCTCAAGATCCCCACCTTTAATCAACTCTTTCTTTTTTTCACTCATTGTTTTCACTATGTTACATAATTCCTTTCATCTTTCCTTCAACAGAGAAGTACTACACTTGAGGAAGATGATGCTATTAATAGTAAACACCTGTTAGGGGTTCAGCTCACCAGACACTATTCTAAGCATTTAACTCAAATTAACTCTGGCAATATCCCCCTAAATCCCATGACATAGTTGTTACTCTTTAACCACTGAAATACACTGCCTCCCAGAAACCCACATGACCTCAAATCATATGCTTTAGGAATCTCTGAGAGCTTTGGATTTTAGGGTGAAATAGGATCAGATGCATTTTGAATTTTCTTTGTTGCTTCTTTACCAGTTTCTGAGAAAATTCACTTCACATTATCAGCTTGAAAGTAGATCTGACTGGATTGAAACTCGGAATCACACTGGCCAGCCCAGCTGTCACAGGCAACCTGACAGCCTCCATAGCTCTTGATCTGCAGAATTATGGGAGAATCTTGAACCTGTCAGGATGCTTCACCAGGCTCCTGACCAATGGGTGAATGACAGTGTCAACGTTTTTGTCTCTGCTTGATATTCTTTCTGGGAGCAGCAAATTCTCAGAGCTCTGTGCAGGATATCTACAACCAAGACCCCCACTGAAATATTTCTGCTGCCAAGGAAAGTGGGAATGAGCTCAGAAATAGAGTGCACTGGTCAGAAGTCAGCGTACCTGAGTTACAATCATCTCTCAAGATCCCCAGCTGTGTGACATGGGGCAAGTCACTTAACATTTCCAGACCTCCGTTTTCCTAATTATTATCAAAAGGGAGTCAGCTAGTACCTCTTTCGAGGTCTCATTCAGCTATAAAATTCTCTGAAACTCATTTAAAACAACACAAAAGAAGAAAAGCAAAATAATGAATCGTCAGTTCAGGCAGTTTGACCCCAAGGTGGACAGCTGCAACTCTGAAACTCAAATCACAGCCTTCATGAAACTCCCTCTCCCCCTTTCCAAAGGATGTCCCCACTGAGTATTAGAATATGAAAAGAGTAATAAGCTATGGCTTATGCAGGGCAGTAAAACAAATGAAAATGAGCTGCGAAGAAGGTGAGCCAGGTGCTGGGAGGTGGTAGAGATCTGTAGGCAGCGAGCATTAAAGTAAGAACTAGAAGGAAGGAAAGTGGACCTGATGTGATCTGAGAGAGGACTCAGAGACGGTGTGCGAAGACCTGTGAGTCCGTGGAGCAGAACTGACTCAGGTCTGGAGCTGGATATGTTGTTGAACTTGGCTTTTAGCAACAGTCCTCTCAAAACTGACCCAGACAACAAAGGGGATTTATGACCCTATAAAGCGGAAATTCAGAAGTAGGAAGCTCCTCAGGTGCATTTGATGCAGTGGCTCAGAGATGTCCACAAGCAGGGAGCTTTCTTCCATCTCTCTGGTCTGTTTCCTTTTGTGTCAATTTCAACTTCATTATAAAACTGACTTCACTCCTGGGGCCAAAATTATTAAGCTGTTCTCACATCACATTGCCCAGGAAGTGCTAGAGGGATGGTTTTGGATAGCTTACCCAGAAGAGCAAGAAACTATTTCTCAAAAGCCCTTAGAAAATCTCCTCTCATGACTTATTGATTCCATTTCAGTCACAAAAACCTACTCCTTAATCAATGTCACCAATCAAGAAGAGTATAATGGCCTCTGATTGGCTTAAGTCTCTTTACCAAAGTTAATCACTATAGCAAGGGTTGGGGGGCTCCTTATGATTAGGTAAATTATGAGTTGTATAAGAGCTGGTGCATTTTTTTAAAATTTTTTTTGTTGGTTGTTCAAAACATTACATAGTTCTTGATATATCATATTTCACACTTTGATTCAAGTGGGTTATGAACTCCCATTTTTACCCCGTATACAGATTGCAGAATCACATCAGTTACACATAGAGCTGGTGCATTTAATCTCCTCTAAACTCACAGCTGCTCCACTGTAGGTCCGGAGGAATTGGATGGCAGGAGGCAAGAATACTGGCCATTGCATAAAACACCAAACCAATCAACCAAACAAACAAAACCACTTGGAGGAGGTAACAACACATTTTATATTGAAAACCAAATTCAATTAATTGTAGTTCAATAAGAAGACAGTCTGAATAACGTGTTTACAATCTGTGATTTAGCAAGAAATTTTATTAAAAGGAAGGAATGGATGTTGCTCAATTTCTGAAGTCCACTTCATTCAGAATTCAGAAGAAAGAAAAGCATGGTTGGGTGACCCTTCACCTACCTTTAGTACTGTAGCTTGTTCTGTGGACCTTGACGCTCCTCCAAGTTGGAATTACTGAATTTTCAAATTCTGCACAAATTCTGCACATTTTGCCTGTAAACTCATGAAATGAAAGATATTTAACATGGCAAATGAAGTGAAACTGAACTAAATTTGATGCATAAAATCTTTATTACATCTAGGAAGCAACAATGCTAAAGAACAAGCTGCTTAGGAGACAGTACACATTCGTGATGATCATGACCCTCTCTCTTGGTCATTGGTACTTACAACTTTTGGTGTTGCTAAACCAAAATTCTGGGATTTGGGTACTTTATGGATTAAAGATGCTTATTTGGCTTGAGATTCTTGTTGCTGCAGGGTCAAAACGTATAATACCAGTGTCCTGGAGAGGGGCCCCTGAGTATGTCACAGCAGAGCAACAGAAAGGGAACTGACCTTATCCCAGCCCTCTCTCATAAGAACTCACTCACTTCAGCACCAGTCCCTTTAGAGGAATGCATGGTATCTACTAACGTCTCCACCACCTTAATACCACTACCCAGAGTTATACAAGAGTACAAGACCAGAACTCACACGTTTTAGGTCTTAATTTCAGATCTTTTTGCATATAATCCATCTGAATTTCTGAAGGCATACTATATCTTGTTTCAAACCATAGCAACTCAATTTAGGGTAACCTAAAATAAAAAAGAACCTGATTCTAAGCATAAAAGAAAGATTCTTGAATCCTCGAGGGTAAAATGTAACTGAAAGTTAACAACAATAGGTGGACTTGAATTAAAAATATACTCTACGGTCACGTACATCTAAAAAAAACAAATTTTAAAAAATAAATTTCAAAAAAAAGTTGATAAAAATATTTTAATGTCATCTTTCTCTATTTCATCTTCTCCCAGTCACCCATAAAAAATGTTTCCTTTCCTTTTCACTCAGAGTAAAAGATACCCATATTATCATAGGAGTTGGACTTAGATGACTAGTCACTCAGAGAGAGAGAGAGAGAGAGAGAGAGAGACTCTCTCTCTCTCTCTGTTAATCTGGATTAGCTGCCTCTGTTTAATGCAATTAGCAGTGGGAAGTGTGTGCATATAATTACACTATTCAAAATGTCAGGCAGAACTCCCACCAGGAGCAAGAGGAGAGGTTACAGGGGCACATCACTTCCAATGGCGTTGGCCACAGTGCAGCTGTATTGGTTTACAAATGACTCTACGGCCAGGTGTAAGGAAAGGCCAAGCCTCCATTTATCAGTAAAGGCTCAATATGGGCACAGAAGAGAGAAGCAGGATAGCTAATTGCTCTGATGACCTGTGGAGCAAGCCCATGCTTCCTTGGGAGCAAAGATCCTCAGCAGAGAAAACAGTGGGAGCCTTTGGTTCTAAGCCTGGTCACTTTTAATCCTCCAGAGTCTATCACTCAGGCAACAGCAGAAGTACCATAGGTGGGTCCAGAAGATTCGTTCATGTTTGTGAGTTAATTCTGAGACCTGAGCCCTTGGCTGCGGCCATGCTCCCCTCTTATAAATGTACAGCCATGGCGTTTCAGTCATTCAGAAATCAATTTTCTACAATAAAAATGTCCCTAATGCATGTGTTTTATAATAGGAAGGGCAGGGAGGCTATTGGTTTTCTTATTTCACACACGGGCCCACTGAGGTTTGAAGAGGCGCTTGGCATCACAGGGTTGAGTGGTACCAATTCCGTGAGGAACCAGGTCTCTCTATTCCCCATCCACTAGACCTCCCAATCATAACACATCTTTTGCCTTGGACATTCCCTCTTCTGTGTCCTTTTTCTTCAGTGTCATCAATCACCCTTTTAGTTGCTCCTTATCACTTTCAATTTCTTTTTCCTTCTAGAACGTAAAGTCATTTGCTGTAATTGAGTTTCTGCATTCACTAGCACATTCCACCTTCCATGTGCTCATTGCCAGCGAACAACAGTAAGAGACCAGCATTACAACAGCTGTTGACTCCTCTACGTGGGAGATGAACATGCCCGGCCTGTGAAGTGCAATACCTAATTTAAATAGACAATCAGAATAAAATACAAACCAAAGAGAGACCCTTCTACTGAAATATTGTCCAAGTATCATTACCAATACTTTTGCTTTCTTTCCTCTTCAACCCTAATTTTATCTCCATAAAAACATTCTTCAGACGTCTTTTTGTTTGTTCTCATTTTTATTTTTTGTATGTTTGTTTCCTCAGCTAGATCTGAAGGATTGTTTTTTTTTTTTTTTTTCCTTTTCCCCCACCTGATGGCTTAGCCTTGGAGAGAGCCTTTTCTGATTCCCTGTCACACAATGATGTTTCTTTCCCATTGTGAAGAAGGGGGTTCCTCTGCAGAACGCTCCTTTGGAATTTACACATCATGTTCTGAGGAAACAGGACAGGAGTGATGGAATTCATTGTCTATAAGTTATGTTAGTATCCAAATAACAGACAGAAGAAGCAGAAATAAGCCCTGTGTTAACCAGATTAGAGTCTGGAATTTTGACTTAATAAAACCTGGGCCAGCAGCAACTGCAGGGATCCTGTGGCACTGTGCCCTAGAGAAACTGAGGTAAAGTGGAGCAGGGAGCCCGGCTGACAGCCACCCCAGAGCAGCTTCAGCATCCAAGTCAGCAGGACTCCCAGGGAAGCTTGCTCTCTCTCTTTGGTTTGCAGGCCGCTGCCCATTCTGTTGAATTGAAGGATTCGGAAGAACCCCAAGAAATTATCTTTGGAAATTTCCAGCTGGGTTGCACCCTCCTGATACCAGGGTTAAAAGCAAAGGGTGGGTGTAAGAGCATTTCCAAAGGGCAAGATACAGGGGTGGTAGAGTTGGAAGTGGAAAGGGGAGCAATGGGAAGAAAAGGTTTTTGTGATGAGACTCACTGGGAGCCAGAATCATCCACGGGGGGAGTGTGTTTGATGTGGACTTAATTCTGGTGAGCTATTTAAGTTGGGAGTGGTGGGATCATGGGCAAGCTACTTCTCTTGGGAGATGGTTCAAATTTTTCTTTTCCTACCTTCATCAGGAACCAAGAGGAAGAGAGGGTGTGTGGCTGGGTGAGTGGGGTTTAACAAACTTGTGAAGTTTGCCAGGGTACTGATCTCTCTACTCAGCAAATCATGGCCATTCCTGGACACCTGCCTAAGACAGTGAGCTTGAACAAGCAGGAGACTCAGGTAGTCCAAGATCACTTGATCTGGAGGGAAGAGCCTGGGCAGAGTGTGAGTGATCCAGGAAAGCTGGATCCAGGAAAATTCCAGAGAAGGTGATGGGAGAGTCTATATATTAAATATTAATAATGACCCAGCAGACATGAACAGGGCTTGATCATGTGCTGGGCACTGTACCTGCCTTTTGAACTTAATCATGTCATTTAATTGTCACATCAGCCTTATCTATGGAAGTTAAGTATTGTTATCACTGTCCGAAAGAAGCATAGGACCAGCAAAGTTAATAAACTGCCAAGGTCACAAAAACTAGAAAAAGGAACTATGGGATGGAAGTCCAGTGACTCTCTTCCAAGGCTTATGCTTTGTGATGAGAGCAAATTAATTTTACAACATCGTAGTTCAATAGAAGCAGTCAGATTTTTAGAGTCAAGCCCCAGATCCTGTCGGATTCCCAGATCTGTACTTCTAACCACCATGCCACACAATCTCTCTCCAAACCTTTGGTTTAGAAACCTGAAGTGCCAATAAATGAGAACCATTCAAGCCTGGGTAACTAGCAAAGAAAGGTGAAGAGAAGAATAAATCAAGATGGTTAGGGGGCAGCAAGACAGTGTTGAGAAGCCAAGCCGGCAAGCTGAGAATGAAAAACTCATGGTGACGACAAAGAATTCACTTTAACAAGTTTGTTTTTCCATTCTCTCCCCCCAGCTGATCTGATGACAATCTCATTCCAGCTAAATTCTCCTGTGTCGTACGTCTCTGCTTTTCCATCTCATTTTCTCTCACCTATTTTATTTCCATTCCATTAAACACCGCCTCCTCTTCCTTCCTGACCACTTCATTTTCTGTTTGGTCTCAAGATGTTCCCCAAGCAGCTGACACCCTCAGACAGCTCGTCCTCTTCTTTAGCTGAGTTACTAACAGCTTTTTGTTATCTACTGACCACTGGGGGCCTGAGGCTTGCCCTTTTGGGAGGGGAACCACTAGGGAAGGATGAGGAGGCAGAACCAGAGAAAGAACATCAGTGGACCAAATAGGAAGGTGTCAGAAAAAAAAAAAGTAAAATGAGAGGAAGGCAAGATGAAAGGAAAGAACAGAGGTAGAAAGGCTATTGAAAAATAACCAATGACAGCTTGCAAAGCAAAAAATAAAAATAAAAAGTGAGGAGGTAAAATTCAGAAGAGATGGGGGCTGAGATAAAAATGGGGGAAAAGATAAGGAAGAGGGGAGAAATCTTGGAAAACAGTAAATAAAAGGGGTTGGGGCAGGAGAAGTGAAGCTAGGCTGAAGAGCATAAAAAATGAAATGAAGTAATCAAGCTAGTTGAAAAAACAGCAAGAGACATAGCTAGCCAGCAGAAAGAAATGGAGGTAGAAAAGGAAAACAAACCCAGCAGGGAGAAGATAGATGTAAGCACAACAAGATTGAGAGAGATCCTTCGATAAAATGAGAAGACTCTTTTTCCAAGTCTGTCTTTGCTTCTCCAAATACACCATTTCATTTAACAACAAATGAGCACAATAAAACAGCTTGCAATGCAAGTAATGCCATAGAGCTGTGTGTGCAGGAGATATTGTCTGGTCAGTGATATCTCTCAGGAGACCCCGGGACATCATTTAAGCTTTAGGAACTATGCAAACACCATAATAGCTGATATTAAGTGGAAATGTATATGTGCTCATGCTATGCTTAGTGCTTTTCATATATTATTGCAAGAAATCTTCACCAGAAACTCTGTGATGTAGTTACTGTCAAGTTACTGTTATTATGTTGGTTTAGTAGATGAGGATATGGAGGCATAAAGGGAGTTAGAATAACTTGCCCAAGTTTCACAGGTTTTTAGGTGACAAACCTAGCATCAAGCCCACGTGGTCCAATTCTATAGCCCGGACTCTTAACCACCAAATTCCAGGAAAGGAAACACAGTGCTTTCAAGCAGAGCTTAAAACTGGACAAATTTAAACATTAACTGAACTCTGCTCTGTACCTGTAGCACACTTCTGGTGGTCCGGTGATCACAGAAATAAATAAGCATAGCTTTGGCTCCCAAGGAGATAATGGGGTAGGACTGGGGAGAACACATCTGAACACTTGATTCACTTTAGATAGAAGAGTGTTTTCCTGGAACTAAATGCCATGGAGGCAGAGATGTGGAATGGCCTGTCTTATGAAGCTTTGAGGGAAGAGTAGAAGTTCTCCGCAAATGATTTCTATAGAAAAACATGCTATAAATATTTTAGGCTTTGTGGTCCACAGGAATTTGATAGAACTACTAATTCTGACTTTATCACACCACAATAGCAACCATGAGAAAAAAACAGAGGAGAATGGATACATTCCAAGAAGTATTTTCTTAAGGACCAAGCAATCTGAATTTTATGTGATTTTTCAGGTCGCGAACTAGTACCTTTTTAAGCTTTGTTCATCATTTAAAAATGTAAAAATATTTTAGTCCATAGGTGTGGACTGAATTTCGTCTGAAAGGCTGAGGTTAGTCAAACAGGACCCTAGATAAAAATGATCAAAAGTATTCCCAGTTGAGAAAGGTATGTGCAAAATCAGAGTGGCATGAAGGAACTTGGGTTTTCCTGAGCATATCAGGAAATGTCAGGCATGGAAGTGAGGATAGAGATGAGTGTTGGGGATGTATTATGAAACGTATAGAATTTTACATAAATAGCTTGGGTTTTATGACCTGGGGCCCTTGTAGTAAGTTTTAAATAGAAATTAACCACAGCAATTTTAATTTAAGAAATAAAATTATATAAGGAATATATATATATATATATATATATATATACATATTCCATATATATATATATATATATATATATATATACATATTCCATATATATATATATATATATATATATATATATATATATATACACACACACATATGTGTTTGTGTGTGTTGTATATATATAAGATTGGATCATCGCAATAAATGAGGAATGTGTTTATAAAGGCCCCAGCCAAGGAAGAGGCAAAATATGTAAAATGGAAAATTTTGATCATCATTTAAGAGGTTGGATGTATCAGCTTTGGCTGTGAAATAATTGAGGAAGAGGTGATGTTAGACTCTGAGACACCCCACATGGCTCAAATGTGAATCTGAACTGGAAAGAGCCATTGGGGGTACTGAGCTATTTTACAAAAGCAAACCAATATGTGTGTATGAATGCATACACATGAGTACTTTTCCAATTGTCAGAGTAATATATACTCGTTTTCCTTAAGAGAAGGAAAGATGGTATTATCAACCAATCAGACATTTCTGTGAGCGTGTCAAATACTTCCTATGCACTTCAAAATCGTTGTGCCTTAGATTCTCCTCCAGCCTTGTCAGTCATGATTGACCTAAATCAGGCATGATCTAGGGATACCTTGCCTCAGATTATGCTTCAGACATCTTTACCTATTGTCTTCAGGGTTCTCTGCCTGTTCAGCAAGGAACACTTGTGTGGTCACATTTCTGCAGTCCATGGATTCATGAATTACCCCTAAAGATACGATAACTCAGGGTTATCCATGTCCTATTTCCCCCATGGACCGTGACATCCCTTTGCATGTACCTATGTCCATGAAAGCCAGAGAATTAATGCACAAGGATCAGTACTTGAACATTTGGAGCTGGGAGCAGATGCATGAATGATTCCTATTTCTCTACATAGGCTCACTGTTTGGAGATGAATTTACAAGTCTCCTCAGAAGTCCTGGTGGGACTGAACACCAGCTGTCTGCAGTAAGGGCCAACTCAGTAATGCATCCTTAAATTTTCTTTTCTTACATCTCTGACTCCCTTCACTGACCTTTCACTCATGCTACTTGCATCAATTTAAAAAAAAAAAAAACTGCCTAAAAATCTCTTTTACAGGCTCTTTTCTTAAGAAAACTCAAACAAAAGCAGTTGATTCACAATAAAAGCATATGTTTTGCTCAGACAATCAGCAAATATAGATGTTCCTATTTAGCAGGCAACTTCCAAATGGAAATTTAAGGTGTTTTTTTTCCATTGTATGGTTCTTACAACTTTGAGGACCTCATTGTGCCCTCTGGGGGGAAAAAGTTGGTAGAGAAATGGATCATTGCTACTCTAACTGCATTTGTTTGATTCTCCCACATTCTCTAGGCAAGCACGTGATTGCATGGCCCTACCTAGATGCAAGGGGGCCTGGAAAACTTATCTTGTGCTGAGTGAGCTTTACTTAGCACAACTTTGTTCTCTGAATGGAGGACCGTGTATTTTGGTGATCAGTTAACAATTTCTACTTTAAAGTTCAATGCGTACAATTTGAGAAATAAAGAAAAGTAAACAAATAAATAAGCAAAAATCATATAACATCATCATCTTGAATTAACTGCTGTTTCATTTTTATTTCTATTAAACCTTTTTATTCTACACAGTATAGTCATTCATATGCTTTAAAATCCTACAGTAATTACAGGTTTACATACTGCTCAACTCACTCAATATTTTATTGTGAGCATTTGCTCAATCCATTTATATTCCTCCTGAGATGTCAGGAAGGCTGACTTTTAGAGTCAGCAGATCATATGTAAAGTAGAGGTAAAACTCATCAGGTCAGATGCAGCCCACAGTTCATGGGGGAGACAGGACATGGACCCTGGGTTATCTTATCTTTAGGGATAATTCATGAATCCATGGATTGCTGAAATGTGACCACCAAAGACTTTATGTGTCTTAACTTTAACAATTTAGCCTACTAATTTTTTTTGTCTTTTTAGAATGTAGTAAAAATAATTATTTTTTAGCATTGGATGTTATTGAAACCAAAACCAAATTTGTATTTAACGAACTTCACTACGTCATTGCTGCCAGCCCAAATCTAAAATGTAGTCTTACAGGGAATGTGGAAGAAAAGTGGTAGGCAAAAATATTGTCTCCACTTTCACATAATGATAAATATCCTTGCAGTCATGGGGTTTAGAAGAGGGGTTGTCCTCCATGCAGCTAGGGATAGGACAAAGAGAAGCATGTATTTAAGTAGTAATGACAAAATTTCTAAAGAGGAATAAGCCATTTTTTCTTGGGGCAAGCACTTATTCTTCTTTCTTAAACTCTTATAACCAATAAGTGTAATTTAAACATTGATATTCTTACTGGATTACATATCAAATTCAAAGGGCCAAATCAATCCTATGGGAGTTATGTTATAAATCTATCTTATTTACCCCAAAGTAATTATGCAAGTAAACACTCAAAATCATCTCACTGTGAACCTGTGGCTCCAAAGAAATGTTCTACCATTGTTCTACTAAAGGACAATATAGATAAAGAACTGTGGTACTTCCAAGGAGAAAACTGTGACTTCCACTGGGGACACAGAGAGTACAGAAGTATTCTCAGTGGGCTCCCTGGAGGAAGTCGAACCCACTGTACAGGGTTGAAAAGTACAGTTAAGGTTTAGTTACCTGGGAAGATAATAAATGGCTAAGAACATGGTAAAGAGTTTAACTGACTGTATTGAATGCTAATGGTGATCTTAAGAAAATGACCTTGGCAAAGTTTCTACATGCCCTTTAAAATGATGCTAACAGCATGAAGTCATTGTGGAATTTCTGTGAGAAATGAATGAAGCACAGCATGTAAATTATTTTGTATCGTGTTTGGCTCATGACAAGATCCCCTAACATGTTATCCAATTTGGCAAAGTGCGAAAGAGATACCGAGTGACATTTGCAAAATTGTCTCAAATCCCCAAACACCTGAAAATTTAACATTTACTTTAACATTTTTAAAGATTTTGACAAACCTTCTAAAATATATATAGCAAAATAAAAATTTCCAAAGATCTAAGTCAATTTTGAAAAAAAAAAAACAACAAATAAAAAAGCAAATGAGGAGGATTTAGTCATAAAGACAAAATTACAGTAATACAAAGTGATAGATTTAAACAGCAATGGACAGACTAGTTGGTGAAAGAAAAAAGAGTAGAACGATTTTAAAACTTGAACCATTTATATGTGACATCTCAGTAGATTGTAGAAATGGTACTATGAACCAATGAGGAAAGGACAAATTATTGAATAGATGGTAGTAGGGAGAATGAATAATGATACATGGAAAAATAATATCACTCAAAATGGATTAAGAACTTATACATTTAAAAGAAAAAAAATACTATCAAAACAATAGGGTACAACATCAGAGAATTATAAACTTGTAAATTATCAACTATAAAGTTTTAGAAAGAGTGTGAATTTTAAATATAAAAATTATAGATTCCATTTTAAAATAATATCCTAGAAAAGACCAACAAGTGAATTATATTTTGGTAGATTTTCCTTGCAAGTATCAAATATGACTATCAAAAAGCTCAATTTTAGAGGACGTCAACAAGATTGCAGATCCCAACACTCATCTCCTACCCCACAAAAACAACAAAAGCAATGAATAAACATCTAAATCCCATTGACAGTAATTGTGGCAGAGGTTCTGGGTTTAGCAAAGAAGTAGCAGAGACTCTACATAGTAGATAAATCAAAGATTATCTCACAGAAAAGCATAGGGCATGCTGTATGACCACTTTATACCCTACATGGAAACAGTTCAGGGAGATGGGACCCACTCAAAGGGCTTTACCTGAATGGATAAAAGTTAAGCAGAAGCAACCCAGCAGTTCTCATGACAACTACAGTACCTAAAGCCTTGGGGACCCTCAGTCTATGCCAATGTCAAGCCCATCTGAGGAGGTCACCAGAGTTCATGCTGTTGCACTTTTCAGAGACAAGGAAGGAATCGTGTGCCCTGATCTCCACAGTCAGAGCTGCTGTATCAACCCTGCATCCTCAGGATCCGAGGTTTCTTTTTATATTATGCTCTGACCCAAATAGCTGCTGCATGCCAGGGGCATGACTGTCACTGCAGTACTGTTTCTGGATCCCAGGAATCCGCATTGTATTACCATCCCTGGACCTGAGTAGCCACCGATGCACATTCTCCATTGTCAATGTGCTGTAGAGCAGCTCTATCTCCACAGGTTGAGCTTCAAAAGCAGTCTTAAAGTCTGTGCCCTGGAACCTGGAGGTATCATGGCTACCCGTAGGCCATGACAGACTCAAAGCCATGAGGGATCCCATCAGTTAGGAAAAGGGAACGGAGGAGGATCCCAGAAGCCTTCACATCAAAGATCTTGGTAGCCTTCTCTGCTGTCACCACTGCCACAGACAACCACAGACTTAACCGTTGAGGAACCTCGGAGATTTTAATAATGCTGGCCTCAGATAACAGAGTTTTTCATGAAGACTCCGCTTCTGTGGCTTCCAAGTCAGAGCTACTACCCATGTTCAAGCTGGACAAGGCACTGAAGTCAAGCCCCTGTGCATTTCTCTGTAAGGATAAAGAGAAACTGGGGACCCAGCTCTTTGTCAAAATCTCTCAAAATTGAAGGGGAAGTACTTTTTCCAAATCCATTACTGAGGCCAACAATAAACTGATACAAAACCAAGCAAAGACACTAAAAATGCAGGAAAATACAGGCCAATATCCTTGACTAACATAGATGCAAAAAATCCTTAACAAAACACTAACATACCAAATACAACTGCATATTAAAAGGATCATACACTATGACCAAGTGGGATTTATCCCTTCAGTACAAGGATGCTTCAACTTATATAAATAAATAAACATGACACACCACATTAGATGAATGAAGACCAAAATCATTCAAAAGAAGCATAAAAATAAGGAAATTTGATATAATTTCATGATGGAAACCCTGACTAAATTAGGTATACAAAGGACGTACCTCAATATTGTAAAAGTCATAGATGACAAGCCCACAGTTAACATCATACTCAAGGGTGAGAAGCTAAAATATTTACCTCTAAGATCAAAAACACAACAAGGATGTCTCTCTGACCATTTCCATTCAGCACAGTACTAGAAGATCTGGAAAGAAAAAGAAATAAAAGGCTGGGTGAGTGGCGCACTACTGTAATCCCAGGAACTTGAGAGGCTGAGGCAAGAGGATTGAAAGTTCAAGGCCAGCCTTAGCAATTTAGCAAGACACTGTGTCAAAATAAAAAGAACTGGGGATGTAGCTCAGTGACAGCTCAGTGAAAACTCAGTGATAACGTAACCCTGGTTCAATTCTGAGTTAAGAAAAAAAAAAGAAGACACACAATCCAGAGAGGAATGTACAGGCACTACACAAAGATGACTGAAAATAAGAATCTGGTACTTGAAAGGATCACTATTCCCAATAGTCTTTTTATAAATGTATGCTGGCACAACACTTGCTCATAGTGTGGTTTTATGTATAGAAAAACTTAGGATTCCGTGACTTAAAAATATGGATAAGGTTGCAAGTTATAAAACAAACAAAAATCAGTTCATTTTCTGTATGCTATTAATGATGTTTCCAAAAATTAAAATTGTTTTAAGAAAATAATCCTATTCATAGTATCATAAAAAGAAATAAAACACTTAGGGATAAATTTAACTTAGGAGGTGAGAGATCTGCAGATTGCAAATTGATAAATTAGAAAAGGCACAAATGACCTAAAAATATATTTTTGAATGAGAATGTAGAAATGGCCAATAGGGCAATGAAAATATATTCAACATTACTAATCATCAGGAAAATGCCAATCAAAAGCACAATAGAATATCATCTCACATACATTAGAATGGATATCATTAAAAAGTCAAATGAGAGTAAATGCTGACAAGGTCGTGAGGAAAAGAAATGTATACACTGTTGGTAAGATTGTAAATTCATACAAATATTATAGAAAATAGTATGGAGGTGTCGTGGTTTGGATATGAAGTGACAACCCAACGCTCTTGTGTACATGCAGGAATGTTCAGAGGTAAAATGACTGTATTGTGAGAGCAGTTACCTAATCAGTCCATCCTGGTTTGAATGGACAGATTGGTTTATAACTGTAGGCAAGTGGGGCAAGGCTAGAGGAGATGGGTAGGTACTAGGGTCATGCCCTGGAGGGGGTCATTTGCCCTTCTTCTCTGTCTCTGTCTCTCTGTTTCTCTCTGTCTCTCTGTCTCTCTTTCTCTTTCTATCTCTTTCTTTCTTTCTCTCCCCTCTTGGCTGCCATGACAGGGGAGGATTTTCTCTACTGGGTCCTTCCCCAATGACATTATGCCTCACCTTGGGCCTAGAGCACAATGTAATGGGCTATCTATGATTGAGACCTCTAAAACTGTGAGCCCCAAACAAAGTTTTCCTCCTTTAATTTGTTTTTGTCTGTTATTTTGGTCACTGTGATGTGTAAAGCTGATTAACACAGGAGATCTCTAAAAAATTAATCTAAATTAAAATTACCATATATCAGCCATCCCACTTCTGATTGTATATCCAAAGTCAAATATGTTTGTCCATGATGATTTCAGTATTATTCACAAGATAATCACAATTCTCAATACACAAAATAAATAAAATAAATATTAATATATTTATATGAATATCTATGAATGTGATAAAATATTATTTAATCCTAAGAAGAGAAAAAATCTGTATTTGTGACAATGTGGATTAATCTATCTAGTGAGCTTTAACGGTGAGTGAAATAAATGAGACACACAAATATAAATACTATGTGATTTCACTTGTATTTGAAGTCTAAGGAAACTTCACTTATAAAACAGAGAAATGATGATTGCCAGAAGCTGGGGATCTGGAGAGGTGGGATAAATGGAGAGATTTTGGTCAAAATTTATAAGATTACATTTGCAATGCGAGAAAGCCCTGGGGATCTAATGTACTACACAAAAACTATAGCTAGTAATAATGTGTCATATACTTGAAATTTGCCACAAAAATACATGTTAAGTGTTTTCCATTACATGAGTGTAAATGCACACCCATACACACACTCAGGCAAAGATGGCAATTATGAGATGATGAATATGATAATTGCAAGAATCACTTCAAAAAAAAAAAAAAAAAAAAAAATATATATATATATATATATATATATATATATATATATATATAAATATTACCTGGTACACTTTAAATATATTCAATCTTACTTGTCAATTTTCCTAAAAACTGAAAAACAATAAAATTATTGTAACAGCCAAAGTTAATTTAAAAATAGTCTCTAACATCTACAACTTAGAAATATTAAAATTATACTTGAAAATCAATGTTAAAAGAAAAAAAATAAAAATGCATAAGGGATATTAATTATTATTTCAAAGAAAGTGAAATCCAAATGGCTGATGAGTATATGAAGGCATTCTTAACCCACCTATCAATTAAAAAAAATAAGATTCTTTTTTACATATATCAGATTTTCAAGCATCATAGAACAGGACAATGCCAAGTGTTGGTGAGAATGTAGAGAATCACGAACCTCCGTGCACTGCTGTGGGAAATGTAACATGTGTTGGCCATTGGGCAAGACTTATTGAAATTAAATCCTCACTCATTCAACCAGGAATCAACTTTTAGATATTTACTATCGGCCAGACATGGTGGCACAAACCTGTAGTCCCAGAAACTCAGGAGGTTGAATCAGATGATTTACAAATCCAAGGTAAGATTCTCCAAATTAGTGAGCCCTTGTCTTAAGATAAAAAAGAAAATAAAGGGTAGGAGAATGGAGCTCAGTGATAAAGCATCCTGAGTTCAAGCCTCAGTATTGTAAATATGTTCCATCAATTTGGGTAAATTACTGTATTAGTCAGCATAGGCTTGATTATGATGTGGTAACAACAACAAAAAACAGTATTTATAATGGCAGCAAAAAAAAAAAATATAAAGGCTTAAGACAGCAAATTTTATTTATTTTTTAGAACTGATTTATTTAGAACTGAGATGATTCAGGCAACATACAATTCATGAATTTAAATTAAACCAATCAGTGTTTTTGTATATTCAGGGAATTGTAAAACCATCATTCCTAATTCCAGAACATTTACATCACCCTAAAAAGAAACCTGCTACTCATCAGCAACCATATTTTATTCTCTCCTCTCGCTACCCCTGGGATCTATCAGTGATTTGCATTATTGTGTTAACTTTAAGTTCCTTAATGACAAATTGCATTAAGTTTAAGTTTTAAGGTTCTTTCTTATATTATGAGTATGAGAACTTCATTGTCATGTTTAACAGTTATATTTCCTAGTCTGTAGCTTGTTTTCAAATTTATTTTATGGTGTTTATACAAACTTTTAATTTTAATAAAGTTCAAATTTTTGTTTATTTTATAGATAATGCTTCTGATATTTTATCAAAAATGCATCCCCAAACTAAAGGTCACCTAGATTTTCTTCTATGTTTTCTTTTAGAGATTTTAAAATTTGCATTTGACATTTAGATATAAGATCCATGTGTGACCCACTGTGATCCATTTCTGTGAAATATGTGAGGTCTGTAAGTTGTTTCCTTTATTTAAATGTGAAAGTCAATTATTCTAAAACAATTTACTGAAAGGAATATATATTTTTCAGTTGAATGAAATGTGAGCCTTTGTCAAAGATCAATTGATCAGTTATATTTCTGTGAGTCTATTTCCAGGCAATAAATTCTGTGCCATTGATCTATTTATTTTTTCATCAATATCATGCTGTCTTGATTATTTTTGCTTTGTAATAAGTTGGAAATAATGAATCATCTAAATTTATTGTCCTTCTGTATTGTGTTCACTTTCTTAGGGCTTTTGTCTTTCTATATAATTTTAAAATTTTTTTGTTAATATTTATAAAATAGTTTGTTGAGATTTTGATTCTGAATGTGGCAAATATGTAGATAGAGTTGGAATAAACTGGCTTTCTAATAATATTGAATCTTTTTATCCATGAATAATTAATATCTTTCCACTTTGCATCTCTTTGATATAATCAATTTTACAGTTTTCCATATATAGATACTGTATATAATTGTTAGATTGAGAGTTAAGTCTTTTTTATGGCAGTGTTTAAATTATTTATACATATGTGTGTGTACATATATATAATTGTATGTATGTGTATTTATGTACATATATACAAATGCCTGTGTATATATGTAAACAAACAGTTATCCCTCAATATTCATGGATTCAGAAACTAAATTTATGTATATATTGAATGTGTACAGATACTTTTCTTATCATTATTCCCTAAACACTCCAGTATAACAACTATGTTCCTAGCATTTGCATTGTATTAAATAAATATTGTAAGTAATCTGGATATAATTTAAAGAATATGGGGAGGATATTTTTATGGTTATATGTAAATGCTATGCCATCTGATATATGGAACTTGAGTGTTCAGAGACTTGTTTATCTGTGACAGTTCCTAGAACCAATCCTCTGTGAATACTAAAAATTGACTTCATAAATATATTTATTTATTACAAATTACAATGGTCTATTTCTGGCCTGTAGGAATGCAGGCAATTTTTCTACATTAATCTTTCACCCTGAAGCTTTAATACACTTACTAATTAGATCTAGGAGATTTTATTTATTTATTTTTTGGTCCATTCTTTGGGATTTTCTGGAGAGATAATCATGTATCTGAACCAGTTTAATTCCATTTGTTCCTTTAAATTTTCATATATGTATATAATTTTTCTTTTTACTTAGTGCTCTACTTAGGTAGGAATTGCAGTCTAATGTTGAAAAGAACTAGTTAGAGAGAACACCCTTCTCTAGTTCCTAATTTTGGATGGAAATATTCAGTTTTTAACTATAAGGCATGATTTGAAGTATAGTGTTTGTCTTGTAGAAATTCTTTTTGAAGTTGAAGAATCTCACCTCTAGTCTCAGTATGTTGAGAGTTTTCATCATGATTATTCTGTATTTGTCAATTAGACCAAGTTGATTCTGCTGTACAGATCAACATCTTTCCTAATTTTCTCTTGGGTTTACCAATTGCTGGAAAAAAATGCATTGAATTTTTCAATTATGAGCATGGATATGACCTTTACTTCATTCATTTCTATCACTTTTTACCTATATGTACCTGGATTTGTTGTTAGGTACATACATGTTTAACATTACTTCTTCTTGAGAATTGACCTCTTTATCTTAAGAAATAACCTTTTATCTATAATAATTTTCCATGTATTAAAATCTGCTTTGTCTGAAATTAATAGAACTATCCCATTTTTCATTGATTAACTTTAGTGTGGTATATCATTCTCTATTCTTTTACATATTTATTTTTTGCCACGGGTATTGTAGACAATACACAATTGAATAATGGTTTTTATCCATTCTGATGAGTTAATTAATTAGTGTAATTAGACTGTTAATGTTAAAATTGGTTATAGTTGTATTAGTTAATATCATGTTCTCAACAATTTCCTATTTGTTGTGATAATTTCCAATCTGTTGTGATTCCTTTGTTCCCTTTTGCTGCCTGCTTGATTCTTGTTATTCATTTTATTACTGTTTTCATACATAAATTTATTCTCTCATAGTTCTGGAGACTGGGAAGTCCAAAACCAAGGTACTGAAATCTGGAGTCTGGTAAGGGCACATTCTGTTCCAAGATGGCACCTTGACTGCTGTATCCTCCAGAAAGGAGGAGAACAGTCACTCACATGGCAGAGAATTAGAAGAGGAAGAATTTACCTCCATAGCTCTTTTTATACTGGCATTAGTCTATCCATGAAGGTGGAGTCCTTGTGACCTAACACCTCCCAAAGCCGTACCTTTCAAATCCATTGCATTGGAGAAGAAATTTTCAACACATAAGAATTATCCTTCTTCTTTCATGTTGTCTAATTTTCCATTAAGAGTTCATATTAAACATTTCCATGTTAAACATAGTTATTTAAAATCTTTATTGTAATTCCAACATCCATGTCATATCTAAGTCTTGTTCTGATGTTCACTTTGACTTCTCAGACTTTTTTTTTTCAATATCACAGATTTTTGTTGTTGTTGTAGGTCAGACACAATGAATTGGGTAATAGTGGCTGAGGTAAATCAGGTTTACTGTAGGGTTTGATGCTAATCTGGCTATGAGTTGGACTGGGTTTAATGTTTGCATTATGGACAAATGCTTTCTATTCTTCTAGTGTCCTTTTCATATCTCCTGTTGACCTGGGTTTCTCAGCCTCGCTCCTTTTCAGAGACAGTCTGTGTCTTACTGTTCTTCAGTTGTCACCCAGTGTGATTTAAGGAGCCCTGTTTCAGTGGAAAAGTGTGGGTAAAATCTTCCACAATTTTATGATGAAGTCTCATTTAGTGGACATGTGTTTCTGGATTGTGGCTTTCAAAATTGTTAATTAACTCCTGTGCCTCTGAGAGATAGGAAAACTTGCAAGTTCTGAAGTGAAATAAATGTTCTTCCCTTAGGTGGAATAAAGGCTCTGCTAAAGCCTTTTTCTTTGGACAATAACCTATATTGTGAAGAATCATTTCACAGTCTTAATTCTTCTTGTAAGAACTCAAAGTAGACCTTCCTCTTTCCCCACCAGAATCCGTTGGAGTTCCTGGAGATGAAGTTCATGAATGGAAGAAGGCAGAATTCAGTAAGCCTTTGGCTCCCCCAAATTTTCTATTCTCGAACTAATCCATACTAAACTCCACAAATTAATAAAAAAATTAGCTAAATATTCCCAATAGTTTATAATTCTAGGAGCTTCTGTTCCAGGTCAGAATTCTAAATACTTTGCTCATTTTTCAAATATTAAGAAGTTGGTTTGCCCTGAAATTTCCATCCTCTTCTTCTTCTTTTATTTGTCATTTTTTTTGTTTCAGTTTGTTTAGCTTTCTCTTGTTTAAAAGGACAGATATCACAACTTTGGAACTGAAAAAAAAAAAGTAATATTTTTCATACTGAGAACATGTATCAAGTACATCCAAGTAGAAACCTGGGGCATGTGGGGCACAGTGCATGGATGGGAGTGGAGAGAAGGCATGTAGAGGAATAAAGGAGACCAAAAGTATATACTATAATAAAACAAGAGTGGGGGACTTTCTTGACTAATAAGGAACATATGCCGTGAGTTAAGCAAAATGATTAGCTCGGCCTGTGCACCTGGTGACCCAAGCATGCATGGATCAAGTTGGCTACTAGGAATGGAATCTACAGATCTATATTTAAAAATTGTATTCACAGAAATGCTTTGAAATTGATTTATAGGTTTCTGGTGGTCTGCTGCTGCTTCCTGACTGCTGGTCTTTGTGTCTTATTGTCCCCACACACAGTGAATTCCACATTTTTTCTCTCTGAGTTTCCCCTGAAGAACTCTGTGTGTCCCTCTATCTTTCTCCAGTAGCCATTTGCTTCATTGCCTGCAGAAGGTTTTGCTGCTTGGATACTTATCAGGAGCAGCTGTAGACAGTCTAGATGGGAAGCCAATGATGCATTGCTTGGAGAAGGCCTGCTTAGGAAGGGAGAAAGTGGAAGACTGAAGGCATCAGAGGTCTCAAATGGAGGATATGGAGGGATTCACCAGCAACGAAAGAGACACAAACTCAGGTATCCCTGCCTGTGCCCCTTAAGCCCCTGGGGCAAGAGTACTTGTGGGCTGCCCAGGTTGAGAAGCCCAGAGTCAGTGAGGACCCATGAGGAGGCAGTGGAGAGGTCAGTTTATCAGAACCATCCCTGGAAAGAAACTTGTCTTCAGCAAGAGATGAGCCACATTCACTGTCCTGACCCCCATTCGCCCTTCTTAAATCCACCCCTCTTCTCACATTGAGAATGACCTTTGGGTCCCAGAGGTGAAGTGAAAGCAGGGGAAGTTAAAGCTGTTAAAGCATTCCCTGTGAAACCAAAGTGTGAGAAGCAGCTTACGTGGTGAAAACAGCAGTGGTTGGAGCTGGGCAGACATGTCTTTGGGGCCCAAACCTTGGCCACCCTTGGCATAACCTTGGGCAGCTAATGGAATCTCTCTTGGCTTTTGTTTCTTCTTTATGTTGGGTTTGAGAGAGTTTGTTTTCACAATGAAAGATAAATCATAAAGAAAAGAATATCCCTAGGACATTAATTAGTTTACTGAAAACTCAGTATTGATCTGTGGCATGATGTAACTCTGATGTTAGTCAGGTGGTGCCAGACAGCTTGAGGACGTAGATGTCTATTCTATTTTATTCTGCCTTGGTTGGGTTGTCGAAAATGCAAAAATTAAGCCTGAATCGTACCTATAGAGGGTATATCAGTGGAGAGAGATTGAGAAAGTAAAAGAAAAAAAAAAAAAAAAAACCCTCAAAGTCAGGGATATGCAATCAGGAGCAAAAGAGATAAGAGAATGTTAGATTTATTTTATTATAACAATGGCTAAAACCTATGTATAATTTAGTCAATTCTTGTTTTGTATCAGGTGGGGGTCTACGTACTTGGACTATTTTATTTAATTCTTTCAACTTTGTGGGGATCAATGTCTCTGTGTATGAGCCTTTGTGTGTGTGTCTGTGCACATGTACATATATATGAACCTGTACTGAAACTGATAAAATTGAGGTTTAAGTGATTATATGCCATTTTGATGCCACACTGTTAAAGAGCTGAGGTACTTTGACTTAAATCCATGTCTATCTGACAAAAATTCTGTCTCCTAACTCATAACTGACACAGCTATAATAATAGTCCCTGTGGCCTTAAATAGCATCCAGAGGTGTTTGTCTGCAGCTACTAGCAGAGTTAGGACTTGTATGTGAAAGTCATGGAGAGATGGAGCCCACCCAATATGATTATGAATTTCTTTTTAAATTTCTTTCCCTCAGTTCTGGGATGGAGCCCAGGCCCTCACATGTGAGAGGCAAGTGCTGTACCACTGAGATAAGCCCCCAGCCCTGATTTTGGACTTTTAAACAAATGAAGCTGCAACACAATTGAATGGGCTGCCTCATGAGAGTTAATATTCCTCAGATCAATTGGAGGCATTGAAACAGAAGCAAAGCAAATATTTGCCTGGAATATATTACGGTCATTCATGCATGATACAGAGTAGACTGGATGGTCTCCAAGGTCATTTCCACCCCTAAACATATATGGGGATTTGCCAAGTTTTAGTTTAATAGTCACGTCCCTAGGACTTCACAAATGTGTTTATTATTGCTGTTGATGATTAAGCGAAGTTGATTTCAAACTCAAATTCTCAGAGAAATATTATAAAAAACATAAGTAAAACAAACCTTGCCATTTATAGATCCCTTACATAATTCCCGGCACTAGGTACTTTGCATATTTTAAGCCTCATGACAACCTCTTGGGAAGCCTATTTTATAATGAGTTCACGAATACAGAACCTGAGATGCCCAGAGGTTCCGTCATTTTTTCAAGTTCACAAGGCCAGTAAGTACCAGAAAAGGAGTTGGAATCCAGGCCTATGTACCCCCCAAACTCTTGTTCCTTGGTATCCTATTGTACTACTTCCTTCTATGTGGTCACATTACCCCATTATTTATGAGAAATCTGAGGCTTAGATTGAAAGGAGTTTCTCCATGGACTAACAAATTCCTAGGTTCCCTGAGCTCTTACTGCACCTTAAAAAAAAAAACTTCATTTACTACTCACAACAGTCCTTTGATGTGGTTGTTTTATAAATGCAGAACTGAGAAGCAAAGAGAATGAATGTGTTTCACTTGGTCACTCACACAATAACTGACAAGAACAGAATAATTTAGCAAACCTCAATTTCTTTACAGTGAAGCACTCTGAATTGGCACATTAAACTGACCAAGTTCATAGATATCAGGCTAAATAGTCTGCTTGGGGGCCTCAAAAATCAGAATACCTGAAGCTCAAATCTTCTTTAAAATCTGAGTTAATTCTGTTTTATCCCACATCCACAAATGCTTATGGTTGAAAGTCAATACACTTGTGTGGCTCTGTTTATTATGGCTAGCACTTCAAATCTCATTTTCTCATTCATTCCTATTCTCCATAGAAATGTACCGTTTGCTATGTGCATTGCACAAGTTGCTAATTATAAAGCAGTTTTGCACAAATATCTCAGAGAAAATAAAACCTATGCCTGAAGGTGAACAGGAGGAAAACAAGATTCACACCCAGAAAAGGTCCCTTCTCCACAATAGGGAAATAAATTGGTTGCAAAAGATGACTTTCCTCTGCTGAGTTCAGATTTGGCTCTTGAACTCAGCAAAAGAAAACAAAGGAATGAATTTAATACTGAGGCACACTTTGAAAGGGAAGAAATCTGTCTTCAGATTTTTTCATAGCATCAAAAGAATTCTTAGACACATCAGAAAGACGGGATCAACCATTCAAACTCCCCCGATTTGCATCAGTCTTCTGCATGTCTTGTAAGTGAGGAGTTTTTCAGAAACCAGAATGGAATTCAGAAAGACTTTGTTGGTGCAATGAGCTTTCTTTACAGTAGAGTCAGCTTCATCCTCATACATCAGGGATGGGGATACCGGTTTTCTATAACAATGTTGGAAGGAAAACTGAGGGTCAGGAAGTATAGGTGATTTTCGTATTTCTAGCTCGGTGCTTTGCAAAATGTGGATTTGCAATCTTGATGTTCTCCAAATGTTTGTATGTTTTATTTGTGATGATTTAAAGAGTTCCCCATATTGAAAATGAACCTTTAAAACCTACCTTCTTTTTTTTAGATCTGATACACTAGGCAAGTGATCTTTAAACGGTCAATTTAGTGCCACCTTTTCAAAATTTCATATTCCTTGTTTAGTGACTTTGCTGTTTAAAATGACTCCCAAGAATAGTACTGAAGGGATGACTCCAGTTTCTAAGTGCTCAGATGCTCTGATATGCCTAACAGAGAAAAAACATGTGTTAGATAAGCTTTACTGAAGCGGCAGATATGGTGCTGTTGGCTGAGTCCAGTGTTAGCGAATCACCATATGTATTACATGAGATCTTTATGAACACAAATGCACATCAAAGAAGATAATATATTGATTAGATGATGACACTGTGTGACCACAGATTCACAGGAAACTAAAACTATATTTCCCCCCAGTGTAATGGGTCAGTTTTCCCTAATTCTGAATTTGAGGAAACTTTCTCAATCATTGGTAAATCAAAATGAGAACTTTGAATGAGAATTAACTGTACTTTTAATTTAGGCAGATAATTTCAAACTTACATTTATGATAGTGCTGTTTAAAGTATTCAGCAAAATGCGTTTATTAGCCTGAAAAAGAAAATTTCTTCGAATGAGAACATTAAGTTTGAAACAAATGTGTGCTCATATAGCTGAAATTTGAAAGCAATAAGGGAAAGTTTGAAACATGTGGGTCAGTTTTCTAGCAAAAGCTTTTTGGCTAATCTTGCCAAAATATTTTATCAATCATTAAGCTACAGTGTTTTAATCTTAAAAAAAAAAAAAAAAAAAAAAAAAATTCCTACCTTCTTACATCTGAGTAAACAAATGGAAGAGCCCTTTGAAGCTTATAAAGAGCCTTACCAATACCAATGAGGAATCACCACAATCACTGTTACGGCCTCTTGCTGACAAACTGTGAGGATTACCAGTTATTCTGAGCTCTGCTGTTACTGCAGTTCCATCTATCATAAGAAGAAGAAGAAAAAAAAAAAAAAGTACATTTGATATGCACCTCCCACCCCCATTACCTACTAATAATGAAAAAATAATGACCTTTTTCCCCATGTTGGTGAATATTTTCCCTGTCAACTCTGATATGCTTATAATGTGTGCAGATAGATTATTTATGACCAGGGAAATTAAATATTATTTCATTTCTCCTAATACAATCTGTGGCGTCTCCCAGCTCCCAATTCCTTCCCATTAAGATTATTGTCTTTTCTGCTCCAATTGGCCTTGTGCTATTGGGTCGTAACAGCACTGGCAGAATGCTTGGAGCATAATGGAGGTGGGAGAAATGGTGTCATTTGCAAGGCTGCCTTCCCCGTCTCATCTAAATGAAGACATTTGGTCTCTGCGAGTCAAAACCCATTTTGATGAGTCTGGATGCATTTGGACTAATGCAGGAGGACAGCCACAGTTATAATGGGGTTTCCTGAACTGGGTCTTCTTGCTCAGAATGAGAGAATTTCAGAATTGGTAGGGTAACTCGAGGCCATCTGTTTCCAGTCTCTTGATTTGTTGGTAGGGAAACTGAGGAGTAGAGAAGATGGTTTGTTTAATGAGACAGCTAGTCTAGAAAGCGAGCAGTTTTGTCTTTGTCGAGCCCTGTTCCGTGTTTTCATGCATTTCCTGACCATTCTGGTTCACTCAGGTCATTTTCAGGGGCCCAGGCCCTTTGCTAAGTATTCAAAGGTATAAAAAACATGCCATATGCCTCTGCCTTTGCAGATTGTACGCCTTGCACCAGTCCAGGCTGTCGTGCTCTTCAAGGGGTGGGCTGGGGTTGAATTGCATGCACTGCATGCCAGCTTCTTCTCTCCAATCCTTCCTTCCTTCCTTCCTTCCTTCCTTCCTTCCTTCCTTCCTTCCTCCCTTCCTTCCCATAGGCACTGGTTCTCAGTATGGAACCATTGCATATCACACAAAACTTCCATATATGCCTCATGAAAACTCAACCTGTGCCAAAGAGGAGGCAATAGTAAGATGAGTTTCTCTGTGTCCTATTATAATGTTTATCTTGCACCTCCTCTGTGCCAAAACTGATAACATTCCAATATGTAAAATATGGCTCCTATGGATGTAGAGCTCCCAGCATAGTAAGTAATGGAGAATTAGAAACAGTTAGCTGGAACTACCACTTAATCCAGACCTTGATCCCTAGACTACTGCAGTGTGGCCCTTCCCTGGCCTACTTTCTGTCTTGTTCCCATTTGCGCACCCCAAGGGAGACTGAATTTTGATCATGTCAGTTTTCACATTAAATCCTTTGAAGCACCACTGCAGTTCACATGAAGCCCCCATCTATTAGCCCCTACCCAATTCCTCAATATCATTTATTTCGAATTGATTAAGCCTGAGTGACACCGACAGGCTTCCCATTTCAAAGCCCATGTGCTGTTCCTGGTCTCAGAGGCTCGGTATTGCTGACTCCTCCAGCCAGCGCATGCTCAGTCTGCTGTTTAGAGTGGCCCAAACACTCGCACACTTGGTGACTCATTTCCTATTTGTCATTTCCTCCAGTTTTGTAGACTATAGACTGCAGATCCTATGGGGTGCTGTTCACATTGCCAGTCTTCTGTGATAATAGTTCATGCCAGTCACCCAAAACAAACTGTAAGCAGGGGATGGCTTGATATGATGTGCAGAAAAGTCCCAAGCAGGCACAGTGAGGCAATCAACGGCTTGCTCTGCAGCCACTTGTTTTCAGGACTGGAGCCCGTTTATTCCTTTCGTAGTCTATATTGTCTTTCTAATTACACATTGATTGGCTTGTTTATTTTATTGATTATTTTCTTCATTAGATTGTATATTTGACAGAGTTAGGCATATATTTATAAATATATATATCACATAGGTACTGTGCTATTCCTTGAACCATGTCTGATACAAACAAAATAAATAAATAAATGCTCAGTATATATTGCTGAGTGAATCAGAGAAGGTGAATTGGTAGCATTTGAGTTGAGCTGTGCAATAAAATAGGGTTCAAATAGTCCTCTGTAAAAGAGAGGCATGTGATGGGGGAGGAGTACAACTCTTTACCAAAGAAGTGGAACAAAAAGCACTTATCTTAAAGTACCATGTTCACACATGTAAAGTTCTAGAACAACACCTGGTATAATAATCCTCAAAAACATTTTTATTAGCATTACCATCAGCCTTTTACTAAGCTTAATGCACAACAGAAACACCATCTCATGCATTGATTAGAAAATACACTATTATAAAAAATATAAAAAGAAAACATCAAAGTTTGTAATTAGCTTGTATGGCTTGGGGAATTCCCAGGAGCGATTTGGATTTTATAACTTTTGAAGTTCCTTCCCGCCAGGCAATTTACCTTGAGACAGTGAAGAAATAGACTTCACAAAATAAATAAATAAATAAGCAAGCTTATCACATGGCCTAGGAGAACAACATTTAAAAATGAAAGCCATATTTTTTCTTTGTTTTGGAATGTTCTCCTCATCATTGCCATAACCTGGTGAACAAATGTCCTGGGAGGTCAATGAAGATTGACAGAGCTATGTCACTACCCTAATGACTCTTTCTAAGTCACATATGAAAGAGAAAGAATGCTCCACAGCAAATTTTTAGAAATTCCTTCTTAGATCTCTAAAGCTAGGAAGTCATTATCTATTTTCAAAATAATTTCAAAGCATCTTCTGCCAAAAATTCCAAGTTCACAGTGAGGACTCAAAATTGAAGTCATTTGCTACCTTCTTCCAGGGAGGAGAACACCTTTCAATGGGCCACATGTTTTTTGTTTTTTTTTTTTTTCCTTCTCTCTCTGTTTTATTAAGTCAGTGGGTTTTATTTATTTGTTGTTGTTAGAAAAAAAAATATTAAAAAATATTCTATTAACACATTTTACTTTTAAAAACAGTTTCTGCTTTATACACAAACAAAAATGCAATTGGTAAATCTTTGGGGATTAGTAAAAAATGTGGGTAGCAGAGCTAAATATATTGATTAATTAATTAAAAATCTATTAAATCCCTCACTGTTTAATCAGATTGTGTTTAGCTATTTATTTTCTAATGACTAGACTATGTATCATTTTAAATGATTAAAACATGAGAACTTTACTTCTCCATTAAAGATTTTTGGCAAGAAATCATTCTACCTGGAAGGACATTATTGCCCATAGCCACACTGGTTCCGCTAGGTGATAAGTGCCAATTAGGATGCTATTCTAGTTATAACCCAAATTATTCTTCTCTTCTTCCATAGGCCACACAAAGTGAGCCTAATTTACATAGCAAATGAGTCACAGAAGCTGATGTAAAGGCAGTCTTTTTTTTTATTTCAAAACCCTACTAGGTTGATGAAACATTATGCCTCTTTTGACAGATTTAGGCATGCGCGCGCACACACACACAAACACAAACAAACAAAACAAGCAAACAAACAAAAAAACGACATTTCCCCCCCCCCCCCACACACACACAGGATATATATTCCCTGAACTCCAGATATTGCACTAAGCCCTATGTAGTTCAACTTGTGCCCAATGACATACATGTTTTTTTTCTCTTTTTTTGGGGGGTGGGGTGGGGGCAGGATTGAACTCAGAGGCACTTGATCACTGAGCCACATCCCCAGCCCTATTTTGTATTTCATTTAGAGACAAGGTCTCACTGGGTTGCTTAGTACCTTGCTGTTGCTGAGGCTGGCTTTGAACTCATGATCCTCCTGCCTCAGCTTCCTGAGCTGCTGGGATTACAGGCGTGCGCCATCACACCTGGCAACGTGCATGTTTTTTAACATGGTAAAATGGCATCTGCTTCCTCTTACTCTGCAAGCCCTATCATTACAAGCTCATCAAGGCGTTAACCTTAGCAGTATAAACTGTAGTTCTTGCTACAGGGGATTGAGTAGTTACTGTGTTCCATACACCTTTCTGAAAACCTTAAGCATATTAACTAATTTGAACTTGCTGAAAATTCTATGAGATAGGTAATAAAATAATTTCCACTTTAAAGATGAAATAATTGAAGCATCAGGACACTGGGTCAGCACCAGGACAATAAGCTGCCTGTTCAAATCCATGCTACAATTACATGCTGGAGCTGAGATATGAGTCCAACAGCCAGCCTCCAGAGCCGAGAAGAGCCAATACACCCGGTCCCCCCAATATTCTACCCACTTATCACGACTGCTTTTCTGATTTACCTAAGGTAAGGGAGCAAATAACAACAGAGGCCACTAGCAACAAATAAATATCTTGCTTTTACATAATAGAAACTCACAATATTAATTCTATTGGAGTTTTAAACTGATCTAACATCAAATATTTGGTCCTCACTCATATTAGTCTTGTGGCTGCGAAAAGAGAAAACATTTTTAATTTTTGTTTCTAAAGTTTTTGCTTTTGTTCTTTATTTCTTGTCCAGATTTCAGTCCATGTTCTGAATGAAGGACCTAGGGATTTGTGATCTTCCTTATTTAACTTCATAGTTTCAAGGTGATATTAGGAGTAGACACCCCACCCTACTGCTCCTGTCCTTCATACTATTTTATGGTTGTGACAATGCAACTCCTAAAGCCTTGATTTTAATGGCTACCTCACTCCAGGCAAACACAGTTGATACTTTAATTAGCTCTTCCAATGTTGCGTGCATGGGCAGCCACATTCCCTTCCTTGAATTCTGAAAGAATTACGATTGCCTTCATTCCCAACTAGGTCAGGAAATCTATCAAAAATTCCTCCTTCCTTCTTAAGAACTGTTGCCTATAACCCCCTCCTTGGCATCCATCTCTGAGTCAGTCATGGCTCTGGGGTTCAGGCAATAGAATAAGAATGGCTATTTTGGTGGGAAAAAAAAAAGCAAGTTCTTAAAAATATATTGAGTAGCTTACAAAAATCAACAAGATCCTGATCAATCAGATCTCAAAAATACCCAGGAACTAAAATAAGCTCGGCAGCAGGGAGAGCTCCTGTGGGCTGTAGGAGGCAAAACTCAGAGTTCCACCAGCAGAGGAGCTCTGCTGCCCTTTGCAACATGACCCTCCCCACCTCAGGAATATTGGTGCTACAGCCAGCATGAGGGTCTCCTTCCACCCTCCCTGAATCACTGCTTCTCATCAGTCCTTCAGGGGTCAGAATCAGGGGTGTGATCTGCAGATCCGTCTACCAAGGCCAGGCGTCTGTGCCTACCCTTTAGCCCCCAACAAAACTTACCTAGTAGATGAGCTTCCATTTTTGTTGTGGTTGTTGTTGTTTTCTAAAAACAACAAGGTTTAAGTTTGGGAAGGTTAAATAAACACCAAATTTCAGTGGCAGAAAGTAAGTAAAATCTGTTTCAAGATGTAATCAAATTCTCATAAGAGATTAAGTGGGTGAAGATAATAAGGCAGCCGTCTCATGAAATGTCACACCATGAGCTCTCACAATTCATTACAAACCAGAATTGTATACAAAACAGTGTTTGTACTCATTGACTCAAAAGTTTGTTTATTTTTTAATTAAGCATCTCTTATCTATATATATCTGTTTTAAGCAATATAGATTCAATATCTCTCTCTCCTCCTCCTATATATATATATATATATATATATATATATTTATATATTTATATTTATATAAACACATATATATTCACATTCATATATATATATATATATATATATGTATGAATGTGCATATTTATATGAAACTATTTTTTTCCTACTACTTTGTAGGAGGGAAATTTATACTTTTCCATTTGCATTATTTATGTCATCTTGTATATTTAAATGCTGATTGAAAGTTTGGAGCAAGAAAGACATGCAAAACAAAAGTTAGAAGAAAAGGGGGTCAAGAGTAGACATTTGGGTCTTAGATCTGCTTCTAGATCACTGTGGATCTCTTGGTAGATCAGCAAAGTTCAGCTCTAATCTCCTGACACATGAAACAGGTAACAACTAAATTGCCTCATTAAGATGGGACTGTCTAACTGGTTTGGACTTCACTTGATTCTTCATAATAAACAAAGAAGCATGTTTTTCAGAGCACTCAGTAACAGATATTGACTGACGAAATATTTTGCTATT
Organism: Marmota flaviventris; assembly: GCF_047511675.1. Lineage (NCBI taxonomy): Eukaryota > Metazoa > Chordata > Mammalia > Rodentia > Sciuridae > Marmota > Marmota flaviventris. Next base: position 89,077,664 of record NC_092510.1, read on the forward strand.
ACATATAATTCTTAACAAGCTGTCTGAAATCCTTTTTATACCACACAAGCTTCAACTCCTGTTCATGTGGTTTTATTTCTCTGCTAAAATTTCTTTTTGAATTTTAAATTCAAGTTTTAAAGTCATTCTGACCATTCATACACACATTTTTTTTTTTTTTTTTTAAGTGGGAAAAGGTCAAACGAAGTATTCTGTTGTACTCGGGGCATTACTGATAAGTTGAAATGACCCTCTCCTATTTTATTATCCATATTAGAGGCAGTGAATAGTGACTTAATTATTAGTAATTAGTTTTATGAACTAATTTTAATTTTATTTTTTAGGAAAGAACACAAATCCCTCATTCTTTATACCTCAATAGATGAAAGAAGAAAATTATCTTTTTATTAGGAGCAAAATCTGGAAATGTTTCTGATTTCTCTCAACCCCACTTCTCTTTCATAATCAGGAGACAAGGAAAGTATCCAAGTGGAAGGATTGGAGAAAAATATTAGGATGATCATCTTAGTCCCTGGAGCTGTCTTGCAGAGAGAACCTTCTTCCATTGAAGTCCAAACTTTGTAGGAGATTGGGTGATGGATTAAACCCTCAACCTCTACAGAGCTTGTACACATTTAACAAGATGAGTTCTCAGAAAATTACATCTGTGTTAGAAGATGGTGTCACTTATTCTAATAACACTTTCTCTCTTGTAACACTGATATTTTGATGTCTGACAGAGAGTGCAGTTACGGAAATCAGAACTTAGGTGTTTTTTGTTGGATTCCTGAACATTTCAACCTGTTCTATCTGTGACAGCAACTTTTTTGAAAGAGTTCTTCCCTGTTCTCTATTAGCCATCCTACCAGCAAGTAGCCGAAATTGTCAGAAAGACAGCTTCCTCTCTTGAACATGGCAATAATTTAATGTTCTTTTTTCTTTCATTCCTTTTAAATGCATGTAATTTATTTTTTTTTAGAACAGGACACCCAAATCTTTCTGTCTTCTTCTTCAGTGATACATTTTCTTCTTCTCATCACAATTTTTCTCCTCAACAACAAGAAACTCATTTTTAAAAAATTATATGGTCAAGTATCAGTGGGCTCTTTCAGGAGAAATATAAGAGGAGACTTAACAGAACTTCCCTCAGAACCCTATGTTTGGAGGTTTGGAGAAATAAATTAGACCAAAAAAAAATCATAAATGGTATGGATAGACATTGCCAAGAAAATTTTCCTTTTTGTTATTTGGATTGAGAAGTCAAATGATACCTTAAAATGAAACTTTGTGAACCCTAGATTTGCCCCTCAACTCTATTTACCCAATAGAGTATAGATTGAACACAATATGATATTCATTTGCTTTGGCATAGTAGTTGGAATATCACTGCACATGCTATGCTTGAAAAGTGAGAGATAAATTGGTTTTTAGTAATGTTTCTTAAGAAGATTGATGGATTATCTGTACATGAGCAGACTAGTCTTTTAATCCCAAGTTGTTCTTGCTCAGAGCCAAACCACATCAAATTAACTAATTTGTTCATTCATTCATTCTTTTATCATATATCAGTCAACCAATTTAAAAACATTTATTGACAGTGGACTTGGTTTCAGTCATTTTTATACATATCAGGCATACACAATTCAACAAAACATATAAGAACCTTAAATTCTCCTGAGAAAGACTAGCAGTAAAAAATAAGTAAATGACAGTATTTTAAAGGGAATAAAGTTCTAGAGAATGAAATAAAACAAGAAAGATTATGTGTCAGAAAAGAGAGTTTAAACTGTTTAATACTATTATTTTTGACAGATACATACTAATTGTACATTTTTATAAAGCATGTGATGTTTTGATTTATTTGTACATCGAGTAATAATTCAGGGTCGTTAGCATAACCTTCAGGTTAAACGCATTATTTCTGATGATGACCACATTCAAAATTCTCTCTTCTTATTTAGAGATATTCATTTATTTTAAATTATTTATGCTACTGTACCCCAAAAATCTGAATTCATTCTTCTTATCAAACGGTAACATTGGACCCATTGGCCAAACTTCCCATAAATCTTTAGAAAGAGTGGTCATACAGGAAGGGCACAGTGAGAGTGTCTGAAGGAAGACTTGAGAGGAGGAGAGGAGAGCCCTGCATACCTGCAGGAGAGAGCAGTCCCAGAGGAGGGGACAGGGCTAAAGGCTCCGAGGTTTAGTCCTTTTTTTGTTTTGTTTTGTTTTGTTTTGTTGTTGTTCTTTTTAGTTATACATGACAGCAGAACGTATTTTGACATGTCATACATACATGGAGTATAACTTCCTGTTCTTGTGGTTGTACGTGACATGGAATTACACTCTCATGTATTTACATATGAATACAGGAGGATTATGTCTGATCCATTCTACCATCTTTCCTATTCCCATATCCCCTGTCTTCCCCCATTTTCCCCCTATCCAATTCTGTGACCTATACTCGCTCCCCCCCCCTTTATTGTGTGTCAGCATCTACATATTCAGAGAGAATATTTGGCCTTTGGTTTGGGGGGATTGGCTTATTTCACTTAGCATAATAGTCTCCAGTTCCACCTATTTATCAGAAAATGCCATAATTTCATTCTTCTTTATGGCCGAGTAATATTCCTTTGCATATATGTACCACATTTTCTTTATCCATTCATCTGTTGAAGTGCACCTAGGTTTATTTCATAGCTTCTCTCTTGTGAATTGAGTTGCTATAAACAGTAATGTGACTGCATCACTATAGCATGATAGATATATGGTGGTTATATTCCAAGTTTTCTGAGACTTTAGTCTTAAATAGTCAGAGAAAAGTATGATTGAAGTTGGGTTGCAAGAAGATGAGTAAGAATCAATGTCCGTCCGTGAGTTAATTGTAGGCCATATTGCATGGGACATCAGGGTCACTATGTTTGTAACTGCAAAGACTGAGGTGGAAAGGTGCTGTAGTATTCGGCACTTTAACTCTGGAACAGCCTGCAAGAAGTGGTTCAAAGGATAGAAGTGCAGAGATTAATTAAGATGACACTTTCACAAGGCAAATATGGTGGCACAGACAGGTCAGTTCCATTAGATGTGACAAACCACAACCTGGATATATTTTGAGGATTAAAGAAACAAGGTTTTCTGGAAAGAGTTAAATGGGAACATGCTTCTGCTGCCACATTAGACATTTTATATTACACACGATCTATTAGAGAGAGCAAATATAAAGGCGACAAGAGAAAGCTTGATTTCAGGAGAAAGGACAAGGATATTGATACACATTTGAGAAGGACTAGCCTCCAGGTGGGGTCTAAAACCAGAACACTGGAGGTGATCGTCCAGGGAGTGAGTTTAGGTGGGGCAGAGGAGAAATCCATGGGTACTGTTGAGGAGAGGAAGGGGACAGGAAGATCAGGAAGAACTTACCAAAGAAACAGCCAGAGCCAGTGTCGGAAAGAATAGTCAGATGTGGATGTTCACCTGGAATTAAGGTCAATAAGCAAGTGGGAGACATAGACCTTATCAAAGGATGCTCATAGGTCAACTGAGCTCAGTACTGAGACCAGTTACTGCATGTAACAATGTGCAAGTGGCTGGAGGTTTGACAAGAACAGTTTCGTTGGAGGTGTGTTGGTGCAAGACTTATTAGGGCGGGCACAACAGAACAGTGGTAGGTAAACTAGAGACCTTGGCTACAGAGCTCTCCCTGGCCTCTCAGTTAATAGCCTCATGTCCTCACGGTAGACATCACTGCAACTCACCAGCAATGCTGAGGAAATGCTCCTTTAAGGCACACTAAAAGGCCCATCCCTCCCCCTTTTCTTGAAGTTAAGTGTGATGATTGTTGTGCTTTGGCAAATGAATGATCAGCAGGAGTGACAAGTATCAATTCCAAGCAGAAGCACTAGAATTTGGAATGCAAGTGTGCATCTCTTTCTTTTTTCTGCTGCTTTTAACAATGTTCTGTCTCATGGGAGCTTTATCATCCGTGGCCCAATATGAAACAGAAATCATCTGCAAAGTTTTGAAAAAATGAAGTTGGTTATTTCAAGCCACTGAACGTTGGGGGTCATTGGTTACTGCATCCTGATCCAGCCTAATCTGACTGCCACACACCAATGTTCTCCGGCTGTTGAACCCTCTGCAGTTGCTCTCTGGACACTGACCAACTGGACCTGCCTATTCAGCACTTATTGGGAGTCAGTAAGCTCTCTTGAAGGGATGGACGTCCTCTCTTTCCTGCATCAGCACCAACAAATGCAGAATAGTAATAATTAGCTCCTTTTCTTTTCTAGACATGAAGACTTCTATTTCTCACCAGAAAGGTGGTAGAAATGACAATAAAGCCTGTGTCAATAAAGCTCTAGTGTCACATATCAGGGTAAGGAGAGGGACCGTGAACTCAATGTAAGAGTCTGCTGCATTAAAGGAAAAGAACTTGCTGTCACTCCAGGTTTTTATCATGTATCAGTCTCCTTTTGCAATTTTGTTTTATGCAAAAGGAGACTCATAAATGATAAGTGCTCAGTAACTGTAATGTTTTGGTTGTACTTTTTGCTCTTTATTGTCATAAATACTATTTTTTGATAATGATATGATTCCTCGCTGGTCACGATGGAGTTTCTTGCTGAAGTGCTTTTCTCCAGCACCCTAGTGAATCCCCATCCTTCATGGACCAGGGCATACATTACAGGAAAACCTGGATGCACATGACGTTTGTTCGATGTCTGCTGCGTACCTGGTCTGCACTTAGAAAGCTGAAGTTAGACGAGCTCTGTTCAGATTCATTCCTCCACTTCAGCTCCTTGTGGCTTGAAGTCTTTCATATAAGAAAGGAAGTCTCTTTGTCAAGCCCATCTATCGTCCACGGGAAGGAAGTCCATCAAATTTCCCCATGTCAGCACACCGATGGTGCATTTCTCACAAGTTTATGGGCCCCTGATCACCAATCTTCAAGTAGGGAAATTGGACCCATTTGGATTGAGTGATTTGTAAAGGGTGAAACATAGAGAGGCAGAGACAGAAGTACAGAGAGAGAGAGCAACAAACAGAAATGCAGATCCAGAGAGAGAAAGAGATGCTGAGACAAAGAAAGAGATAAAGAGATTGGGTCAGAGTACTGAGAAAAAAGAAAATAAATACTTATGCTCTAAAAGAGATGTGTTTGATTCCTCTTTTAAGTATTTCTTCATTGTCAAAGTGAGTACATGGCCCTAATAATAAACCGAATTTAGACAATTGCAGTAAAACAAGGGAATCGTGGTTGATGCAAACCCCGATCAGCATGCCAAATGACTAGATTCATTTTCGTCCCTTTTTCCCCCCATAAACTGCACCAAGCCAGACCATTCAATTCAGCAAGCCATCGAGGACTGTGAGATATTACATCATTATAATGCTGTATCTATAATTCATTCGCCATGTCCGTGAAATGGTGATAAATTCAGGACTTACTCACAAGGATCATTTCACATATTTCATCTCAAGCCTTTTTAAATAATTTTTATTTTTTAAATTCCCATTATAACTTCTGTCAGCTGATCAGCCAAAAATTACTCAGTTCTGAAAAGTGATGTGGTATAGTGAAATCAGGCTGAGACTCTGTAACTAGCCTCTGGACTGTCAGGCTTGTTAATTTTGTGGGAGCAAAAGTGGCAAATGGGCTAAGATTTATTGAACCAAGTCTATGAATTGAGAATAGTAATCCTGCCTTACAGGTTTCTAAAGGACAAATTGAAAATAAAATTGAATATTCTATTACCAAATTTAGATCTCACTAGATACATGAGGCTGGCAAAGATTTTCGTTTGTTTGCTTTTCTTCAGCCAATATGCATATATTGTCAGGCTATTTTGTGATGCTGTAATAAAATACCTGATGGAGGATGCATTTACAAATAAAAAAAGGTATATTTTTTTTTCAAGGTTTCAGATGCTAAAACTCTTAAGATTGGGAAGCCCATTTGTTAGCCTCTGATGAAGGCACATTGCATCACACAAGAGGAAAATGTTCAGCAGTGGCAAGCAGCATGTACAGAACAAACCAGACACATGGAGTGACCTCAGTTTATAACAATCAGCTGTCATGTGGCCAATTCCATCTTTTTGAGACCTAACCCCAAGGTGAGGCCTTAATCCCTTCTCAGAGCAAGCCCCATGACCTAATTATCTCCCGTGAAACCTTTCCTTTTAAGAGTTCAACCAACACTCAATGTGGTTACATGGAGGACCAAGATCCTAATATGTGATCCTCTGGGGGAAAATTTTTCCAAATTATATATGCGTTGAACAGCAGTTGACGGAAACCTTGCCCTTGAGAGGTTTCTCATCTCATGAGGGCGACTGCCAAGAATATCACAACTCAGTGACTGTGTGAAGAATCCTGTATACTGAACTAAATATATGTGGGAGATGGAGCAAAATAAGGGAACAGTGGGGTGGGGAATCCCGTGAAGAAAGAGGGGCCATCGGTGGAGTAGAGAATGGGGGAGGGGGAGAGGCAGGAGGGACAGGAAAAGGGAGGAATGGCGGGATTATCTGAATTATGCCGTGTACCTATATGAATACGCCATGGAAAATTCCACCTTTCTGTGTACCTAGAAAGCACCAACTAAAGGAACAGTAGATAGGCAGAAGGATCACCAGGACAGTGGAGAAGGGGAACAGGATGGAGGGAGAAAGGGAGGGAGAGAGGAAGCACGGAGGACTGACAAGGAGCATACTGTGATCCATGCATGCACGATGGTGTCAAATGAACCCCACTATCGTGATAACTAGGATGCACTAATAAAGAGATTTTTAAAATTTGTTGTGAAAAAAAGAAAAAACCAGGAAGTGATAACAAACTTGGTGTGAGTTTCTCCTAAGAGATTTCTCTGAGATCTGGGCCTTAAAACATGTTTTGATGAATTTCTCTTTGGAAGAAGAGCTTGTTCTGGGTCATGAATCATCAAAAGGGAGTGGCATAGCCATTATGTTGTTTTCCTAGGATTGCCTTAACAAAGCCCCCAAACCACAGATGGCTTAACACCATAGAAATGCATTGTTTCCTAGCTCTGCCTGCTGGAAGTCCAAAAGCGGCATGTGCTCACACTGAGTGCCTCAATGAAGATCCTTCCTTGCTTCTTCAGCTTTGGACAGCCCCACGTGCTCCTTACCTGTGGCATCACACCTTCTACCTCTGCCTCCTTCCTCGCTGGGTCATCTCCTCCCTGTGTGTCTCTGTCCTTGTGTGGTTTTCTCCTCTGTTGTGTGTCAGTGCCACGTGTCCCTGTTTCTATGATGACACAGTCCTATTGTCTTAAGTGCACCAGGGTCCCAGGTGCCTTGTCTTAACTAGATTGTAGCTACTAAGACCTGTTTCCAAATCAGGCGTGAACCTCCACATACCTTCCCTCGGGTGAGATGGGGAGAGCAGACGTTCATGGAAAGTTAAATGTGATGGACCTACATGGGGTGTTTGGTAAAGGGGAGAAGGCTGGAGTCAGAATGGGGAGAGCACAGGATGGCCCATGGAGGAGTCCTCAGGCTTGCTGCAGCAGGAGAATGAGTAGAGCAGCTTCCTCTTACAAAGACCACTCTTGTGGCAGTGAAGGAAAATGGGCCAAATGGGAATGACAGTTGTATGTGATAGCCATAGCAACTGTTCAGATAAACAGGGGGGAAGTGCACAAGGTGTCAGAACTCAGGGAAGTTTCTTAGATGTGGTGGTAATTGATCCAAGGTGGAGAATCAAGAGGAAGAAACAGAAGATGACCCTGCGGTTTCTTGATTTGGTTGCTGTGCCTCTGGAAAGACTATTAGTAAAGAGATGAGCCATAGCTAGGAAAGTTGACAGGGAAAGGGAAGAAGGAGGGGGAGAATGGAAATTTTAAATTTAGTACATATCAGGGTATTTGGGGGAAAAATGGAACTTAAACAATATCTTGAGGAATTGTTGAGGGCCACAGCCGAGTTGGGATGACGCATGGCATTTTTGCCAGAAGTAGTGGTTGAGAGGTGACACCAGCGAGCCATTAAGATGATGACTTTTGAGTTCCCATTGAGTTCTGGTTGAGCTCTCGCGGGGATTCCTGAAGAGTTTGCGTTGGTTGGTGAAGTTCCTGTGGTGGGATTTCCCGTTGGTGTGTGGTGTGTCCCAGGAGAAGGCCGCGTGTGTGGCATTCTCAGGAGTGCAGAGAATAAAGGAGTTTCTGTTTTGAACCTACAAGGCTGTGTGGCGGCTCGGTTATTTTGTGCCCAGCCAGACTGCGGCAAGGAATAGAAATGATGAATCCATTTTGCATTGAACCAGATCCAATTCATTATCCAAGGCACATAAGTTTCTTTTGCTATGTAACAAGTCACCACACACTTAGCTGAGAACAACACATACATTTATTAATTCACAGACTTTTTCATTTAGGTGTCTGGGTGTGGGTCAGATGGTTCTCTGTTGAGGATCTACCAGGCTAGAATGACGTCAGCACTGTGATCTCATCTGACATTCAGGGTCCTCTTTTCTATTTTCTGGTTGTTGGTAAAATTCAGTTTCATGTGGTTGCAGGACTGAGGCTCAGTGAGGCTGTCCACAATTCCCTGCCATTTGGTCATCACCACAGCATAACCCATCACTCCTCAAGTCCAGCAGGAGAGCATGTGCTTGGACTCTGGCTTCTAGATCAGCTTTCAAAAGACTCTAGGGATTAGAGTAGGCCCACCCAGAGGGATCTCCCTTTTGATTAGTTTATGGTCAACTGTGTAAGGACCTCTACTTGTAATCCCTTCTACCATTTAGAATAATCTAATCACAGGAGTTACTCATCATGATTACAAGCTCCACCCACATATAGTGAGGAAGGGTTTATACAGGGTTTGCATATCAGAGGATGGAACCCTTAGGAAGATTGTTGAATCCTTCCCACCATATCAGGTAGAATGAGTGTGGGTAGAGCAAGGGTTTCACTTCCTCTCTTCCCACTTCAATTTTATTATTATTTTCATAGAAATTCATTGCCTCCAGGGATGTCACTCATATGAATTTGGGGAGGTAATGAAATGTTTGGGTAGAGCCATGACTCTGAAATTAGCAATAATCATCTGCAACTCTGAACAAAAATTGTGAATTCACCAACAACTCTGAGCTTTTTCACATGTTTAGGAATAAAGATTCTTTTTGTACCACCATAAGAAAACAACTAGCAAAACAAGAAAGTTGGCACACATTTTAGAAATGTTTACTCAATTTAAGTTTTCTGGGGATTTCAGAGTCCTCCCAGTTAATGGTAAATTGTAGCAATTAATAATAATGGTGATGATGATAATTATGCATAATTTGTACTCACAGAATACCTACATGCATTTTCCAAAGTCAGACTTGCAGTGACCTTATGGATTCTATTCAAAAAACACTAATTTGTCCTCAACTCTGTGTATTGTAGAAGGCTCTTTGTATACAAAATTCAATTAATTACACCTTTTATCCTTACCTACTTCAAGGGTCAGTTAGTTGAAATATATGAATGATGCCTGTTTCATGTAACTAAAGAAACAAAGCCCAGAGAGGGGAATTATTGAGTAAAAAACACACAGTTAATTAGATATAAAATCTTGCTCATTCCACCATCATATTCTTGTTTCCCACTGCGTGGAATCGCTAGATTGTTCTCCAAAGGTCAGAAGAAATTTCCTGGGGAATCACAGCTGGAAAGATTGACCAATTTAAATGCCTTGAGGATCTAAAGAGGAAAAGCATTCCAAAATCAGTGAAAAAAAGAAATTATTTTTGAGGCTATGGGCAATCAAAGTAGAAATACAGATTCTTCAAGGAAGGCTTCCCCCAAATGAGAATACTACATAAACAGATCCTCTCCTCCCACCCACAAAAAAAAATGGCTAAATAGCTTGAAAATTTTTTGCATAAAAAATTCTTGTAATCCCTTCTACCATTTAGTATTCTGAAGGGAAATAATATTCTAAAATACATTGAGTAGTTATGTGTCATAAACAGCTCTGTTGTTCTAGCTCCGCCCCTTGGATTTCTTCTTTTAAACCTGTTTTAATTTCCCATTGTACTCCATTGCATTTTGTGTCTCTGACTACTGATTGTTTTGGGGTTCCATTTCCTAGGTCCTCCTTCACAGTAAGCTGGAACAGTAAACTAAAAGTAGAATAAGATTGAAGTGCTTTAGTCTGTAGACAGCATATGAGAAAGTTTCTTCCTTTCCCTTTTCATCAAGTTATTCAACTAAACTAATGATGAGGCAAAGGGAATAAATTGCTGGCTAATTAAATTTGCAGATGGTATTCAATAGTAAGGGTATATGAGGATAAAGGAATAATGCCAGAGAACTCAAAAGCTTTGTGTTCTGTGAGAAAGAGAATGGAAGGTCATTTGTCAGTGTGTACAATTACATGTGGAAGGTCAAAAGAGGGCAGAAAGAATGCTATTGGATGAAAGAGTTATTGAATAGCATTGAGAGGGCATTTGTAGGAGAAGCAAGAGGTGAACCCAAATAGATGGGTAATACTAGTGAATAGCTATTTCTATCTGTGTTAATGCCTGGATTAGTGTACAGGAGACCTCTGATATATATAATTCTAGAGATAAATCCCCCAAACTGCATCCTCAAGTGAGTTTTTGCTGTTTGGCAAACGAGCAGCCCCAAAGCATATCTCTGGCAACACCATGCCTTCTGAGTTAGCCACTAGGGTTTCATTGACTCTCAAAGTAGAATTAGCATGTTGAACATGGTGGGTGGCTATGTGCCAGAAAGTGCAAAACCACACAAAATGTGTGATTCAGATTTCTTTCTCAAGTATTCTGCACAGCAAGTAATTAAAAAATTTCATTTTTAATGTAAAATAAGCACAGACACACCATGCTATAAATAGATAATGCATGGATTCTGATATATAACTTAAGATTTAAAAAAAGATTTCTATCTTCCAGCATATTATGCTGGCTTACATCTCTGGATCCTCTAAGTGCCCATATTTTTCCATCTTTGAGGTCAGGGATATTTTGGTGGAGAAAAGTTCAGAAACATAATATATTATAAATATGCACATCACATAATCAGAATTAGTTGTTGATTTTAAAAGTGCATTTATTTAATAAATAATATGAATACCTATGCTATACTAGACACTTTGCTCAGGGTGAAGGGGAGCATACTGATTTAAGAAATAAGTCCCTGCTCTTAGGAACACACAGTCAACCTTTATATGGTGTTTATGGGTCTGTCACATATACCAATTTAAAATAATTATATATAAAGTGTTAATAACTGATATTCATTTACTAATCTACTTTTCAAACATTTGTGGTCATCTCTGATAGGCTTCACACTGTGCTAAGTAATCGAGCCACCAAAGTGACTATTTCAGACCTGTCTCTGCCCTATAGGAGCTTGACTTCTGTACTACTATCAAGTAGTAAATCAATTCTAAGATGTTGGGATGTGTTTTATAAGAGGGAAGTAGAATTTGACTTGGGATGATTTGGCAAGGGTATTTCATCTGCATTAAGCCACAGAAAGTTGTCTCAGTGGAAACAGATTCAGTCAAACAGATGTGTAAAAGTTACTCAAACAGACTAAAAAGTTGTGTGCTTTGGGTGGAGAGCATGGGAGGTGGAGAGATGAGAGGAGCCATGGCCTAACCTAGATCATGAAAGTATCTGTGAACAATTAGAAGATCCCAGGAGAGTATATTGTGAGAAGAGGAGGTTATGGACATGGGTATGCTCAAGGAGGTCCTCAGAGACCAGGCTAATGAATTAGTACATTACCCCTAGGATGATGGAAAGGCACTGAAAGGGATCAAGGGAGGACTAACATGACCAAAGCTGCTGTTTTCAAATGGTCACTCTGGTTCAGTATGGAGAATAGTAATGGGGTTCAAATGGGATCAGAGATACCATTTAGGGGTTCATTGAAAAAAATGGGCCTAAGACACTTGTCAGGCTGGAATCTGATGGTGATGGAGGTGCATGGATGTGATATTTAGGAGGTGAGGTTAGAGGATTTGTCTGAAGATGGCTCAAAACCAAGTAGGCAATAGTTGACTCTTGGTTTGGGGATAAAGAGTCACATGTGGTTGCTAGACCAGTTTGGGGAAAAGAGGAGGAAGACATTACTTTTGAAAATTTTTTATTAGTCAATAAATAGAAATATTGATTTGGAAGTAATCAATGAATAGTACAATGCATGCCTAGAAAGCAGGAAAGGGCTGAACCTCAATCTTTTCAAATAGGGTTTGGTTGATCTTGAACTGTAACTTCTGTGATTGGTAACGTAATACCCCAACATATTCTGCCTATTTTGAACGAGTTTTTCTCCCAAGAATTAAATCTAGGGTCTTCTCTTTGTATCAGCATTGGGCCATAGCTACTTTGTCATTATTCAGCAGAAATTCAAACATGTCCTAAGAGTGTTCCAAAGTGACTCGCATGATGACTTTCAGTCTCTAATAAAAGGATGAGGCCTGTAACTATGTCTCCACAAACCTGCATAATTCTATATTTTCAACTCCCTGTCTCCACATTCTGGACCATGAAAACCCACTCTGTCCTTTGGACCATGGTGGGTCTGATATCTCACTCTTCCTTGTATTGACAGGAGTGTCCACATTTTCCCCCCAAGGTAATGGCACAGTCTCCATGAGGGAGCTTCTTCTCTTCACTGGAGGAAACCAAAGGTCTATTGGAACATCACCTTATTTCTCCCCTACTAACCATCACTGTCATAACTGACCAATGCCTCAGTGCTGCCAAGGAAGAGCAGACAGGCTGAGTGACAGCAAGCACAGATCTGCCGCTCACACAAATCTAGGCAGGCAAAAGAAGGAAAAGAGGTGTGCTGGGCCTGTCTGGCACTGACAGCATCTGCCACACCAACATTTCAATCTGTACCATGTTAAGCCAGACCATGTGTCATTCAAAAAAAGATTCCCAGAGTGGCTTCTTGGGAGCCAACCGAGTCTCCGTGCTGCTGCAGAAAGAGGGGTTATGAGGTCCATCAGTGGCATCTGCCACACCTCCTTCTCTTGCCAGATAATTAGGATACAGTCCAGTTGGGTGACTTTATCCTGCCCGAGGAAGTGACAGATAATACTGGGCTGGCAGAAGAGAGCACTCCACGGTTCATAATGACTGTCCAAATCATCAGGAGCTGTCCAGTGCATCCAAGAAAAGTTAAGTTTTGTTTATTCTGTCTTTGGGGAGAAGAGAAAATAGCAAGGCGAGTTGTGTTTTAGAATGTGAATCTATCTGCATGTACATAGGCACCTAGTTATAGACATAAGCATACTCCTATTCATATGAGTAAACACACATCTGTATGAGTTCCTATGCACAAGAGTACCTTTCCATTTACAGTTTGATTTAGGCCACAGGCATATAAGTATGCAAAATATTTACAAGCTAGTGTGAGTGTTTATAAATACAACATATTCAAACTTGCTTTTGGATGCACACCAACAGAAAACATGCATGTATAAATAAATGCACGGGCTGCCCTTGTAGATGTACACACCGATTAGTGAAAGCACATACACATACAAATATCACTGTATGTAAAAGGACACCTGCACAAACACATCCACTTTAAACACATCTTCATACATACTCTTTTCTCAGGAACAAATTTAAAGAGAAAAGGAGGAGAATGAAGATCGTTTATGCATTGGAGTTGCTACCTGTCATAACTCAAATCACTTTCAAGTTGTAAAACAGAAGAGGAAAAAAAATCAATTCCCGATAGGAGAGGTTCAAGGAGCTGAGAAATCAATTATATTTTATTTTCAAATACCATTCAGAGAAGTTTACACTCTTTCAGAAAAGTCTGGCCTCGCCCAGGGGGCAAAGACCCAGCTGGAAATGGTAATGGGAAAGGCACTGTCAAGTTCAAGGCAAAGTTCAGCGCTCAGGTCAGAAACAACACTTTCATCTTCTCTGGCAGGAGAAGGGGGTTGGGAAGGTTTCAAGTGCCTTGATTCAAATAATGGCCATGGGGGCTATCTGATGTGACACTAGTCACCTCATTGATTGCTAAGTTTGACTTGGTCAATTCACATTAAAGCATAAATGCAAGTGAAAACTGAAAGGAGCCTTAGAAAGCTCTCCTTTTTTTTTTTTCTAATACAAGGAGACAAAGAGGCTGAAAGAAGAGGCGATGACTTGCCTTATATCACCCAGGAAGAGGGTGCAGAGCCTGGGACTGAGACCAGCCAGCTGGTCTCCCATCCTTGACCATCCTGCTTTTCCCATTAGACACTTGACTTCAGAGCATTTTCCCTACTGAACAGAACTTTGATTTTTCAAAGACCATTATAAGCATTCAACTGAGGAATGTACCCAGTCCTTGGGATAATCACCTGAGGGCTGCTGGGTCGCTGGCCACTTAGCACCAGGGCCAAACCCAGGTGGTATCCTTGGGAGAGTAGCCCAGTTTTTCATATGAACAGCTACTCTGATTGTGGTATTTTTTTTTTTAATTTTCAATATAAATTTTATTATCAATATATGCTAAAGGAACAGGGTCCTCCTTGATCAGGATCCCATAGCAAGATGCTGTGGGGCTGAGCGGGGGTGGGGAAGCAGCACTCTCTGAAATGCAGACATCTTAATAAGTAAATGAGCTCAGCATGAAGTGAAAAGATCAGGGGGAGGAGACAGAGGAGTGACATTGAGAAAGTCAGATGCTACCACTGTGAGCCTTATTTTTCTCATTGAAAATACATGGAATTCAAAAAACTAAACATGGATTGCTGAGGGGTTTAAACTAATGAATGCATTCGGAAGCATATTGTGAATTTACAAGACAAATTTATGGTGCATTGTTGTTTATTGTTTGAGGGAGGGAAAAAAAGAAATTTTCCCACAGCTTTTCCTTATGCTGTTTTCCCCACTGCAAATGCCCTTGCCATTCACCACATTGAACTTGAGCCAATGAGCTGACCTGAGCCACCATGTCTAAGAACCATGGGGCTGGGAAGAGTCCTCTGATATGACTTCCAGCATTTTCTATGCTGCTTCTGGGATTTTGTTCTGAGGAATATCTCTCCGTGCTATGTAATAGTAGATTTTGTAGTAAAAAAAAAAAAAAAAAATTACAGAATGCTACAAATAAGATATTCATCTTGTAGATTCACAAAATACAGAAGATTCTTCAAAGTTCTAAGGGGTCCTTCAGAAATCAACCTGCTTAATTTTGTTGAACGTGGTATTTCTAAAATATTTCCGTCTTGTACCCTCCATATGCTTTTTGTGTTTTTTTTCAAAGTTGTACATCTATTGACATCCAAAACAGGAATTTTCCTGTTGACGGCCTTTTGGAATTCAAGGATATGCTGCTCATCTGGTTCAAAGCCCTCATGTTACTGATCAGAAAACAATCAGACCCAGGGAAGCGGTTGACATGACCAGTCAACAGGTTAATGCACTACTCCTGGAAGTCTCTCTCTTCTCAGAATCCATATTGGACACACTTTAGAACCAGAGTACTTCTACTTTATTGTGTTATTCCTTTGTTTATTGTGTTGTGTATATTTTTAAACAAAATAATGCAAGAGAACTCACCCTATATAGTTTCTGGAACACCTCAATCACTCAGCAAATGTTAAATGGAATTTGTCTGTTCATGGGGTTTTCCCAAGTAGATCATGAGCTCTTGTTAGGTCCATTTCTTATGTACGTGGGTCATGCAGATCTTCTAGATGTATCCATGGCCCTCAATACTGGCTATCTCATGTACTGTTTGAAAATCAGGGGCAGCCCCAATTCTATGCTCATTGGAGGAAAGGAAAAAGCCTGACATTAAAGCCATAAAACGAACCATTTCCCCTTCAGAGTTAGTCTAACATTAATAAAAGCTTCATGTTGCACTATTATTCTCTCCCCTATTATTCTCATGTATTTCATGCTGGATATAAATGTCAGAATGCTTTATCTATCTGCATTTTCATGGGATTTATTGCTATCATCGGAACACATGCTGTGACTTCTGGCAAGGCAAGCCATGTCCTCAATGGCCCTTTCCCTGCACCCTGCCTGGTTGTCTCATGACCAAAGGGCACTAGATACTGGGAAAGAAACACTGTGTCTCTTGTCATCAGCCAGAGTTCAAAACCCTCCTGATTTACAGTTCTAGAGAATTGGTTCAACTTGCTTCTACTGTCTGGATTATATCTTTACCCAAATGATGGTTTCGAAGCTTCTATTGTCCCACCTCACCACACCTGACTCTCCTTAATAGAATCATGATTTCGTTTGGGTACGTAGCCATCCTCTTCCTGATCATACGATTCAAAAGAGAACATCCTGATTTGTCCAAAACAATGTTTTTTTAAGCCCTAAATATATCAAAAATCACCAAAATCATCTGCAGGCCTTGTTAAACATACGTTGCTAGACACTGGCCTGGAGATCCTGATCCTACAGGACTAGGGAGGGATCCTGGAATTTGCTTTTCTAACAAATTCCTACCGAATGCTGGTTGGAGGTCCACACTTTTTCAATCATTCACCTGAGCTGGTTGAAGGAAGACAGACACCCCCTGATTGGTTTGATCATAATACTTTAACTCATTCTTCCACAGACATTCTCTCCTCCCAAGGGGAGAACACAGGTCCAAGTAGTTTATTGGGGCATGACTTTGGGAATCACTGTCAGGAAGTCATGGTATGAGATGGGGAAACAACAAAGACCACCCCAGGAGGTGAATGAACCAGGCTTCTCTGTTGCCACTAGAGTTTTTTCAACTTGAGACCCTCTGTAGGACTCAGAATGTAATCCCCAAAGAAGGCGGAAAGTAGGGTCTTAGTTTCCTCACTTGTTCATAGATGTTCTTTAGGAATTAAACTTTTTTTTAGCATTTTTGGCCTGAGCCTTATGTGGGCTGAGCACACTATTCAGGAGGTCATGAGGTTCAACAATATTTCTGAAGTAGAACTCACATGGATGTGTCGTCCAGAGTCTATCACATGTCGCGGATTTGGGAATGGGTGAGGAGCGTGATGTATTGGCAGTTTCAACTACTAGAGAAAATGTAATGCAGATCCGGCCCATAAAATGTTGAGATGTCTGTTGAGAGACCCTGGTAAAGGTATTTTTGTTCTTAAAATGAAATCCGTAGCAGAGAAACATTTTCCTTTAGTGTTGTCATGTCTGAATAGGACATTGATATTTCTCTACCCATACTGTGGACAGAAATAGCCTTAGGATGAAGCTGCTGCCTGGGAAAGCAGAGTAGGGAATGGAAAATTTTGCTTCTTTGATGAAATCATTGAGGTACCAATAGACCATGGCTAGATCTGCCCTGCCACTGGATTTATTGTCATGAGGCCTGAGAAATAGTGCCATAGTTTAAGACAGCTAGAACTGGAATTTTCTATCTCTGGTTGCTGAATCACATGATGCTCTGATTTCATGAAATGCAAAACTGAAATGGTACATTGCACTCAACATGGGGTCCAAGGTCTGGAGCATCACCTGGGATTGCTAGAAGTGCAGAATTTCAGGACCCACCTAGTCCTGTCTAATCGATTCTTCATTCATCCAGGTATCCAGGTGACACATGCGCACTTCCAAGTGGGAGGATCCCTACCCTCCAGTGAGGATGCAGATGTCTGATGAATGGGAATCACAGTACCCATTTTGAATTTTATTATAATTTTATTATAGACACCTTGATGCCTCCTTCTAGTCCTCTTATTTCTCTTTCCTTGTTTGAAAATAAGATTACATCAGCCTATGGAAATGTATCCAAATGTGTAACTGATTGCTGGCTAATTAGTCTGGAAGGTAATTTTTCTGTAGGAGTTAGTTTTCCTAAATATTAATGAGCAATTAGAATTCTATTCTGAAAACAGACGACATTGTGAGTTGAGGGCGAGAAGAGGAATTAAAAGATGCACAAGCAAACAGGGCTGTATATTGGGTTGACCATGCGGGCTTGTATTTTTTAAGCCTCACACCTGGCAATGTGAGTGAAAGCCAAGTATCCCGTACCAGGGTGACCCTCATAAGCAAGTGAGTCACCTACTAAGAAAAGGAAGCAAAGGGCAGACTTTGCCATACCTCAGAAGGCCCTAGAATATGACTTTAGAGATAGCCCAAAGCAGAATTTATAAGTAGCATCTTCAGAATTTCTTGGATTAAGAAGGTATGACTTAAAATAACTGTGTCTTGGTTCAATCAACTTCAAATTCTTGGGGAGCATTCCTAAAGAGGCTAGTGGCTTGTTTGTTGGTTTAATTTTCATAACAGGTCACTATTCAAGAGGCTGCCTTTCTTCTGCAGATCTTTATCATGATTCCCTGCCAGATTCCTCCCACCCTTCCCCACCTGCAAGGGATTTTACTATCTCAAGGGCAGCCAGTGCAAAAGCTTCAAAACGCTTAATAAGATTGGGCCACTCTACTGCTCAAAGTACACCAATGAATTATATATTTATATTGGATGTTTTTCCTAACCCTGCCAACAAATTCCTTCTTTAGTTGCTATGTGCACTTCTCAGGGTTATGGCAAAGTCTTCCCCTTCTTTTTTTTTTCATTTTGTGAAATGTGACAAGATATTTCTTATCAGAGTTTTCTTACCTACTTAAATATTATTTTCTCAGATACTCCTTCTTTCATCCCTCCAATCTCCTAGAATACCACACAAGTATCCTTCTGAGAAACTCATAATTCATAGTGATATTTCTGTTTGGGTAATTAGATATTTAACATTTGTCTCTCCTCCTACACAAAACATCTAAAAGAGATTAAAAAATAAAAATAAAAATCCCTGCCTATTCAACATCCTATCCCCATGCCTAACATATGTCTGATGCTTAGGGGATGATTAGTAAATATTTATTTAATGCCTGAATACATTGCGAATCACCAGCATGGCAATGCATGGGGTATTTTAAAAGCATTTGAATATGGGAATTTTTTTTTTTTTTTTAAATTTCAGCCTGGAAGTAATATTCCATAGAATATACTTTGAGAAATGCTTTTCTGAAGTCAATTCCACTCCTCCAAACTGTGAAAAGAGGAATATAAGTTATAACTACATTTCAAGCTCTGACTAGCTGTGTGACCATGGGCAAAGTTATTTCAAGCTTGAGACTCACTTGTGGAATGATGAGGCGGGAGGAGGTAATCTCTACCATCCTTTACAGCTCCCAAGTTCTGAAGCTCTAATTATACAGAAAGAGTACCACTTTCACTTTGGTCATGGTGTGAGCTCTCAGTTCAGACCGACCTCATTTCACTCTGGGGTATTTATAGTCTGGGACAGTAGATCAGGAGAAGGGAGTCAACGCAGCATATCCAGCTGTCCATGAGCCATTTCCCAATGTCTTCCCTGATGGCTTTGTGGAAAGAGTGAGGAATAGGGGCTTGATGGGAGTTTGATGGGTTGTTTTTGTAACTAGTGTTAAAAGATGGTTCTCAGGAGTGTTAATTAATAGATCAATGGCAACCCTGAGGACAGGAGCCAGTGACAGCCCAGGGGCTCTGTCCATTGTCCTGCCCTGTTCAGCATTTCTAGCATGTCTTGGATGAAGAGTGAGACCTCATGATCATCAAATATGCAGGTGATATGACAGTAGGAGTATGTCAGATGACTGAATAGGAATTCAAAGTATTCTGAAAATCCTAGAAAAATGAATAACACCTAATACGGGAGCTATAGTAATATAAAAGGAAAATCCCAGAAATAGAAGGCACAGCTAATTGCAAAAAAAAAAAAAAATGTAATTACTAAAAAAAAATAAGTGTTTATAAATGTATATATTTGTATGTGAATGTTTGTTATCTGTGCAGTATATACATGTCCCCAGATAATATCTGGATATTTCAGTTAATGTTAAGATCAAAATAATAAAATAATGCAAGATGGCCATCCATCCGATGTGAATATTTGCTACAAACTAAAACTTTATAAATAGAAACCCAGCATATAAAAGGAGGTGGGCGATACATTTTCCTATTCAATGAGACATTTTCACTTTGAATTTTTTTTTGGGGGGGGGATTGAACTCAGGGGCACTCAACCACTGAGCTACATCCCCAGCCCTATTTTGTATTTTATTTAAAGACAGGGTCTCACTGAGATGCTTAGTGCCTCACCAATGTTGAGGCTGGCTTAGAACTCACGATCCTCCTGTCTCAGACTCCGGAGTTGCTGGGATTACAGGTGTGGACCACCGTGCCCAGCTCACTTGGAATTTTTAAAAAGAGAAGTCAGATTAGAATATGATCACAGAAGAAGAAAGGACGGTTTGGGGAAAAAATAGAAGAAATTGAGATTTAGTCTGAAGAAGTGAGCACCTCCCCTGTCAGGATTATTCACATCGCTGGTTTAAGTCTGCAGCATTTGAGGCTTCCCTCAGCAAGTACCCATAGCAAAGTGTTAACATTGTTGGTGTATGTCCTGCATGAAGCTCAAGTTTCCATGAGAGCAAGGTCAGATAGCTTGATCCCCGGAAATCTCCCAATCATTATTTCAGGACCTGGAGCATGGAATCAATCAGCAGATGGGTGAAGGAATATATTTTTGTTTTCTGTAAATATCTGTAGTATTTTAAGAAAAGAACATTGAGTGTAAAGGTAGGAAAGGTACGTGCTAGTGCTAGAAAACAACATTCATTCCGAGTCGTACTTGTAGGTTTTCAAATATCTGATAGACTATTGGGTTAGAGAGTGGGTTTTCCATCCCTGCAGGAAATCAAGCCAAATTTGGGACTGGGAGAACATATTTTTCAGCAGTCACTGGAGACAGAACCCAAGACACATACTCTATATGTCCTGGGCAACTTTTAAGTATCTGAAAATTTGATTTTGATTATTCAGAAATTATTTTCGCAAAGTTTGTTTCAGCCCCCCAAAACAACAAATTTCTTCTGGAATATTTTCTGGGCCCTTAGTCTATCTGGACTTTCAGTTTGGCTATTCTACAAATCCACAGCTCACCCAAATTTTATTGATGAAAAAATCTTACTGATTCTTTTTTAAAACTTTTACATTTGACTTTTGCTTAAAATTTTTAATGAAAAACATCCACCACAAGGAATCCCGTCCTCCACTGCGGTTCTAAGGAATACTTGTCTATTTCCTCACCAGGCTCTGCCTTGTAGTACTCCTATTGTGGAGGTGGCCAATCTGACTTGCCACCAACCCAAAACAGAGGGCAAGTTACACTTGTAGATGAGTACAAACACGTGTCAATCAGGGCATTTCCTTTTTGTGTCGTATTTCTGCAAAACCTCTAAGACAAAACAGCAAGATTAGATCCATTATTGAAATCTTTCAAAGATGCTATTATCTATGAACACCAGCCTTCTGCCATATTCCCTTGTTTTTTTTTTTTTTCCTGTATAATAAATATGTACAGAAACAAGGGTGGTATCTATTTTTATTTTCTTTTGCTGTACCATTGGAGAGAAAACCTACCCCCAAGTGTTTTTGAAACTAGAGGGAAAAACAAATAAACAAATGCAGAGGAAAAAGAAAGCAAGGTGAAATTGGTTGGAATACTCATCAAGACTCTAGAGTGGCAATATCTGTCACTTCATCTTGGTTGACATGTTTGTTTACCAACATGCAGTTTCTTGTCTGGCAGAAGAGAGCTTCTTAAGAAATCATGTTGTGATTTTCTTGTATTTCTCTTTGGACATCAAATAGTTTCATCCAAAAATATTTGGATGGTTGAAGAATAAATGATTAAATGAGAAGCCTATGTATTAAATTCCCCTTGGAATGTGCTGTGGATTCAGAAGAGAAGGCCCAAATTGACAGAGGATGCTTGCCAGTCATGTGCTGTGTTTGATTTTCGGAGCTCTGATCATTATCTAGAAGTGTGCTCACCATGGGTCACCTCCCCATACTCTCCAGGCTGGGTTTTTTGGGGGTTTTTGGCGAGGATGGAGGTGGTTGGGTTTTATTTTTTTAATAGTGTTCAGTAGCAAACTGCTTCATCCACAGAAGGGTTCCCTCTCCTCAGACAACTATTATTTACCAAATATTGATAATCAAAGTCAGTGTCATTTGGAGTTCTAAACTCTATGTAAGTATCATTGTATTTAATATTTGCAGTGATTTAATAAGAAAAGTACCACAGTATTCTCGTTTTGCATCATAATATTCTATTTTGCACATGAAGAAACTAAGGCATAGAGAAGTTAAATAATCCACTCAGTGAGAGTGTTTCGTATTACACCTAACTCCTGAACCTGCTTCTTTACCTTCTGGCCAGGACTCACATACTCCCTCAGCCAGCAGTTAGTACATAAATTCATTTTAATCTCAAGGTTACTCCAGGAGGAAGATAATCTTCCAAGTTCTAATAGATGAAGTCAGAGGTATTTGTATTGACTTCAGGAGCAAGTCCTCAGTGACCTAGGACTTGAATGCCTACAGGACCTAGGACTTGAATTTAGGGTTCATCTAACTCCCGACTCAGGCTGTTCCAGGCTCCACCAGAGGCCCCTGTATGAACCGAGTCAAACCTGGGTTGAGGGACTGTCCTGGTTAATCACAGGCCCAGATTTAGGCCCTTTGTCCTAACTACTGAATCAGCATTTCTGAGTGAGGGACATTGGGATCTTCACTTTTAAAAAGTGGTCAGGTGACTTTTTTGTGTGTGTGTGTGCCAGGGTTTGAACCCCAGGGCAGTTAGCCACTGAGCCACACCCCTACCCCTTTCTATTGTTTATTTTGAGCCAGGGTATTGTTAAATTGCTTAGTGCCTCACTAAGTTGCTGAGACTAGCCTTGAACTTGTCATCCTCCCACTCCAGTGTCCCCAGTCTCTGGGATTACAAGCTTGTGCCACCATGTCCAGGTGTCCAATGACTCTTTTTTTTTTTTTACTTCCAAAGACTTTTTTACATTTTTTAAGTCTTTTTAATTTTTTTAAAATTTATATAGGACCGTGGAATGCATTATAATTCATATTACACTTACAAAGCACATTTTTTCATATCTCTGGTTGTATACAAAGTATACAATAATACTGTCCATCACATTCCACCATCATGGCTAACCCTCGCCCCCTCCCTTCCCCTCCCACTCCTCTGCCCTATCTAGAGTTCCTCTATGCCTCCCATGCTCCTGAATGTCCCAAGCTATGTCCAAAACCCTCTTATGGGAAAGAAGCTCTTGGCAACTTACTTTACTAGGGGTGTAAAATGACATGGAAGATGAAAAGATACTATTTTAGTCAGCTTTTTCACTGCTATGACTAAGGGACCTGACCAGCACAATTCTAGAGGAGGACGCATTTATTTGAGGGCTCACGGTTTTAGAGGTCTTAGTCCACAGAAAGCTGGCTGCATTTCTCAGGGCTCAAGATGAGGCTGAACATCATTGCAGAGTGTGTGGCAGAGGGAAGGACCTCATAACATGGTGATCAAGAATCAGAGAGAGACTCCACTCTCCAGATACAAATATAGCCACAAAGTCACACCCCAATTCCCACCTCCTCTAGCCACACCTACCAGTTTAGTTAATCCCATCAGGGATGGACTCACTGATTAGGCTAAGGCTATATCCCAATCATTTCTCCTCCAAACCCTTCTGGCATTGTCTCATACATGAGCTTATGGGGGACACAACAGCTAACCCATAGCAGGTACTGAGAATGGATGGACAAAGATAAGAAGCAGCTGGAATCAGTCTACTTTAGATTCACTCTCAGGGTCTAGGTTGACTGTGACCTCTGACCTGCTCTTGGGGCCTAGGGACAGGGAAATGAAAGAGGTCACAAGGCAGAAGGAACCAGTTCCTTCCCCTGCCTCTTCATTATCATACTTGTTTTGGAAGAGTTATATATTCTCTATGCATTTTAAATTTTCATTTAAAATCTGCTTGTTTTTTTCCTCTTTGACTTTCTACAAATTTCACAAGCAACACTGGAAGCCATAGGGTGGACATTCTATAGTTCTCGTCTGCTTCAAAACAAGTTGTGCTGTGAAGTGGATTCAGTTGCCATGTCTCTCCCTACCTAGGCCTGCATTCTGCCAGTTGTTAGAGACTTCCAGTTTGTCCGTCATTCCCTATCCTTACGTAGAATTTTCTCCTGAGGAAAACATTTACCATTTAATGTGGTGTTCCTTATTAGTAGGAGGTGACTCATTGACCACCTGCATTTTGATCCCAGAAAGAAGCAGTCATGAAGAAATACATCAAAGAAATGAATATCTAATGGGAAAAATTCAAGTTATTACAGCTTGAGGATAAAGATAGCTTGGGAGTCAAATCAAGAATACCATTTAAATCCTGAATTTCATGAACTTCTCTACCTATTTGAAATTTGAGTTGAGAAATCACTTTTTTTTTTTTTTGGTTTTTTAGTATAGAAGCATTAGTTGTCAAGTTGCAAAGGACTTAGAGGTCATTTATAAAGCTCTGAAGCCATGCTTTTCCTTAGAGGAAAGAGAGCAAATTGCTCATGTTATATAGTGTGATAGAGTCACATTTTTAACTCACTAAACCTCCTGAGGTAGAACATTAGGCACCATTTTGAAGATGCAAAACTAAAGCTCCAAGAGGGAAAGATGCTTTCCAAGGTCAACTGTGTGACCCATGACCAGTCCTAGAACTCAGATACCTGCCTTTTTTCCCTCCCCTCCCCTCCCTAAGCCTCAGTGCTCCCTGATTCCAGGCAGGCAAACTATTATGAATAGATTCCTTTTTCAATCGCTTTCAATCTCTCTTTTTAGAAACTTTTAATTAGTCCCCGACTCTCTGCCGTTATTAGTATTTGTTATTAAGTATTAAGAGCCTTTCCTGATCCCTTCCCCTCCTCTGTACCTCTCCCCAAGCTTCTCACTCTGAGACTTCTGGTTTTAATTGTTATATTTTTTCACCAGTGATCAGTGGAGCTTCCCTAATGATCTCAACTCATTGGGAGGGCTTATAGCTCCAGCACAGAACTCCAATAAAAGGAAAGGAAAAGCTTCTCTGGGAATTCCCTGAGGGCTTCTCCTGCCAAGAACAAAAGGAATTTGCAGCTTACTCCCCCTCCCCCACACTAAGGAACCTCTCCTGTGGAAAGAATTCCACCCACCCCTCAGTTGGGGAAGGTGCTCCCCTCCTCCCCATTGCCATCACTTTACCAAGACATCACCTGAAGTTCCTACACAAAGTAGGTAGTTATTTGATGACTATTGAAAGATGCAATAAATAAGGACATTAACAAAGGAAGAGAGTTGGATAAAGGAAAGAATTATATGCCCCTTAGCTTTGCCAGGGAATATGCAAAGTTCCTGGTTGTGTTAAATGTTCAGAATCTCCTTAAAACATTCTTATATAAGATCAGACAGGCACAGAGTTCAATTGCAATACTTCTATTACAGTCATACTAGGAATAACACTCAGAATAGCTAATATTACTGAGCAATTACTATGTGCCAAGCCTAGTTCCAAGTTCTATAAGTATTCACTGCTTTAATCCTCACAACAACCCTGTCTTGCATTTGTCTTTATATCCCCCCTTTTGCACTTGGGCAAATAGTGGGAAATTGATTTTAACTGAGGTGGTCTCTCTCCACAATCATTATACCATGCTAGAACATCTCCCGTGGAATAAGCTTTCCTACTATACATTTAAAACTCAAAATGTTGTCCATCTATTATTGAGCTTAATCACTTTAAAAGCTGTAATAGGAAAAGGAAGACTCCTATGATCTGTGTCTCTGGGGAAAACTAAGGACACATGGGGATGAAGACTTCTCCCCATTACCTAATACCCTGCAAAGGCAGGTGCAGGGCCAGATGGAAGTCCATGAGTGGTGGAAGGTGGAAGACAGAAAGTGACTGTGGGGTTAGTTATGCCTCGATCTCCCCCACCCTCATCACTGCTGTGTGCTAGCCATTATATGATGAGTAGGCTCCCTGGATTTTCTTAGTTGTGGAAAGACTTTTCTGACCTGGAAAATAAGGAGGAGAATGTCTATCTCAGAGTTTTGACAAGAAGGTTATTAGATATTTTATTTTGCTAAAATGGGGAAGACATGTGATGCATTTGATTTTCTTTCCTAGGTTTAAGGATCCTAATGCTAAGAAAATATCTACGAAATTGAGGGCTCTTATCTATCTGTCCTTTCTATGTTGCATACCCACAAGGGACAAAATCCAGGAAAACCTTCCTGTATGTTATGAATTAGCTGACTCCTCTTTATCGACTGTCCTAACCCTCTTGTTTCTGAACAAAATCAAAATGAGATGCCAATCAAAACATTGACCTTTCTCACTTTGAAGATCCGTAGAAGGGCTAGCTTGGGAAAGACTAAGATTTAATTTTCTCATCTTGAAGAGAACAAATAAAAATCACATGCAAAGAGGGAAGAGGAATCATCCCAGTCACACAGCTTGAACTGGCAGGAGTGGGACTTACAGTCAAGCCCAGCAGAACCCACAGCTTTTATCACATACTGCTACGGTGTGTCTCCACCTGGGGAGAAAAGCTTGCCATGGTTTTTAAGTTAAGGAGACCCAAGCAAGGAAGTCCCAAGGTTTATTTCCCTGGTGTAATTGTTTACACCAAGATCGAAGGCACCGGGCAGCCCTGGGAGTCCTGTGAGCTGACAGTAATGGCACCCATCAGTTCTGTGTCTGACTAATGAAGAGCATCTAATAAACATAAGGAGAAAGGCCAAGGATTCTCATGCTTAATCATCTGCTCAATGATTGAAAGTCTATTTTCATTTCCTGTGCTTGTTTGTGAAGTCTCCTCTATCTACCAACAAGAAAAAACATCAGAGGTCAGGAATTTACTGTAGGTGAATCCAGTATAGCACTTACTAATTTGTACATCCTACTAGATTGATTTTCAAACACTTGTTTATTCTGTTCAAATGTGGACACAGAACAAACAAACAAACAAACCTAGGAAAACCATACTATAAATTTGTCACTTTATTCCATGCCAATATGATGTCAATGATGACTCTCCATTGGTCATCATTTGTGATCCCAAGAGTTCATTTATTTTCGTTTGTTTTATTTTGAAATTTGATGCAATAATTATGTAGTTCACACAGAAGTGTAGAATGACAAAGACTTTTTTTGTGTGTGTGGCAGTATGGAACACTAGATAGCTGCAGATGCCTCTCAGTCAGTGCACTTCACCTGGTACCTGACCTTAAAAACCTTCAAAAAAAAAAAAAAATGGAGAGAAAAACTAATCACAAGCTATATCCTATGTGAAAATGTAGATCATAAGTGTTAAATGAAAAGTATATGGAAATCCCCCTAGGAGAACCTGCTAGTTACTAGTGGCTGGATCCCTGAGTTTTGGAAATTTTTGACCTGGAGAAAAAGAGAAAGCCCAGTACATAGTCCCATGAAGTCAGCTCAATTATCTGCATTGATCCAGGAACCCACAGGGCTACACTATCACTGAATGAACTGGAGGAGGAGGAATGCCCATGGAGATTCACCATGTAAGACCTCTACGGATGTCCAGGTCCTGTCCACCAAAATGCAATATATCAGAAGGGCTGTGATCATAACTAAATTTCACTAACATGCTTGACAGATTTTTTCCCCAGATAGATGACTTTATTGATTATATTTTATTAACTTAAATATTCATGCTAAAATTTTTTAAGCAACCACTAAAAGGAGAGAAGAATGTATAATTTCTGAATTAGTAAAGAAGAAATTTATTCTATAAGAATGGGAGGGAATAAAAGAAATAAAAATATAATGTGAAATGTAGTAAGTATTCATACCTATTTTACTGGAAGAAATAAAAAAACACAATAAAATAGGTATGAATTCAGCTATTTCAGTAGTAATAAAAAATGTAAATTGATCACTCTCCATATTTAAACAACTTAAAGTGTACAAAAAATTACGACTGTAGACCAATTGTAACAAAAAACAACAACAAAAACTAAAGCACAAATACATCCACAGTTTGAAAGATCACAAGGGAAAACTATAAAATACTTAAAGCTTTAGACCTGGCATGACTGTAAACATTTCAAATAACCTGAATATTAAGGTTAAGGAAATGTTATTAGAAAAAGGTGAAGATGATCATTCTATAGAGAAAACATTTAATTTACTAGGAAAATATTAAATGTTTCACCTTACAAACACCTAGACATATTTTAATATATAAAGTAAAACAAAATGATAATACTGCAAGAAAAATGGCAATGACTTCATAATGAGACATCTCAGTACAGTCCTCATAACTTACAGAAAATCTAGAGGGGCTGGAAAATATAAATAAAGAGTTTGATGGGTGAATGGAGGCCCAGCAATTATTTTCTAGAGCGTTCTGATAATTGAACATCACCTCTGTTGACAACACTTCTCAATAAGTTTTGCAAAATGATATATTACATTTCTAAATTTTGTGACCAAAATCTAATTGTTAGATGTCAATATAAAAAAGAAAATATGAACAAATACATAGATATGTGCACATGCACACAGATACCAACAACTGAAAAAAAGACCTTATATAATCAGAAATTTAAATAAATTGGCAATCCAAATTACCTAGTGATCAAGGCAGAAAGAAATCAAACTGGACATTAGGAAATATTTAAATCTGAAAACGAGGGAAAGCTTATAGGTTAAAATCTTTGCTTTGTAATAAAGGGATACCCAAAAGCACCTTAGCATTTCAAAAAGTTTCCTATTCAAAGGAAAAACTGCTAAAATTAACTAATTTAAGAACAAGATCAAATAATTTAAAAGTTCTAAATAAATGAGGATTTGATCATAGAGATAAAAGTATGTGTATGTGAATGTGTGAGAGTAAGAGACAAAGCATCAATGACAATTTTCAGAGACAGAAAAGGGACATAATAGTAGTTTTAACAATGATTGATATAAATAAGATGAAATTTGTATAAAAAACAAATTTTTCAAGAAATTTAAACAAGTTTATACATATTAAGCCCTCAAAAATATGGTTTAATCAGCCAGGCTAAGTAAAAGCTAGAAAGTAATAAGAGCCTTATGAATAGTGTTGATATTGGAACAGTGTGTTAATGTATTTCCATAAACAAAGCAATAGGCCCAGTGATTTTTTTCAGATAATTTCTATAAAATGTCTAATAAGCCAATTATTTCAATCCTAAAAAAAAATGTCTCTCAGAGAATAAAGTCAAAGGAAAGTCACTTCCTTACGTTTTTGTTTATATTTAAAATTTTTTATAACCCTATGACTGAATGCAATGAGTAGATAAATAGGAACATAACATCACTCCTGAGTGTGAGGAACCTCTAAAAAAAAAAGTAAATTGCTTTCAAATAAGAATTTAAATATTTATCGTGAACAACATGAAGTTGTTCTAGTAATCTAGTAATGATTGATATTAGAAAATCTATAAATTTATTAAATTATATTAGCTGACATAATAGGACATAAAAATAACTAATTCTAGAAACCTAATTTAGCATGTAAACCAACTGCAACACAGGAGTATATTCTTTTGCAGGTAGCTGAGTCTCAGCCAATCACAGTAGTTGAGCTTCAGCCAATCACAGGCTGCCAATTAATCAGACCTTAACATACAAAATGTGTTAGTCAGCTTTGCATTGCTATGACCAGAATTCCTGACCAGAGCAACTTAGTGGAGGAAAGTTTGTTTTGAGTTTATGACATCAGAGGCTTGGTCCACGGTGGACCAACTCCATTGCTCTGGGCCAGAGATGAGGCAGGAAAACATGGCAGAAGGGCATAGAGGATGAAAACTGCTCCACTTATAGCAGCTCGGGAGCAGAAAGAGAGACAAAGTGGCTACCAAGAATAGAAACCCTTTTAAGACACACCACAGCAATTCATGGCCTCCAGTTGAACCCCACCTGCCTATAGTTGTCAGCCAGAGAGTCCATTCAAATTAGGACGAGGTGATAGCTCTCAAAATCCATTCATTTCAACTCTACATATTTTTGCATTAACACCGAAGCTTTCAGGGGACACTTCAAATCCAAGCCATAATATTTCACACCTAGCCCCCAAAAGTTCTTGTTCATTTTGCAATGCAAAAAATGCATTTAATCCATCTCTAAGAGCCCAAGTTACTCCATTTAGTCCATCTCCAAGCATTACCAGTGTTAGAATTGCCTACAAATCCAAGTGAAAATTCTCCTCTGAGAGTCAAGGCAAAATCTTAGATATGAATCCCTGTAATGATCAAAAGCAAGTTACATACATCCAACATACAATGTCACAGACAAAATGTTGCCATTCCAAAAGGGAGGAATGGAGCACAGAAAGAAAGGATGAGACCAAACTAAGACTGAAATCCAGCCAGATAGACAAGTCCTGTATCTCCTTGTCTGGGATCTAGGGCACATGGCGGTGAAATGCGATCTTCAAAGGGTCTGAGCAGCCCTACCACTTTGGCCTGGCTGGTTGCAGCACTCATGGGCTCTCTCTAACCTGGCTTTCTCACCAGTCAGCAGCTTTCCCCCGCAGGCACTGCATGTAACTGGGATCTCTTAATCTGGGGGTTCTTCACTGCAGCTTCAAAGTTTCACTAGTCATCCTGTGAGGGGAGATCCACAGGAACTCCAAATGAGCTACACTTGGCCCGGCCAAACATTAATTTGAAATATTGGTGGACACCTCCATGACCCCCTAACTCCAGCATCCTCATTCCTGCAGCATCAGCGTCACATGGAGGATACCAAGATCTGCTGTCAGCTCTAGTAGTAGCTGAGCTCCTTGGGATCATGACTGCATCAGCCTTTTAGTGCCTGGGCAGGTAAGCACAGTGAAACAACTTCCTAGACTCCTCTGTGTGATCAGGGTGTCCACACAGCGTCTTCTCAAAGGAATTTTTACTTTTACACTTTTAAGCCTGTGATGGATGCTGTCTTGCCAATTCCCAAGATGGTCTCAAGGCATCTTTCCTGTTACTTTCTGCAGAGTATTGAACTTCTCTTCAGTGGTCATGTCTTCAATCACCACATCTGCATTGGTCCCAATTTTATACAGTCTTTTCTGACCAAATCTCTGATTTTTAAAATTGTTACTTATGTCATCTGCTTCCAGATCTCACAGTAAATCTGGCTAAAAGTTGCAAGTAATATCCATGCCTCTGTCTGGATGCTGTGCTTTATTTAAAATTCCTTCATCAGATTAATTAGTCCATCACCCTTAAATGGTTTCATAGGAAAGGAAGAGATCCCCAGTCTACTCACCTCACTCTGTCTCACCATGTAATGCCCTCTGCCATGCTATGATTTAGCAACCCAGCTTTCTCTAGATACTAATGCTGATGTCATGCTGTTGGACTCTCCATCCTACAGAACCCTGAGCCAAGTAAACTTCAAACCCTTACAAATTATATAGCCTCAGGTGTTTTCTTATAGCAACCAAAAACAAATTAAAGCACTTAATTAAGTGTAACTTTAAAAAAATCTACTAGAGAAATATCATAGAAAGTGATCTGCACATATATGGAAGCCTGAGCCTGATAACACAGCAAAATTGGCAAAATGGCACCAGAAAAAAATCCATTTAATAAACAGTGTTACTATGAGGTAGTTGTTCTTCAAAGGGAAAAAATGAAAAGGATGCACATTCTACAGCATCAAAAAATAATTTTCAGATAATTTAAATGCTTAAGTACATCAGCTAAATCAATAAAATGTTTCCCTCAAATTGGATACTATTTTTATGTCTTCAAAACAAGGAAGTTTTTTTTAAACATAATTCCCCCAAAACTAAAAAAAGTTGAAAGATAAATTTGACTCCTTTAATACTATCAATCTCCTTAATATTTGTTCACTATAACATCCCATAAAAAGATTCAAAAGATAAACCACAAACTAAGAGAAGACATTTGGAATAAGCAATAAAGGTTTACTATGTTGAATGTATAAGTACCTTTCACAAATCAAGAAGAAAAAAACAAACCTCAAATTAAAATGTGAGAAAATGGGCAAAAGAGATGATCCTAAATTCAACTACAAAGGAAGTATGGTTGGGTTATAACATTTGAAAAGGTACTTACCATGTTGGAAATCTGGGACCAGGGCAATGAACTGCCTTAACGTGGCCAGAAGATGAACAAAATTTTCAAAATCTAGAAAGACAACTATTAGAAAGGATGGATTAAAAAAAATCATAACTGGTAGGTATATCAATTAGCCCTTTTGTTTTAGAAAACTTTGGCTTTTCTTCCAAGTTAAATCTGAGATACTCACACCCCCAAATTTAGCAATTATACTAAAGCTATGAAAAAAGCAAGTAGCCAATTCCTCCCTTAAAATAATTAAAAGAATTCACTTATGCTAGGTTGGGACAGAGATTTCCTCGAGGGTATGACTTATAGAAGCTTCAAAACCATTGATAATAGTTTATTTCATAAGCTGTTATTGGTTGAGGTGATAATGCATTGTTCCTGTTATGCTGCATATACATTTTATAATTTTTCATATAAAATATATTCCAAAATAAAATTAAGCCTATCTTTTGAAAGAAAATGGCCTGGAGGATTCAAGAAATGTATCAATTCAAAATAGTTCAGAGTGGCCCATTATCTGTTAAGAGAAAATACTGTCAAATCATTGTTAATAAATCAATATGGTCGTGTCATAATCTTGAATAACTAGTTCAGTAGATCAGAATATATATGTTTTATGAGAACTCAATGTAGAATTATATTGTATTTAACTTTACTGATACAATGATGGTTTATTTAATATATAGTCCCAAGACAAATGTCTGTATAGGAAAAAAAAATTGACACTTATCTTACAATGAAAAAAAATTATTTAATTAAAAAGTAAAATTTGACAGCTATACATCTTATAACATAATGCAAAAGTATGAATTTCTTAGTTTTAGTGAAAATCTTAATGTTAATGAATTCAGTGATCAGTCACCATAATTGAATTCAAATACAAACAATTGAGTTGAAAAAAATTGCAACATAGATGACAGATGGATAATATATATTCAATAGAAATAATTTTTTAAATTCAAAAAATGTCCAATAGAAAAAACAACATTTACAAAGGTGTTTCTCATGATATCTGGGCAAAAGAATAATAAGCTCAGGAAAAAGATGCACAAACTTGCTGGAAGTTGGAGTAATAAAAATTAATGTAACAATGAGATCACACTTCTTGTTCATTAGGTGTCTATGAATATCACAAATGCAAGTGACATAAAAATTGTTACAATTTTTTTGTTACAGTGATAGAGCAACAGCTGTTAAAAATAAAAATATATCTAACCTTTGACTCAGCATTTTTTACTTGGGGCCTATTTCACAGAAATAAAGACTCAAGTTATAGAGATCTATGGATACAGATGTTTATTGCAGAATTATTCATAGTGGCAGAAAGTAGTAATAAAGTGACAAACAAAGAGGGGAAATAATAAAATAAATTATAGCACATTTATATCAAGGGACTATTTATAGCTATTAAAAATAATGGATTAGAACTATACTACCTGACAAAGAGAATTCCACAAGGTATTATTGATCAGAAAACTAGGAAGTAGAAAATATGTGTAATAATAAAAATAATGTGTAAAATAAGACTTCATTTGGGAAAGAAAAATTGGAAAAATCCCCTGCTAGTCTTGCATACAGACAGGCACATGTATGTATATTAACATATGTATCCTGGTGCAAGGCTCTTAAACATGCATGAAGTATGGAATGTTTTCTGCAAAATTGTCATGTGAAAGGGATTGGTGTTTGGGGGTTGCAAAAATAGACAAAATTAAAAAAAAAACTGCACAAAATTACCTAACATGATCCTACTTATATGCAATAATATTTATTTGTATAGATATATTTCTATACACAAAGATATTAGAAAAGTAAAATAAGGCAGTGCAATGACAGACTTAACCCCCTCCCTCCTATCCCTACTACTCCATCTTCTCCTTGTTGCTTCTGGTAGCCAACATCCAATCTGACATATATCTTTATTTAAAAGAAAATTCAAAGAGTATTAATTTATATATTGATTGGTTTATACTATTTTGTGATATATTCCCAAATGGGGGAAAAAAAACATTCTACACAAATGGTAGCTTTCTGTGACATTATCTTTCCGTATGTGTTTATAAATGTTGCTCAAAAAGAAAGGCAAAGCCAGATGTATGTTGAAGGCTGGTTACCAGAGGCTGAGGAGAGGAAGAGACTGCAATGAAGGGCAGAGGGCTGGGTAGGAGGGAGGGGTGAATGCATCTTGATACTCTCTTGTTTCTTTTTTTAAATTTTTAAAAAATTTATTTTGGGTACTGGGGATTGAACCCAGGGGTGCTTTACCACTAACCTACAGCCTCAGAGTTTTTTATTTTATTTATTTATTTATATATATATATTTTTAATTGTACTTGGACACAATATCTTTATTTTATTTATTTATTTTTTATGTGGTGCTGAGGATCAAGCCCAGTGCCTTGCATGTGCTAGCTGAGAACTCTACCCTACTGAACCTCAACCCCAGCCCCAGACCTTTTTATTCTTATTTTGAGACAGGGTCTTTCTAAGTTAATGAGGCTGGCCTGAATCTTGTGATCCTCCTGCCTCAGCCTCCTGAATCACTGGGATTACAAGTATATACCACATGAACCATACATGGCTGTC
Organism: Marmota flaviventris; assembly: GCF_047511675.1. Classification (NCBI taxonomy): domain Eukaryota; kingdom Metazoa; phylum Chordata; class Mammalia; order Rodentia; family Sciuridae; genus Marmota; species Marmota flaviventris. Next base: position 89,112,195 of record NC_092510.1, read on the forward strand.
TTGTTTTACTTTTTACAGTCAACATGTGTTTATCTGTTTCTGATTACTATATAACAAACCACCCCAAAACTAAGAATTTTAGAATAAGAAACGTTTGGTCTTTTTGCGACTTTGTGGGTATGCCAGTGGCTCCTCTGACCTGCACTGCTCCTTCTGAGCCTCATTCCTGTTTAACGTTTGGCTTGGAGTCACCAAGGTGCTAAGGATGAATTTGTCACATGCTGTTCATCATTCTGCAGGCTATCAAAGGTGAAAGTCACCTTCAAAACATATTTATCAACTCTGTAAAGATCAGAGTGCTATTGTTAACCATGAAAAACAGGATGCACAAATATGATAAAGAAAGATCTGCTTCAAGTTATCAGTTTCTGTATTGTTACCCAAACAACTAATGAACCCTTGAGATTGCCCAGAAAATATGTCTATTCATCTGCAATGATGACTTTTTATTGATGTCAAATGATTGTTCTATCTCTCACACTTTAAAAAAAAAAAATCCTTT